>NC_057800.1:39247077-39593276 GCF_018294505.1 Triticum aestivum
TCTGAAAGTGTCTGTTGGGTTGGCACGCATCGAGATTGGGATTTGTCACTCCGTGTAAACGGAGAGGTATCTCTGGGCCCACTCGGTAGGACATCATCATAATGTGCACAATGTGACCAAGGGGTTGATCACGGGATGATGTGTTACGGAACGAGTAAAGAGACTTGCCGGTAACGAGATTGAACAAGGTATCGGTATACCGACGATCGAATCTCGGGCAAGTACCATACCGCTAGACAAAGGGATTTGTATACGGGATTGATTGAGTCCTTGACATCGTGGTTCATCCGATGAGATCATCGTGGAACATGTGGGAGCCAACATGGGTATCCAGATCCCGCTATTGGTTATTGACCGGAGAACATCTCGGTCATGACTACATGTCTCCCGAACCCGTAGGGTCTACACACTTAAGGTTCGATGACGCTAGGGTTATAAAGGAAGTTTGTATGTGGTTACTGAATGTTGTTCGGAGTCCCGGATGAGATCCCGGACGTCACGAGGAGTTCCGGAATGGTCCGAAGGTAAAGATTTATATATAGGAAGTCCTGTTTCGGCCATCGGGACAAGTTTCGGGGTCATCGGTATTGTACCGGGACCACCGGAAGGGTCCCGGGGGCCCACCGGGTGGGGCCACCTGCCCCGGGGGGCCACATGGGCTGTAGGGGGTGCGCCTTGGCCTACATGGGCCAAGGGCACCAGCCCCAAGAGGCCCATGCGCCTAGGGAACCCTAGAGGGAAGAGTCCTCAAGGGGGAAGGCACGTGCGAGGTGCCTTGGGGAGGATGGACTCCTCCCCCCTCTTAGCCGCACCCCTTCCTTGGAGGAAGGGGCAAGGCTGCGCCTCCCCCCTCTCCCCTGTCCCTATATATAGTGGAGGGGAGGGAGGGCATCCACACCTGAGCCCTTGACGCCTCCCTCCCTCCCGTGACACCTCCTCCTCTCCCGTAGGTGCTTGGCGAAGCCCTGCAGGATTGCCACGCTCCTCCATCACCACCACGCCGTTGTGCTGCTGCTGGATGGAGTCTTCCTCAACCTCTCCCTCTCTCCTTGCTGGATCAAGGCGTGGGAGACATCGTCGAGCTGTACGTGTGTTGAACGCGGAGGTGCCGTCCGTTCGGCACTAGGATCATCGGTGATCTGAATCACGACGAGTACGACTCCATCAACCCCGTTCACTTGAACGCTTCTGCTTAGCGATCTACAAGGGTATGTAGATGCACTCTCCTTTCTACTCGTTGCTGGTTTCTCCATAGATAGATCTTGGTGACGCGTAGGAAAATTTTGAATTTCTGCTACGTTCCCCAACAATTTTACCCATGAGGCATGGTTCGCACGTGTCAAATGATTCATAATCAAGAGACTCTAAAAGTCCATCTGCATGGAGCTTCTTCATGCGTTTGACACCTATGTGACCAAGGCGGCAGTGCCACAAGTATGTGGGACTATCATTATCAATCTTACATCTTTTGGTACTCACACTATAAATATGTGTAGCATTATGCTCGAGATTCATTAAGAATAAACCATTCACCATCGGAGCATGACCATAAAACATATCTCTCATATAAATAGAACAACCATTATTCTCGGATTTAAATGAGTAGCCATCTCGTATTAAACGAGATCCTGATACAATGTTCATGCTCAAACTTGGCACTAAATAACAATTATTGAGGTTCAAAACTAATCCCGTAGGTAAATGTAGAGGCAGCGTGCCGACGGCGATCACATCGACTTTGGAACAATTCCCGACGCGCATCGTCACCTCGTCCTTCGCCAGTCTCCGCTTATTCCGCAGCTCCTACTTCGAGTTACAAATGTGAGCAACTGCACCGGTATCAAATACCCAAGAGCTACTACGAGTACTGGTAAGGTACACATCAATTACATGTATATCACATATACCTTTTGTTTTGCCGGCCTTCTTGTCCGCTAAGTATTTGGGGCAGTTCCGCTTCCAGTGACCACTTCCCTTGCAATAAAAGCACTCAGTCTCGGGCTTGGGTCCATTCTTTGGCTTCTTCCCGGCAGCTTTCTTGCCAGGCGCGGCAATTTCCTTGCCGTCCTTCTTGGAGTTCTTTTTACCCTTGCCCTTCTTGAACTTAGTGGTTTTATTTACCATCAACACTTGATGTTCTTTCTTGACTTCTACCTCTGCTGATTTCAGCATTGCAAATACCTCAGGAATGGTCTTTTTCATCCCCTGCATATTGAAGTTCATCACAAAGCTCTTGTAGCTTGGTGGAAGCGATTGGAGGATTCTGTCAATGACCGCGTCATCCGGGAGATTAACTCCCAGCTGAGTCAAGCGGTTATGTAACCCAGACATAGTGAGTATGTGCTCACTGACAGAACTATTTTCCTCCATCTTACAGCTGAAGAACTTGTCGGAGACCTCATATCTCTCGATTCGGGCATGAGCTTGAAAAACCATTTTCAGCTCTTCGAACATCTCATATGCTCCATGTCTCTCAAAACGCTTTTGGAGCCCCGGCTCTAAGCTGTAAAGCATGCCGCACTGAACGAGGGAGTAGTCATCAGCACGTGTCTACCAAGAGTTCATAACATCTTGGTTCTGTGGGACGGGTGGATCACCTAGCGGTGCTTGTAGGACATAATCTTTCTTGGCAGCTATGAGGATGATCCTCAGGTTCCGGACCCAGTCCGTGTAGTTGCTGCCATCGTCTTTCAGCTTGGTTTTCTCTAGGAACGCGTTGAAGTTGAGGACTACGTTGGCCATTTGATCTACAAGACATATTGTAAAGATTTTAGACTAAGTTCATGATAATTAAGTTCATCTAATCAAATTATAATGAACTCCCACTTAGATAGACATCCCTCTTCTAGTCATCTAAGTATAACATGATCCGAGTTAGCTAGGCCGTGTCCGATCATCACGTGAGACGGACTAGTCAACGTCGGTGAACATCTTCATGTTGATCGTATCTTCTATACGACTCATGCTCGACCTTTCGGTCTTCTGTGTTCCGTGGCCATGTCTATACACATGCTAGGCTCGTCAAGTCAACCTAAGTGTATTGCGTGTGTAAATCTTCTTACACCCGTTGTATGTGAACGTTAGAATCTATCACACCCGATCATCACGTGGTGCTTCGAAACAACGAACTGTCGCAACGGTGCACAGTTAGGGGGAACACTTTCTTGAAATTATTATGAGGGATCATCTTATTTACTACCGTTGTTCTAAGCAAACAAGATGAAAAACATGATAAACATCACATGCAATCAAATAATAATAGTGACATGATATGGTCAATATCACATAGCTCCTTTGATCTCCATCTTGGGGCTCCATGATCATCTTGTCACCGACATGACACCATGATCTCCATCATCATGATCTCCATCATTGTGTCTCCATGAAGTTGCTCGCTAACTATTACTTCTACTACTATGGCTAACGCGTTTAGCAATAAAGTAAAGTAATTTACATGGCGTTTCTCAATGACACGCATGTCATACAAAAATAAAGACAACTCCTATGGCTCCTGTCGGTTGTCATACTCATCGACATGCAAGTCGTGATTCCTATTACAATAGCATGAACATCTCATACATCACATATAGATCATTCATCATTCATCACAACTTTGGCCATATCATATCACAAAGCACTTGTTGCAAAAACAAGTTAGACGTCCTCTAATTGTTGTTGCAAGTTTTACGTGGCTGAAGTAGGGTTCTAGCAAGAACGTTTTCTTACCTACGTGAAAGCCACAACGTGATTTGTCAACTTCTATTTACCCTTCATAAGGACCCTTTTCATCGAATCCGCTCCAACTAAAGTAGGAGAGACAGACACCCGCCAGCCACCTTATGCAACTTGTGCATGTTAGTCGGTGGAACCGGTCTCACGTAAGCGTACGTGTAAGGTTGGTCCGGGCCGCTTCATCCCACAATACCGTTGAAGCAAGATAAGACTAGTAGCGGCAAGAAAGTTGAAAACATCAACGCCCACAACAAGTTGTGTTCTACTCGTGCAAGAGAACTACGCATAGACCTAGCTCATGATGCCACTGTTGGGGAACATTGCAGAAAACAAAAAATTTCCTACGGTTTCACCAAGATCCATCTATGAGTTCATCTAGCAACGAGTGATCGGATGCATCTACATACCTTTGTAGATCGCGAGCGGAAGCGTTCAAAGAATGGGGATGAGGTAGTCGAACACGACGTGATCCAAATCACCGGAGATCCTAGCACCGAACGGACGGCACCTCCACGTTCAACACACGTACGGTCAGCGTAACGTCTCCTTCTTCTTGATCCAGCAAGAGGGAAGGAGAGGTTGAGGAAGATGGCTCCAGCAGTAGCACGACGGCGTGGTGGTGATGGAGCTGCAGTATTCCGTCAGGGCTTCGCCAAGCGCTATGGAGGAGGAGGAGGTGTTGGAGAGGGAGAAGGAGGCAACCAAAGGCGTGGATGAAAATCCCTCCTTCCCCCATTATATATAGGAGGGCCTAGGGGGGGCGCCGGCCCTAGGAGATCCATTCTCCTAGGGGGGTGGCGGCCAAGGGAGGTTTCCCTCCCCCCCAAGGCACCTAGGGGTGCCTTCCACTTGTGGGACTCTTCCCCTTTGGAAACCCTAGGCGCATGGGCCCCTTGGGGCTGGTGCCCTTGGCCCATGTAGGCCAAGGCGCAACCCCCTACAGCCCATGTGGCCCCCCGGGGCAGGTGGACCCACCCGGTGGACCCTCGGGACCCTTCCGGTGGTCCCGGTACAATACCAATAACCCCGAAACTTGTCCCGATGGCCGAAATAGCACTTCCTATATATAATTCTTTACCTCCGGACCATTCCGGAACTCCTCGTGACGTCCGGGATCTCATCCGGGACTCCGAACAACATTCGAGTTACTGCATATACATATCCCTACAACCCTAGCATCACCGAACCTTAAGTGTGTAGACCCTACGGGTTCAGGAGACATGCAGACATGACCGAGACGACTCTCCGATCAGTAACCAACAGCGGGATCTGGATACCCATGTTGGCTCCCACATGCTCCTCGATGATCTCATCGGATGAACCACGATGTCGAGGATTCAAGCAACCCCGTATACAATTCCCTTTGTCAACTGATATGTTACTTGCCCGAGATTCGATCGTCGGTATCCCAATACCTCGTTCAATCTCGTTACCGGCAAGTCACTTTACTCGTACCATAATGCATGATCCCGTGACCAGACACTTGGTCACTTTGAGCTCATTATGATGATACATTACCGAGTGGGCCCAGTGATACCTCTCCGTCATACGGAGTGACAAATCCCAGTCTTGATCCGTGTCAACCCAACAGACACTTTCGGAGATACCCATAGTATACCTTTATAGTCACCCAGTTACGTTGTGACGTTTGGCACACCCAAAGCACTCCTACGGTATCCTGGAGTTACACGATCTCATGGTCTAAGAAAAAGATACTTGACATTGGAAAACTCTAGCAAACGAACTATACGATCTTATGCTATGTTTAGGATTGGGTCTTGTCCATCACATCATTCTCCCAATGATGTGATCCCGTTATCAATGACATCCAATGTCCATAGTCAGGAAACCATGACTATCTGTTGATCAACGAGCTAGTCAACTAGAGGCTTACTAGGGACATGTTGGTGTCTATTATTCACACATGTATTATGATTTCCGGATAATACAATTATAGCATGAATAAAGACAATTATCATGAACAAAGAAATATAATAATAATGCTTTTATTATTGCCTCTAGGGCATATTTCCAACAGCATGATATGCCCATGAGCTCTACATGTGTTTTGTTATATGTTTTGCCATCTATCCAGAGGTGCAACCCATGTATTTTTGTGATGTGTGTGGTGACTAGCACAAGCTTGCAAAGTGAGGCACTTGGTAATGCTGATTTCAGGGACTTAACATTCCACTAAGTCCTTGACCTGTTTATCTCATATTGCCATATGTTCATGTTGTTTCCCAGTGATCCGTGCCTCTTTTGAGGATGATCAGTAAGGATATTTTATTAATCTTGTAGTGCTCTATCCATCCATGTCTTTGTTTGCAATTATGGAGCACCCTAGCTTGAGTCAATCGAGCTCTACTTTTGTCATTGCGTGAATCTGGGCAGATTGTCTACTTGTTAGCGATTTTGCCAAGGATGTTGTGGTTGATCCGTGCATGCTATGTTATTGTTCTTGCCATGTCCAGCTTGAATTTTGTGTATTCTTGATGGGTGTATGCTTGGATTATCTTGACTTGCTCTGTAGTGAGTGCATCGAGCTCGTAAACATGCCTACTTGATATCTGTTTCAGCATGCTCCAGTTTTCACTAAGTCTGTGATCTGATTATGTTTTTGCCATGTTCACATGCTTGCAAATGTATTTTCTGATCCCTTTTGGCTCAAGGTCACTAAGGGACTTTTGTTAAGCTCTTTGAGTAGCTCCATGCCATGCTTTACTTTGCCATCTTCAGGTCCTGTAGCATGTAGTTTTCTTGCTCCAAAGTGTGCTACCTGATCTGAAATTCCAGACAAGTGTTAATTTCACTAAGTCTGAAATCTGTTTACCGGATGCATTTTTGACATGCTTGTTTGAACCTGTCAATGGATGAATTAGCCGTAGCTCAGTGTTCATCTTTTGTTAAGCATCATGAATGGATCCCTGTCATGTATTTTGTTGCCATGTTTGTGTGTTGTAGCATGTTCTTCTTCATGCATTTAGATGGCTACTTGCTGTATATCGCAGATCGGTGCCATATTTGAATTGATTGCCATTTCCAAACCGTAACTCTGATTCCGGTGATCTTTATATCGTTTTCAAGCGATTTCATCTCACCTTCCCAGTGGCACACTTGGATTTCCAAGTTAAGGCCAGGTTCCATCATTCCTTATCAAATCATGCATATGCATCGCATCCCGCATCCCGCATATCATACCATGTTCATGTGTTGGTTGTTTACTATGTTGTGTGCTTCTTTCCGGTATTTGCTTCTTCGGGTTGGTTCCAGTAACGTCGCATTTGTGAGGACCCATTCTTCTACGTCCGTTTGTCTTCATCATGGACTCGTTCTTCTTCCTTGCGGGATCTCAGGCAAGATGATCATACCCTCGAAATCACTTCTATCTTTGCTTGCTAGTTGCTCGCTCTTTTGCTATGCCAAAGCTGCGATACCTACCACTTGCTTATCATGCCTCCCATATTGTTGAACCAAGCCTCTAACCCACCTTGTCCTAGCAAACCGTTGTTTGGCTATGTTACCGCTTTGCTCAGCCCCTCTTATAGCGTTGTTAGTTGCAGGTGAAGATTGAAGTTTGTTCCTTGTTGGAACATGGAGATGTTGTTCCTTGTTGGAACATGTTTACTTGTTGGGATATCACTATATATCTTATTTAATTAATGCACCTATATACTTAGTAAAGGGTGGAAGGCTCGACCTTATGCCTGGTGTTTTGTTCCACTCTTGCCGCCCTAGTTTCCGTCATATCGGTGTTATGTTCCCGGATTTTGCGTTCCTTACACGGTTGGGTAATAATGAGAACCCCTTGACAGTTCGCCTTGACTAAAACTCTTCCAGCAATGCCCAACATTGGTTTTACCATTCGCCACCCAGCCTTTTCTTTTCCCTTGGGGGTCGCGCGCCCAAGGGTCATCATTATTTTAAACCCCGGGGCCAGTGCTCCTCTGAGTGTTGGTCCAACTTGTCAGCCGCCGGTGGCCACCAGGGGCAACTCTGGGCTGACCTACCGGAAGTTTAGACAATCCGGCGTGCCCTGAGAAAGAGATATGTGCAGCTCCTATCGGGATTTGTCGGCACATTCGGACGGTGTTGCTGGTTTAGTTTTACCTTGTCGAAACGTCTTGTAACCGGGATTCCGAGTCTGATCGGGTCTTCCCGATAGAAGGAATATCCTTCGTTGACCGTGAGAGCTTGTGATGGGCTAAGTTGGGACACTCCTGCAGGGATTTGAACTTTCGAAAGCCATGCCCGTGGTTATGGGCAGATGGGAATTTGTTAATGTCCGGTTGTAGAAAACCTGAAGTTGACCTTAATTAAAATACATCAACCGCGTGTGTTACCGTGATGGTCTCTTTCCGGCGGAGTCCGGGAAGTGAACACGGTGTTGGAGTTATGCTTGACGTAGGTTGTTCTAGGATCACTTCTTAATCATAGTTTCTCGATCGCGCTTTGCCTTCTCTTCTCGCTCTCATTTGCGTATGTTAGCCACCATATATGCTAGTCGCTTGCTGCAGTTCCACATCATACCTTTACCTTACTCTTAAGCTTAAATAGTCTTAATCGCGAGGGTGCGAGATTGCTGAGTCCCCGTGGCTCACAGATACTTCCAAAACCAGCTTGCAGGTGCCGATGAGTCCATGCAGATGACGCAACCAAGCTCAGGAGGAGCTCGATGAAGATCTTGTCCTTTGTGTTGTTTCATTCTAGTTGATCAGTAGTGGAGTCTAGTTGGGGTCGATCGGGGACCGTGTCGCATTTGGGGTTCTTCTTTTATTTTGGTTCCGTAGTCGGACCTTGATTGTATTTGGATGATGTAATGCTTTATTCATGTAATTGTGTGAAGTGGCGATTGTAAGCCAACTATGTATCTTTTTCCCCTATTATATTACTTGGGTTGTGTGAAGATTACCTCACTTGCGACATTGCTTTCAATATGGTTATGCCTCTAAGTCGTGCTTCGACACGTGGGAGATATAGCCGCATCGGGGGCGTTACATCTTTGGTCCTTGTGGCTAACTAGGAATAAACTCACGATTGAGGGTACTTTCCCAACGCATCCGGCTAATATCATCTTCAAATGCAATCTCCTTTTGCAGCAGTGGAGTCCGTTGGGAAGGCGCAAGGATGCTGATTTGATCAAGATCGCTCAACAACGAATCCTGCAAGTGTACGCGGCGGCTACGGAGCCGTGACTACGGTGGTCTCTTTTGAGTGCTTGACGAGCCTGCGCGCTCCGTACGGGCTAAGCCTTGTAATGCGAAAGTAGCTTCTTAAGCTCCGTCCGAACTTTGTCGTGGGCTGGTGTGGCTTTTGGGTGTTGTAAGACTTATTGGTGTTACTCTGCCGTTGGGGCTTTATTAATTTAAAGCCGGACGCATCTGGCGTCTTCGTTCTAAAAAAATACAACCATCCCTCCAGCATTTTTCCCCTGATATTTCTTTGCTGATTTTAAAAGCTTTCTCATGATCTATTTATTTTCATTTTAGAATTCATGAATATTTTTTGAAGCTCATTTATGTTTTTTAAAATTTGTGAACATTTTTCTGGATTCACAAATATATTTTACAAAATCATGAACCTTTTGAATATTCGTGTGTCTTTAATTCGTGAATAATTTTGTGAACATTTTTTTGGATTCACAATTTTTTTTCAAAATAGTGAACATTTTTTAAAATTTATATGTTTTTAATTCAGGAATATATTTTAGAAAATTGGGAACATTATTTTAAATTCATGGTAATTTTTAAAATCCTTATTTTTTGAAAAAATCATGTGTTTTTGTTCGTGGATATTTGGGAACATTATTTTGAATTGACGAACATTTTTTGGAAATATTTATTTCAAAATCATGAACATTCATGAAGATTTTTTTTCTTTAATACTTTTTTTGGAGGAGATATTTTCTTTCTAGTAGTAGTAGTAGGAAGAAAGAAAGAAAGATGTGGTGGGGCCCAGCAAAGGCCAGCCCAGCCCAATGAACTCGTATGATGGAAGAGGGCCGAGGCCGACCCGAGGTTGGTTAGGGTCGTTGGCCTGGACATATATTATACGCCAGCCGCGGCCTCCGCGTCGTGTTTTCCCTGAGATCCAATCCAGCGAGCGAGAGAAATCCCCAATCCAGGAAACCCTAACCGACCAGGAGAGGAGAGATCCGGCGTGATGTTCGTCCAGAAGACGCCGACGGCCGCCGGCTTCGAGGGCGTTCCCTTCATCCCATCGCTCCAGGCGGAGGAGCTCGTCAGGGCCAGGGCGGAGGAGGCATCGTCGATCGTCAAGGCGTGGTGCGGCTCCAAGAGGAAGGCGGAGGAGGACGGCGGCGAGGTCACCGTCAAGGCCATGGCGGTGGAGGACGAGGAGGAGGCGCCGGTCACCGTCAAGGCCAAGGAGGCGGTGCAGGTCAAGTTGGTGCTGACCAAGCCGACGTGGGTGGATGTGGAGTACTCGGACTGCGACTCGGACGAAGAGGTCGACTCGGACGACGAAGATGCCGAGACGTTCCTGGCCAGGATCAGGTCTGAGTACAACGCCCATGCCGAGAAGTTCAAGGCTGACAATCCCTGGTTGAAGTGGAGGGACTACTCGGTCCACCCCAGGCAGGAGGAGGAGGCTGGCGCCGTGGTTGATGGGCTTGTTTCCGTGTGAGATTGTAATTTGACGACTGGGATGAAGGATGTTTTGGATAGATGTTAGTGTCAAAACCGTTTCATGTAGTGATATATAGTACCAAACAATCAATTGTATAGATCCTGCAAAAAACAGTTCACCCTTTTTTTGTTATTCGAAACAATACTTATTGACTATGAAACAAAATATTCAAGTTCTTCAGCCGATGCGTTCATCATGTGTTTGAATATAGGGGCAGTAATCTACGCCGGTGCACCGGCCCAAATTTGAGCTGGTCGCTGCGCAGCCGTTCGATTTGGTGCACCACAGTCGTTCAAAATGTCTACCCCGATCTGGCCCTCCTTGTTGACTCGTCCTCTTCCTCCCGATCCCCACTAGCCCACGTGACTCCGCCTCCATGTGCAGCTCCACAAGGGCACCGGCTACTGGGCGCTCACACCCCAACCCCTTGCCGCCCCTCCGCTGCTTGCTGGAGAACCTTCCCGCACTAGTTGCAGCTCCACGCCGACCACCAGTAAATGCCTTTTAGTGGATGTAGCAAAAAACATCGCCAGTAGTAGCAAATCCAACAACGATTGCAGCAAAGAAATCACGGGGCTCACAGCTCCGCCATGTTGAATGTAGCAAAATCACTTGCCGGTAGTAGCAAAATCTGAGAACGGTTGCAGGAAAAAAATTGCTGCCAGCACGGGGTCGCAACTCCGTCGCAACACGGTTGTCACTAAAAAGGTGTTGGTTCCAGCAAAACACAAAGCCGGTAGTAGAAAAAAAAAAGAAAAGGGGTTGGTTTCCAGCAAAAAATGACACCGGATACAGCAAAATTCCTTACCGGTTCCTGCATACCATGCAGCTGGTAGCAGCAACCTTGCCCCATAGCTCCAGCAAGAAATCCATGGCTAGGAGGTGGCCTCCCTGTCGCACCTCCGTCGCAGCATCTCGTGACCGTGGTTCCAGCTTTTTCCATGGCCAGATTCAACAATTTTCACCATGGTTGCAGCACGCTGCATGCTCCGCCTTGTGGATTGTAGCATGGCGGGGAGGTCTTCCCCACACGAGGGTTTCGCCGCCGATGAGTGAGCTTTGTGGTGGACTGGTCACTGGTGGTTCGCGGCAGCACGTGGGAGGAAGAGAAACGCATCGTTGAAGAAGAAAACTGGAGGTAGGGGATGAAGCGATGGAGAAGATAAGATAGGATAGGGCTGATCTGCGCGGGACCCACCATATACACGCGAAGGGGCGGCTTCGTGGGTGCGGGAGGCCAGTGTGGCACGAGACCAGATAAATTTTCGGCCGGCGCATCACGCACAAGCAATTCCCTTGAATATATTCATCAACGTGAAATAAGTTAACATGTCTCTAAGAAATGCCCATGGGATAATAAGTATAAGTACTTTTTGCAGATTATCAGGAGCTTGAGCTTCAGCTTCTGGAGCTCGACGGTGTCCTTTTCGCAGGAATCCTTTCACGTGTGGTGTGAGCCAAATCCGCCCACACGCTCTAAACGATTCTTGTCAAAGGGACACCGTCGAGCTCAAGAAGATGAAGGAGGATTATCAGGAGGCCACTGCAGTGTGTATTCAGACGCGAAGCGTGTCCTGTACTAACGCGAAAATGACGTTTGTCAGGTAAGTTCTCGGACCTTCCTCTCAGCATGGAGAAGGCGTGCAAGCACTTTGTCAGTCATGAAGGTGTGACTGCCGAGAGCTCGTTCTGGCTGCAGTTCCAGGATCCTTCTCAGCCCTAGCTGCTCGGCAACCAACTCAAGGAAATGGCCGAGCTGCATCGTCTGGCAATGCATGTCATCGTGGACCTCTGCACGGCCTTATGGCCGGACGCGTCGCTGCCGACCAACTTTCTTGGCCTGGCACAGCGGCTGCGAGGAGTTGTTCCTTAGTTTGGACCGTGGAAACACTCGACATGCTTGGAGGGTGCACGAGAGGCGTATGCGGCTGTGAAGACGCATTGGCCGGCCATGCAAATAAAGGAGATGGCGCATCATGGTCCAGAAGGGAAGAACCGGCAGGCTCAGCAGTACTATGAGAAAGTGATGCCAACTGCACCAGTGTCCGAGGCCAAATGCACGAAGGAAAAGATCCTAGACGGTCTCCAGTGATCGTCCGTTTTCATGGGCGGTGATTTGCGCCGGTGCACCAGCCCAATTGTTGGGCCGGTCAAGCCCCAGCCGTCCGATCCGCGAGCTCGAGCCGTTAGATCTGTTCCTCACGCCTCCTCCCCCGTGTTGACTTCTTCTTCCTCTTTTTCTTCTTCACCGCGCCCCCATCCCAGCCGCTCCTGCCACCGGCGACTAGCCCCCTCACCTGGACCTCCTCCCCCCCCTAGTCCCATGCTGCTGGATGCGCTCTCCGTCCCCGTCGCCGTCGGTCGCTGTCCCCGTCGTTGTCGCAGCATCCGTACTTGCACCCTGATCCAGCAGAAAGCCCGTCGCCCCCATGTAGCAAAAAATGGCGCCGTCTTGAAGCACACCGGCACCCCCTGTCGTTGCAACACCTACCAGCTGCCATCGTCGCTGCACTATCGTGTCGCTGACGCAGCTCTCAACGTCGCCGCTCGCTGCCATTGGCGAGTGAGGTTGAAGCTTTTTATCTCATCGGTTGAAGCTTTTCCTATGCCTGTTGAAGCTTTTCTCGTGGATTGAAACTTTCCACCGTGCCAATTGAAGCTTTTTTCACCTGAGCTTGAAGCTTTTCACAAAGGTTGCAGCCTTTTACTCTATGGTTGCAACAAAAACACAGAGAGACGCCATGGTCGTCATCGAGGAGGATTTCTCAATCTCTATTTGAAGCTTTTTCATCTGCGGGTTGAAGCTTTTTGTCAAACGGTTGTAACATTTTCTGTATTTCGTTGTCTGGTTGAAGCTTTTTATCTACTGGATGTAGCTTTTATGTCCGTGGTTGTAGCACGGGAAAACGCCGTTTGCAACTCTCCCAGTACCGCGGTTGCAGCTCCTCCCCGTGGCCATGGTTGTAGCACAGGCACCTCGGTCCTCCCCGCGTTTGGCATGTCGCCAGTTGCAGCAAAAAGGGAAGAGAGGAGGAAAGGGAGGAGAGGGAGAAGGAAGAAGGGTAGCTGCTGGTGCCGCGAGGGGACGGCAGCTCGGGAAAACGCCGGCGAGGCGGGATCTGCAAGGTGGGAAGAGAGAGAAAACATAGAAGGAACAACGAGGAGTTGGAGAGAAAGCTGTAAGGGGATAAGGCCGTGTGATTGGGACCCACCACCCCACGTGTCGTGACTTGACTTGCTGCAGCGCGCGCATGGATGAGACCGGCGGAACGGTTCGGCCGGTGCCCCGGCCAGAAACGATTCCCATTCATTTTTCTCGGTATGCCGCGATGCTCCCTTTGTAAGACATATTAATGCTTGTTAGTTGGGCGTATCCATTGCACAGTAAACATTTGTCTTCTAAGAGCATAGCCTAACAACATGCTGAAGCAAATGCTAATTTCGTTTTTCATTTCATCCTTCCAGTTTATGTTAACTATATCTATCTATCATGTTCTAGGCAAATGCATAAGTGGAATTTAATGGTTCGAATATTTGCACAGCTACACCAACATTGTTGCAGAGCAAGCATAAAAGTCTAGACTTAATGCTTTCATTTAGTTTTGGTCTTCAAATTGGCGGTGGGTGCTAAGAATAGATTCCGAGGACAGGTATCGACACATAAAGCAAAGTTTAGGTTTTTAAACAGTAAGAATATATGATTTATTTTTTCCTTTCACATGTCAAATACATAATTTTACGCATAAGCAATGATGGTGTTGTGGTCAGATTTACGTAAATAGACAGTTGGTGTCTTATAGATATACTATACAACCATTGCAGGTCTGATTGATTAACAGACCAAATCATGGCCATTGGTCAGGTGGTGATTGTGCTTTTCCTCTTTTGTAACAAGATGATTATGTATCAATGTGACAGTCGAGACTTTACTATACCTATCATGTCAGTAGAACATTCTCCTTATGAGATTTGTCTTGTTCTGGTTGAGGTGCCCATCCTGACAGTAGAACATTCTCTTAGGAGATTTTTTTTTCTGGCTGAGATATACTAAAGGATGTGTACCTATGAAAAGAAAAGACACTTCAATTTGTTATGTAGTACTTGGTGCATGTCTCAACTACAGCTTATAATGCCAACAAGTTTGTAGTGTTATACATGTGTGTACATATTTTAGTGGACTATATTTTTATTTACTATTGACCCTGTGTGGCATTGCTCTTTACTGTTTTTGATTTATCCTGAGGTCATTTATCCTTTGTGTTTACTCTAATTTTCAGGCTATTTTTTCAGCAATTGATGTTTCTTAGATGTGATAGTAGTACTTATACTTGCGCTACCATTTTGTTCATAACTACTATAGGTGTATCTCCCCGCGCATAACATATGTATGTACAAAGTGATTCATGTTTCCTATCTATTTGCTTTCCTAATGGTCAATTGTCTACGGTTTCTAACTTGGAATGATGGCCAATTAAGATCTTTTCCACCAGTTTTTGTTTGGTTCTGAGCTCAATTCTATTGAAAAACATGGCTTACGACCAAGGATGTATGTGATGGTTTGTTGAGTCATTAAATATGCATCTTTTTAGTCTGACAAGGGCATCTATTCGTCTTTCCTCTCGCCATGTTGCATAGTTGTTTTGAATTTGGAATCGGTATTGAATTTGACGCGTTGAACCAACGGGATAGACAAGGCTAGGTGCACCTTGTTTCTTCTTACCAGTTGTGTATCGTAGTACCCGACATTGACAATTGCATATTTCCATTTCCAATATTTCTCCTATCGCTTTACAAAAGACAATCTCGAGGACCATCTCGATTAACCGGATGAGGACATGATGGTACGAGACAGTTCCGAGTTGATGAGAGGGCCACAATAACAAACAATTGGTCAAAGTTTGTCAAGGCGGCAGGGATGAAAGAGTATCAGATATGTGTCTTCGTCTTCAAAATTTAAAGGAGGAAACCACTATCCATAAGCTTTAAATCACAAACTCATTGTATATAGAAAAAACATTCTATGCCATGTATATCTCATACAATTTACATCAGGTTCATATGAAGTGCCACCCATGAAGTTGATCGAAAGGCGGTTGAGTGGAGTTACTTATTAGTATATTGAATAGTTGTGGCTTCTTAGTTTTACGGTCTCTACTGCCACTGTGTCAGCTGGCTTCTCCTTTCTTATTATGTTCGTAGTCTTGGTACTTGCTCTCTCGTGTTGATGCTCTTAGTTTTGAACTTAATGTCAAGTGGTTAACTTTTATGGTCTCATGAACGCACTAATCTTGATATGGCCTTATAATCTCATGACCATGTTGAACTCGATGATGCCTTGCTTCTGGCACAAGTGTGAAGGAAATATGCTCTAGAGGCAATAATAAAGTTATTATTTATCTCCTTATATCATGATAAATGTTTATTATTCATGCTAGAATTGTATTAACCAGAAACATAATACATGTGTGAATACATAGACAAACAGTATGTCACTAGTATGCCTCTACTTGACTAGCTCGTTGAATCAAAGATGGTTAAGTTTCCTAGCCATAGACATGAGTTGTCATTTGATTAACATGATCACATCATTAGAGAATGATGTGATTGACTTGAACCATTCCGTTAGCATAGCACTTGATTGTTTAGTTTGTTGCTATTGCTTTCTTCATAACTTATACATGTTCCTATGACTATAAGATTATGCAACTCCCGTTTACCAGAGGAACACTTTGTGTGCTACCAAACGTCACAACGTAACTGGGTGATTATAAAGGTGCTCTACAGGTGTCTCCAAAGGTACTTGTTGGGTTGGCGTATTTTGAGATTAGGATTTGTCACTCCGATTGTCGGAGAGGTATCTCTGGGCCCACTCGGTAATGCACATCACTATAAGCCTTGCAAGCATTGCAACTAATGAGTTAGTTGCGAGATGATGTATTACGGAACGAGTAAAGAGACTTGCCGGTAACGAGATTGAACTAGGTATTGAGATGCCGACGATCGAATCTCGGGCAAGTAACATACCGATGACAAAGGGAACAACGTATGTTGTTATGCGGTTTGACCGATAAAAGATCTTCGTAGAATATGTAGGAGACAATATGGGCATCCAGGTTCCGCTATTGGTTATTGACCGGAGACGTGTCTCGGTCATGTCTACATAGTTCTCGAACCCGTAGGGTCCGCACGCTTAACGCTACGATGACAGTTATATTATGAGTTTATATGTTTTGATGTACCGAAGGAGTTCAGAGTCCCAGATGAGATCGGGGACATGACGAGGAGTCTCTAAATGGTCGAGACGTAAAGATCAATATATTGGACGACTATATTCGGACATCGGAAAGGTTCCGAGTGATTCGGGTATTTTCGGGGGTACCGGGGAGTTACGGGAATACGAGGAAGAAGTAATGGGCCTCATGGGCCAAGTGGTGGAAGAGAGGAGGCAGCCCGCGCGGCCCCCTAGCCCAATCCGATTTGGACTAGGGGGCCGGCCCCCCTTTCCTCCTTTTCCTCCTTCTCCTTCCTTCTCCTTCTCATCCTTCCTGTCCTACTCCTAGTAGGAGTAGGAAAGGGGAGTCCTACTCCTACTAGGAGGAGGACTCCTCCTCCTGGCGCGCCCATAGAGGGCCGGCCGGCCTCCCCCCTTGCTCCTTTATATACAGGGGCAGGGGGCACCTCTAGACACACAAGTTGATCTAGTTGATTGTCCCTTAGCCGTGTGCGGTGCCCCCCTCCACCATAGTCCACCTCGATAATACTGTAGCGGTGCTTAGGCGAAGCCCTGCATCGGTAGAACATCAACATCTTCACCACGCCGTCGTGCTGACGAAACTCTCCCTCAACACTCGGCTAGATCGGAGTTCGAGGGACGTCATCGGGCTGAACGTGTGCTGAACTCGGAGGTGCCGTGCGTTCGGTAATTGATCGGTCGGATCGTGAAGACGTACAACTACATCAACCACGTTGTGCTAATGCTTCCGCTTTCGGTCTACGAGGGTATGTGGACAACACTCTCCCCTCTCGTTGCTATGCATCACCATGAACTAGCGTGTGCGTAGGAAATTTTTTGAAATTACTACGTTCCCCAACAGTGGTATCAGAGCCTAAGTTTTATGCATTGATGGTGTGCATGAGTATAACACAAGTGAGTTGTGGGCGATATAAGTCATACTGCTTACCAGCATGTCATACTTTGGTTCGGCGGTATTGTTGGATGAAGCGGCCCGGACCAACATTACGCGTACGCTTACACGAGACTGGTTCTACCGACGTGCTTTGCACACAGGTGGCTGGCGGGTGTCAGTTTCTCCAACTTTAGTTGAACCAAGTGTGGCTACGCCCGGTCCTTGCGAAGGTTAAAACAGCACCAACTTGACAAACTATCATTGTGGTTTTGATGCGTAGGTAAGAACGGTTCTTGCTAAAGCCCGTAGCAACCACGTAAAACTTGCAACAACAAAGTAGAGGACGTCTAACTTGTTTTGGCAGGGCATGTTGTGATGTGATATGGTCAAGACATGATGCTAAATTTTATTGTATGAGATGGTCATGTTTTGTAACCGAGTTATCGGCAACTGGCATGAGCCATATGGTTGTCGCTTTATTGTATGCAATGCAATTACGCTGTAATGCTTTACTTTATTACTAAGCGGTAGCGGTAGTCGTGGAAGCATAAGATTGGCGAGACGACAACGATGCTACGATGGTGATCAAGGTGTCGCGCCGGTGACGATGGTGATCATGACGGTGCTTCGGAGATGGAGATCATAAGCACAAGATGATGATGGCCATATCATATCACTTATATTGATTGCATGTGATGTTTATCTTTTATGCATCTTATCTTGCTTTGATTGACGGTAGCATTATAAGATGATCTCTCACTAAATTTCAAGATAAAAGTGTTCTCCCTGAGTATGCACCGTTGCCAAAGTTCGTCGTGCCCAGACACCACGTGATGATCGGGTGTGATAAGCTCTACGTCCATCTACAACGGGTGCAAGCCAGTTTTGAATACGCAAAATACTCAGGTTAAACTTGACGAGCCTAGCATATGCAGATATGGCCTCGGAACACTGAGACCGAAAGGTCGAGCGTGAATCATATAGTAGATATGATCAACATATTGATGTTCACCATTGAAAGCTACTCCATTTCACGTGATGATCGGTTATGGTTTAGTTGATTTGGATCACGTGATCACTTAGAAGATTAGAGGGATGTCTTTCTAAGTGGGAGTTCTTAAGTAATATGATTAAATTGAACTTAAATTTATCATGAACTTAGTCCTGATAGTATTTTGCGAATCATGTTGTAGATCAATAGCTCGCGTTGTTGATTCCCCGTGTTTATTTTGATATGTTCCTAGAGAAAACTAAGTTGAAAGATGTTAGTAGCAATGATGCGGATTGGATCCGTGATCTGAGGTTTATCCCCATTGCTGCACAGAAGAATTATGTCCTTGATGCACCGCTAGGTAACAGACCTATTGCAGGAGCAGATGCAGACGTTATGAACGTTTGGCTAGCTCAATATGATGACTACTTGATAGTTTAGTGCACCATGCTTAAACGGCTTAGAATCGGGACTTCAAAGACGTTTTGAACGTCATGGACCATATGAGATGTTCCAGGAGTTGAAGTTAACATTTCAAGCAAATACCCGAGTTGAGAGATATGAAGTCTCCAACAAGTTCTATAACTAAAAGATGGAGGAGAATAGCTCAAGCAGTGAGCATGTGCTCAGATTGTCTGGGTACTACAATCGCTTGAATCAAGTGGGAGTTAATCTTCCAGATAAAATAGTGATTGACAGAATTCTCTAGTCACCATCACCAAGTTAGTAGAACTTTGTGATGAACTATAATATGCAAGGGATAACGAAAACGATTCCCAAGCTCTTTGTGATGCTGAAATCGACGAAGGTAGAAATCAAGAAAAGCATCAAGTGTTGATGGTAAACAAAACCACTAGTTTCAAGTAAAGGGACAAAGGGAAGAAAGGGAAACTTCAAGAAGAACGGTAAGCGAGTTGCTGCTCAAGTGAAAAACCCAAGTCTGAACCTAAGCCTGAAACTGAGTGATTCTACTGCAAAGAGACTGGTCACTGGAAGCGGAACTACCCCAAGTATTTGGCAGATAAGAAGGATGGCAAAGTGAACAAATGTATATTTGATATACAGATTATTGATGTGTATATTACTAGTGTTTGTAGCAACCCCTCGGTATTTGATACTGGTTCAGTTGCTAAGAATAGTAACTCGAAACGGGAGTTGCAGAATGAACAGAGACTAGTTAGGGTGAAGTGACGATGTGTATTGGAAATGGTTCCAAGATTGATATGATCATCATCGCACACTCCCTATACTTTCGGGATTAGTGTTAAACCTAAAATAAATGGTATTTAGTGTTTGCGTTGAGCATGAATATGATTGGATCATGTTTATTGCAATACGGTTATTCATGTAAGTTAGAGAATAATTGTTGTTCTGTTTACATGGATAAAACCTTCTATGGTCATACACCCAATGAAAATGGTTTGTTGGATCTCGATCGTGGTGATACACATTTTCATAATATTGAAGCCAAAAGATGCAAAGTTAATAATGATAGTGCAATTTATTTGTGGCACTGCCGTTTAGGTCATATTGGTGTAAAGCGCATGAAGAAAATCCATGCTGATGGACTTTTGGAATCATTTGATTATGAATCAGTTGATGCTTGTGAACCATGCCTCATGGGCAAGATGACTAAGACTCCGTTCTCCGGAACAATGGAGCGAGCAAAAGATTTGTTGGAAATCATACATACTAATGTATGTGGTCCAATGAATATTGAGGCTCGCGATAGGTATCATTATTTTCTGATCTTCACAGATGATTTGAGCAGATATGAGTATATCTACTTGATGAAACACAAGTCTGAAACATTTGAAAAGTTCAAATAATTTCAGAGTGAAGTGGAGAATCGTCGTAACAAAAATAAAAGTTTCTACGATATGACCGCAGAAATAAAATATTTGAGTTACGAGTTTGGCCTTCAGTTAAAACAATGTGAAATAGTTTCACTACTCACGCCACCTGGAACACCATAGTGTAATGGTGTGTCCGAACGTTGTAACCGTGCTTTGTTAGATATGGTGCGATCTATGACATTTCTTACTGATTTACCGCTATCGTTTTGAGGTTATGCATTAGAGACAGCTACATTCACGTTAAATAGGGCACCATCTAAATCCTTTGAGACGACACCGTATGAACTATGGCTTTGCAAGAAACCTAAGTTGTCGTTTCTTAAAGTTTGAGGTTGCAATGCTTATGTGAAAAAGTTTCAACCTGATAAGCTCAAACCCAAATCGGAGAAGTGCGTCTTCATGGGATACCCAAAAGAAATTGTTGGGTACACCTTCTATCACAGATCCGAAGGCAAGATATTCGTTGCTGAGAATGGATCCTTTCTAGAGAAGGAGTTTCTCTCGAAAGAAGTGAGTGGGAGGAAAGTAGAACTTGATGAGGTAACTGTACCTGCTCCCTTATTGGAAAGTAGTTCATCACAGAAATCTGTTCCTATGACTACTACATCAATTAGTGAGGAAGTTAATGATGATGATCATGTAACTTCATATCAAGTTACTATCGAACCTCGTAGGTAAACCAGAGTGAGATCCGCACCAGAGTGGTACGGTAATCCTGTTCTGGAGGTCATGTTACTTGACCATGACGAGCCTACGAACTATGAGGAAGCGATGATGAGCCCAGATTCCGCGAAATGGCTTGAGGCCATGAAATCTGAGATGAGATCCATGTATAAGAACAAAGTATGGACTTTGATTGACTTGCCCAAAGATCGGCGAGCCATTGAGATTAAATGGATCTTCAAGAGGAAGACGGACGCTGATAGTAGTGTTACTATCTACAAAGCTAGAATTGTCGCAAAAAGGTTTTCGACCAGTTCAAGGTGTTGACCACGATGAGAATTTCTCACTCGTATCTATGCTTAAGTCTGTCCGAATCATGTTAGCTATTGTCGCATTTTATGAAATCTGGCAAATGGATAAACAAAACTACATTCCTTAATAGGATTTATTAAAGAAGAGTTGTATATGATGCAAACAGAAGGTTTTGTCGATCCTAAAGGTACTAACAAAATATGCAAGCTCCAGCGATCCATCTATGGACTGGTGCAAGCATCTCGGAGTTGGAATATACGCTTTGATAAGTTGATCAAAGCATATAGTTTTATACAGACTTGCGGTGAAGCCTGTATTTACAAGAAAGTGAGTGGGAGCACTACAGCATTTCTGATAAGTATATGTATGACATATGATTGATCGGAGATGATGTAGAATTATTCTGCAAAGCATAAAGGAATGTTTGAAAGGAGTTTTTTCAAAGAAAGACCTCGGTGAAGCTGCTTACATATTGAGCATCAAGATCTATAGAGATAAATCAAGACGCTTGATAAGTTTTTCAATGAGTACATACCTTGACAAGATTTTGAAGTAGTTCAAAATGGAACAGTCAAAGAAGGAGTTCTTGCCTGTGTTACAAGGTGTGAAAACCCGACCACGGCAGAAGATAGAGAGAAAATGAAAGTCATTCCCTATGCCTCAGCCATAGGTTCTATAAAGTATGCCATGCTGTGTACCAGACCTATTGTATACCCTGCCCTGAGTTTGGCAAAGGAGTACAATAGTGATCTAGGAGTAGATCACTGGACATTGGTCAAAATTATCCGTAGTGGAATAAGGATATGTTTCTCGATTATGGAAGTGACAAAAGGTTCGATGTAAAAGGTTACGTCGATGCAAATTTTGACACTGATCCAGATGAATCTAAATCTCAAATTGGATACATATTGAAAGTGGGAGCAATTAGCTAGAGTAGCTCCGTGCAGAGCATTGTTGACATAGATATTTGCAAAATACTTACGGATCTGAATGTGGCAGACCCGTTGACTAAACTTCTCTCACAAGCAAAACATGATCACACCTTAGTACTTTTTTGGTATTAATCACATAGCGATGTGAACTAGATTATTGACTCTAGTAAACCCTTTGGGTGTTGGTCACATGACAATGTAAACTATGGGTGTTAATCACATGGTGATGTGAACTATTGATGTTAAATCACATGGCGATGTGAACTAGATTATTGACTCTAGTGCAAGTGGAAGACTGAAGGAAATATGCCCTAGAACAAATAATAAAGTTATTACTTATTTCCTTATATCATGATAAATGTTTATTATTCATGCTAGAATTGTATTAACCGGAAACATAATACATGTGTGAATACATAGACAAACAGTATGTCACTAGTATGCCTCTACTTGACTAGCTCGTTGAATTAAAGATGGTTAAGTTTCCTAGCCATAGACATGAGTTGTCATTTTATTAACGGGATCACATCATTAGAGAATGATGTGATTGACTTGACCCATTCCGTTAGCATAGCACTTGATCGTTTAGTTTGTTGCTATTGCTTTCTTCATAACTTATACATGTTCCTATGACTATGAGATTATGCAACTCCCGTTTACCAGAGGAACACTTTGTGTGCTACCAAACGTCACAACGTAACTGGGTGATTATAAAGGTGCTCTACAGGTGTCTCCAAAGGTACTTGTTGGGTTGGTGTATTTCGAGATTAGGATTTGTCACTCCGATTGTCGGAGAGGTATCTCTGGGCCCACTCGGTAATGCACATCACTATAAGCCTTGCAAGCATTGCAACTAATGAGTTAGTTGTGAGATGATGTATTACGGAACGAGTAAAGAGACTTGTCGGTAACGAGATTGAACTAGGTATTGAGATGCCGACGATCGAATCTCGGGCAAGTAACATACAGATGACAAAGTGAACAACGTATGTTGTTATGCGGTCTGACCGATAAAAGATCTTCGTAGAATATGTAGGAGCCAATATGAGCATCCAGGTTCCGCTATTGGTTATTGACCGGAGACGTGTCTCGGTCATGTCTACATAGTTCTCGAACCCGTAGGGTCCGCACGCTTAACGCTACGATGACAGTTATATTATGAGTTTATATGTTTTGATGTACCGAAGGAGTTCAGAGTCCCGGATGAGAGCGGGACATGACGAGGAGTCTCGAAATGGTCGAGACGTAAATATCGATATATTGGACGACTATATTCAGACATCGGAAAGGTTCCGAGTGATTCGGGGGTACCGGGGAGTTACGGGAATACGAGGAAGAAGTAATGGGCCACATGGGCCAAGTGGTGGAAGAGAGGAGGCAGGGCGCGCGGCCCCCCTATCCCAAACCGAATTGGACTAGGGGGCCGGCCCCCCTTTCCTCCTTTTCCTCCTTCTCCTTCCTTCTCCTTCTCCTCCTTCCTATCCTCCTCCTAGTAGGAGTAGGACTCCCCTCCTCCTAGTAGGAGTAGGAAAGGGGAGTCCTACTCCTACTAGGAGGAGGACTCCTCCTCCTGGCGCGCCCATAGAGGGTCAGCCGGCCTCCCCCCTTGCTCCTTTATATACAGGGGCAGGGGGGCACCTCTAGACACACAAGTTGATCAAGTTGATCGTCCCTTAGCCGTGTGCGGTGCCCCCCTCCACCATAGTCCACCTCGATAATACTGTAGCGGTGCTTAGGCGAAACCCTGCGTCGGTAGAACATCAACATCTTCATCATGCCATCGTGCTGACGAAACTCTCCCTCAACACTCGGCTGGATCGGAGTTCGAGGGACGTCATTGGGCTGGATGTGATTTTTATTATTTTTGTGTTCTTTGCACAGTCATGGTTCATGAATAGATTGGGAGTTTTTTTGAAAAAAATATCACCACAGATCTTTTATTTCTCTTCTTAAAAATAGAACCACAACCGAACCCACGTAGTCATATCATTTTGAAAAGAGGAAAATGAATATGTTTTCTTATTTTACTTCCACCAGAATACCTCTTTTTCCGTCCCAAACAACTGATTGTTCTACTGGAAAATAATGTAGTTGTGAAAAAACATCTAGAACAAAAGGTTCCTTCTTAAAAAGTTGACGTTGAGAACAAATTGCATTCATGAGAGTTGTTATTGTCGTTGTTCTTGCTACTGGTGGTGTGTTGTTGTTGTTGTTGTTGTTGTTGTTGTTGTTGTTGTTGTTGTTGTTGTTGTTGTTGTTGTTGTTAGAGTGAATTCTAGTTCTTTTGTATTTATTTATCCTTGTGACAACAACAACTATACTTGAGAAATATTTTCTTGAGCTACGTGATTTAAGAAGTATGAAGTGCATTTATTTGATTAGAGATACTGAAGTATGGTAGTTAAAAAGCGCTTGTTTTTCTGCTTGTTACATCTTTTTAACCAATTTAACATTGAACATGTATTCTAAATTTCTGACAAAGTCGTCCCACATGTGGTCCATTGTGACTCTTGAGTCATATGCTTCAAGGATGTCACATCTCAAGATATTCAAACATTATTAATAGAAATTCTTTTGGAAGTCCTAAATGGTACTAGTTCTCCTCAATTTAATTCCAATCAAGGTTACTCCAAAAAACTGTTCTAACAAAGTCGTCCCACATATGGTCCATTGTAACTCTTGAGTCATATGCTTCAAGGATGTCACATCTCAAGATATTTATCGGGGGGATGAACCCCAGACAGGCAACGGAATCCGGATCTTTTTCAAAAAACAATGGGGCCAGCATCTCCCCTCAATCCGGCCCGACCTTGGCCAAGTTGCTCGACTCGGCCAGGTCGCTCGATCCGGCCAAGCAGGCCGACCCGGCCAAGCTCCTCGACTCGTCCCCAACAACCAAGCTCAAGACTTCTCCAGCAAGCCAGCACCGCCCTTGGCGTATTCTCCAAACCCGGCCAAGGGTCAGCGGCCGTCCCATCCCAATCGTACGATGGGACGAGTCTCCGCCAGCTAATGATCAACGCCACAGTACTCCGTCCATGCCTCTGGTCAGCCAGACGAGGCAACAGTGCCCTCCACCTACCCGCTGACTGAAGGAAATATTCCCTAGAGGCAATAATAAAGTTATTATTTATTTCCTTATATCATGATAAATGTTTATTATTCATGCTAGAATTGTATTAACCGGAAACATAATACATGTGTGAATACATAGACAAACAGAGTGTCACTAGTATGACTCTACTTGACTAGCTCGTTGATCAAAGATGGTTAAGTTTCCTAGCCATTGACATGGGTTATCATTTGATTAACGGGATCACATCATTAGGAGAATGATGTGATTGACTTGACCCATTCTGTTAGCATAGCACTCGATCATGTTGCTATTGCTTTCTTCATGACTTATACATGTTCCTATGACTATGAGATTATGCAACTCCCATTTACCGGAGGAACACTTTGTGTGCTACCAAACGTCACAACGTAATTGGGTGATTATAAAGGTGCTCTACAGGTGTCTTCAAAGGTACTTGTTGGGTTGGTGTATTTCGAGATTAGGATTTGTCACTCCGATTGTCGGAGAGGTATCTCTAGGCCCTCTCGGTAATACACATCACTTAAGCCTTGCAAGCATTGCAACTAATGAGTTAGTTTGTGGGATGATGTATTACGGAACGAGTAAAGAGACTTGCCGGTAACGAGATTGAACTAGGTATTGAGATACCGACGATCGAATCTCGGGCAAGTAACATACCGATGACAAAGGGAACAACGTATGTTGTTATGCGGTCTGACCGATAAAGATCTTCGTAGAATATGTGGGAGCCAATATGAGCATCCAGGTTCCGCTATTGGTTATTGACTGGAGACGTGTCTCGGTCATGTCTACATAGTTCTTGAACCCGTAGGGTCCGCACGCTTAACGTTTCGATGACAGTTATATTATGAGTTTATATGTTTTGATGTACCGAAGGTTGTTCGGAGTCACGGATGTGATCACGGACATGACGAGGAGTCTCAAAATGGTCGACACATGAAGATTGATATATTGGAAGCCTATGTTTGGATGTCGGAAGTGTTCCGGGTGAAATCGGGATTTTACCGGAGTACCGGGAGGTTAATGGGCCATAGTGGGCCTTGGTGGAAGAGAGGAGAGGCAGCCATGGCAAGGGCTGCGCGCCCCTCCCCCCTAGTCCGAATAGGACAAGGAGAGGGGGGCGGCGCCCCCCCCTTCCTTCTTCTCCTCCACCTCTTTCCCCTCTCTCTCTCTCTCCTAATCCAACTAGGAAAAAGGGAGGGAGTCCTACTCCCGGTGGGAGTAGGACTCCTCCTGCGCGCCCCCTCTCCTGGCCGGCCGCACCCCCCCCCCCCCCGTTTCTCCTTTATATACGGGGGAAGGGGCACCCTAGAGACACAACAATTGATCGTTTGATCTTTTAGCCGTGTGCCGTGCCCCCTCCATCATAGTCCACCTTGATAATACTGTAGCGGTGCTTAGGCGAAGCCCTGCGTCGGTAGAACATCATCATCGTCACCACACCGTCGTGCTAACGAAACTCTTCCTCAACACTCGGCTGGATCGGAGTTCGAGGGACGTCATCGGGCTGAACGTGTGCTGGACTCGGAGGTGCTGTACGTTCGGTACTTGATCGGTCGGATCGTGAAGACGTACGACTACATCAACCGCGTTGTGCTAACGCTTCCGCTTTCGGTCTACGAGGGTACATGGACAACACTCTCCCCTCTCGTTGCTATGCATCACCATGATCTTGCGTGTGCGTAGGAATTTTTTTGAAATTACTACGTTCCCCAACACTGACTAGGGTCGGCATGGCTACAGTTCCCTACGCCTACCCACTGACTAGGCCGGGCGTGGCAACAGTGTCCCGGCGTGACCAATGACGTCCACAAGCGGCGACCTGACGGAGCGCCACTGTAGCCGACTCAACCCGGCCATGCTCTGACGATCGACAAGACGGCACACAGTGCCCCTAGGCGCATGGGGCCCGTGCCCGGAGAACCCGGCGAGCCCTGGCACCCGGCGGGTCCCAGCACCGGGTTCCTGGACACTGACAACCCGGCCCCATGGCTTTGTGATATTACCATTGTACCCCTGGGGGTGACCTATAAAACCCCCCAGGAGCCCCCTCGCATACGGGCAAAACCCACTTCATTCACACAATCGATCACACACAAAGCAACACCCGATGAGAGGGAGCAGCCTAAGCCTTGGCCAGACCCCCTTCTCCCTCCATACAGCTCTATGAGCAACTCTGTATTGTTACATATAAACCACACTCGGCAGGACTAGGGGTGTTATCTCTTCAGAGAGCCCCAAACCTGGGTATGTCTTGCGTCCCGCGCTCGCTCATGCCGACCTCGCCTCTGGAGCCCACCAGTGCCCTCGAGCCTCCTCCTCTCTTTAGCCATCACATGGCATCTGTCGTGTGCCCACCATGACAATATTCAAACACTATTAATAGAAATTCTTTTGGAAGTCCTAAATGGTACTAGTTCTCCTCAATTTAATTCCAATCAAGGTTACTCCAAAAAACTGTAAACTATAATGCAAGTTATTCTGCATTTTTCGTTTTTAAGTTGTTTTAGTTTCAATTTGTGAAATTAAATTGTGATTAAAGGTAATTCATATTTCTTAGTGGATCAATTTTAGCTTCACATGTCTAGTCATTTCTCATATGTAGAACATCTAAACCTATATTTATGTTATTATACAAAAAAGGTAAATTGCAGTTTTCAAAGTTTAGAGTAATAAATATATTAATAAAAAGAGTCTGGTGCTATTTGGAACGGTGGGGAGAGTACTAGAATTTAATTTAAATTGAGCTTTTGAAGGATTTTTAGAATGCATTAAGTTATTATGTTCAAGTTAAACTTCAAATTTTGTGTACCATTATTTATGAATATGCCTACAAGTATTTTACTTGGAGACAGTAGTAACATAGTAGTTGTTTTGAAATCCAAATTTTAATTGAATTAAGATTAAAGTAATTCAAAAATTGTAATGGGTTCGTTTTAACTTCACGTGTAGTCTTTTCTCATATGCAAAACCCCTTAAAATATATTTATGTCATACTTAGGAAAATTGATTTGTAGTTTTGCATATTAAAAATTAAAATTGTATGTAGGCATGATCAAATATTTTTCCAATTTAATGTATAATATATTTTCTTGAGATAGTAGAAAAGGACTAAAACTGAACTTAAATAGAGCTTTCGATGGATTTAAGAATACATTATGTTGAAACTGAACCTCATATTTAAAAATCAGGCGATAATATGTGCATCAATATTTAATAATATATGACTAGAAGTTACTGGGAGGACAGCAGCACAGTATATATCAACCATAACACGAGCATTACGTTGGTACAAAACCAAAAAGGAAAACACATCATTCAGGACTGGCTCCAAACCTTTATAAGTAGCACAACAATTAGAGTATGCATTTCTTTTGATAAAGTGCATGGACTAAGGATATCGATTAAGATACTGTCTAATAAACGAAAATGCCAAACGGAGACCGAGCTCCATAAAGGCCTTTATTTGAGAACTTCAAAATTCAAACTTTTCGGTTTCAAAAAATTCTGAAAATAAATACACATATACCTAGATACATAATGTACACGTGTGCAAATTTTCAGGTCGAAATACATTAAACCGTGAGCTACACAAAAAAGACAAATCTGGGGCTTTTAGCATATGTACTGTTCATCTTTAAAGTCAATGATTTTTTTTTGTGCAGCTCACAATTTAAGGTATTTCATCCTGAAATGTTTCACATACACTTTCATCCTTGCATACATGTGTATTTTTTCAGAATTTTTAAAACCAAAATTTTTGAATTTTGAATTTTTCAAAATAAAGGGCTCCATGGAGCTCGGTCTTCAAAATGCCCTACTCTCTAATAAACAATAATTATCAGTATCAATGTTTCTAAGCCGACTTAAAAGTATGCCATCTTCACAAGATGCAGGATCACAAGCAAAAATACTTCTGTTCACAAGCAAGACGCGTCAGTTTCCCTATACGTTAGCGGAGCACATCAAGAAAACGATGCTACAACGTGTAGACAATATTGTAGCGATGGAACAGGCTCTCGCCGTGCTCTCTGTAATCCGCCAAGGTGAAAGTCTGCTTCCCAAACTTGCTGGAAGCCGCAAAGGCGGCAGCACCCCGCCACGCGTCCAGGATGGGGTCGGCAGCTCTCACAAGCTTCAGCGGCGCGAGATAGGGCCGGAACTGCCGGATCCCGGATTCGAGCCGAGGGATCATCCCGGGGAACAGGGAGCTGCCACCTGTGACGAGGATGGACTGGCAGAGGCGCTCCTTGACAGACTCGTCCTCCAGTAGCCTCCTGAGGGAGATGCTGACCATCTCATCGATGCCAGCCTGGTCGACTCCTATCATGCCGGGCTGGAATAGTACTTCGGGGCAGCGGAACCGCTCGATCCCGATGGCGATTTTGAAATCGTCTGCGGTGAGAGGCCGGACTTTATGAGGGTCTGGAGCTGGTTCAACAGCGTCATGTTTGTTCACAAATGTAGGGTCCACCTCCTGCACGGGGAAGCGTCGTGTTATTATGATACAATTAGTTTTAGTGTTTTTTACTTCACCAAAGAAACGTAAATATGAGAAAATGGACATCATGAAGAGGAAAGCTAGAGAGTGGGACCTTACCTGGATTTTTGATGCGATTCGAGCAAGTTCTGATTCATCGTCATCTTTCCCATCATCATCTTCCTCATTCTCTTTGCTCATCTTTTTGTAGACCAACCAATCTTCATCTCTCATTCCAAAAGTGTCCTCGCCTTTCCCTCGGTCAAATGCAGCAGTGGTGAGCAGCCGCATTCTTTCTTTCTGGGCGGCATTTAGACGCTCGCCACGGCCTACGGCACCAGATGAATTATTGTTGCCGTTAACCTTTTGTCGCTTCCTCTGATCAACTTTCTCAGAAAGTTCTAAATATCGGGCACGGAGCTCATCAAAGTATAACTCTGGGTTCTCCCTGTGTAGTTAAGAGTGACAACATATTACAGAAGAAACAATAGAAAACCTCAAGCACAACTACAACAGCTTAGGGAGTACCCTATCCGTATCAACCAGGTTGTAGAACCTATCAGCCCATAACTTTGATCTCTAAGACAGGTTGCAGAAAAGTCATACCAATTTGGAGGAAGAGCATCTTTAACACAAGACACCACATATTGTCAAGTAAAACTGACAGTACATAGTGAATAGCAGCACCCACTTCCCAGATTCTGCCTTTCTAGTGATGTTCTCTTATAGAAACAAAGGCTTTAAGAAACTTCTAATGCATTAGGCGAATGCAGTTCTGAGCTCAGCGGTATGTGGTTGCTAGGGGGAGCTCTCCTAAAGAAAAATGACATGGTTCCACTCACCCCACCTGGGTTTGAGTCTCCCACCTAGTAGTTAGATGAAAAGTTAGGGGCTTTCTTCTCCCTTAGTCTTTTTTTAATGTGGTTACTAGTTTGCTATTATGATAAACACTAGCTTTTCCTTTAAAATTGGTAAAAAAATGTGTTACAAAATACAGAAATGTACTTTCCTCCTACAGTTTAAAATTTGATGAACATGGAACGTCTCGAAAGAACAAAAAAAAGAGTCAAATGGCTTTAAGGTAGTAACTATTTCATCAACAAGACACAATGGCATGTGACTTCATACAGGAGGACTTTACCATATACTCCTTCCATTCACAAATATAAGATGTTCTAACTTTTTTCTGACTCGGATGTATAGACACATTTTAGTGTGTTTGTTCACTCATTTCAGTCCGCATTTAGTCCATATTGGAATATCCAGAACATCTTGTATTTGTGAACAGAGGGAGTAATAAATTGCAGACTGAGAATGTTGCCACTTACGTGCGCCTCTCTTCTTCTTGTTTCTCCCTCAATGCTGCCTCCTCGGCACGCCTCTGCTTGGCGCGCAGCTTGCCCTCTGTCGTGGTTTTAAGTAGTATCTGTTTCTTCTTTTCCTTCAACTGGATAAGAGCAAAAATGGAACACAGACACAGAGCAATGTTAACCATGGGAGATTACGTTTATCCTAACATTAAGAAGGTGCAAGATGATCCCAAAAGCACATTAATGGAATCTCATTGTTGACTACTCCCTCCGTTCGGAATTACTTGTCTCGGAAATGGATGTATCTAGAACTAAAATACATCTAGATACATCCATTTTCGAGACAAGTAATTCCGAACGGAGGGAGTACATAACAAGTCACAGACGATAGCTTAACTAAACACATACCTGCTCTGGTGTCAACATGTCATCAGGGACAGATACAAGTGGGTACTTATCAGCTCCTGAAGCATCTGCGTTCTCCTCATTGCCATTGGACTCCCCCTTCGCTTTTCTTAGAGACTGTGTTGCTTTCAGAATATCAGACTTAATTTCCTGCTGGGAAAGGTATCCAGATCTACCCAGAATAGACGTTGTTTGCGATTCATCAGCTCCATCAAGGTGATCCATCAAATCCTCCAGGCCAGAGAGTTTTTCTTCCAGATCTGCTATCTTCTGAGACCTCTTTGCAGCAGCCATGTCTCGCAAACGTTGACCAGCCTTTTCCTTATAAGCCGCCTTCCTCGCTAGCTCTTCCTCAGATGGCGGTTCATCTCTGGGTGGGGGTACCCATGGTAGCTGCCAGTACCTAGTCTTCTCTTCAGCTTCTTCCTTGTTATTCTGCAAACTGAAGTGATCAATTCATGGTGTTGCAAGAATGCATATAATTGCTATAAACATACTTCTAGAAAGAAATTCTAAGAAAATGATAAGCAACTGGAGTAGAAAGAATGTCCTTTCTATACGAAAAACAGATCGGAAATAGGAATTTGATAATTCTAAAAATTGACAAGCGAACAAAGAAATAGATACAAATATCTTACTTTGAATATCTGCAACTCTGACATATAATCAGCAGCTATATAACAATGTTCCTTCTTCAGCTCTTCAGCCTTTTCCCATGTAAAGTTTGCCCTATGCAAATGTAAAATGATTACTGTTAGACATGCAAATGGTATGGATTAGGGAAAACAAATAATACAAAGTACTTCGGAAAAATGTGCTCATACATACACGTGATAGGGATATTTAAGAGAGAGGAGCTGCCTCAGGAAATCAGTAATGTGAGATCCACCAACATTTGTTCGGCAGCATGCCCCCAGCACAGGCTGCCCTTTTAAGAACTGAAAACAGATCCAACATGGCTTTTAGTCCATAGGTCAACAACTTAATTTGAAATATACAGATAGATAAACACAAGTGCTGAGACTTTTTCTTGAACATGGTCTGAAACAGTCAACAAGCCAAACTAATATACAGCACATTCCGTCCAAACGAAGAATTTGTTGTGCATTCATTTTGTTAGTATTTCAGGGGGGGGGGGGGGGGGGGGGTCAAGGAACAGAATCTCACTGTGATTAATGCATCAAAGTATGGTGTCTAACATGGAGGAGTATATAAGAAGATCCTCATGGAGAGAGTGCCAGAATAATATTGTTCACTCAAGCTCTCCACAGTAACCCAATAGGTGAAGGCATCTTTTTGACTGAAGTTGTGGAGCTGGGAGCAGAAAAAGGGGACAGAGCATGCCTGGACAGCAACACATAATCTACGGTAGCATCTGTTTCTTTTTATTCATTTTATTCAACATATGATCTACTATAAAATGTCCCTGTTTATCCAGTTAGAAACTTAAAATTCAAACACAGTCAATGGTATTTCCTCCTAAACAGATGTAATTGTACTCATTTCATGGTATCTGACAAAAGGAGACATATGAAATGACTTGTATGTTGCACACAGTTGGAGAAAGCCGTATCTTGAAGAAACAAACTTACTGGAACAACGTGGCATGTTCCAAATTCACACGAAATAGCCAACCCATCTTCTCCGCAGTTTCCAAGCTTCTGATTGTACTTGTAACTAAATACATCATCGATACCAAAAGCTGAAATGCAAATGGTAAGAGAAAACATTAGTACTTATGCTTCTATCGACTGTGCTACTGCACTACTATACTAACAGATGCAGTTCATAAGTCATAACAAAAGCACAGAAAGATCACAAAAGACATTACCAACGGATGGCACACCATATGTCTCGAAAAGAAGTTCAGACATTCGTGCTCGAGAAAAGGATGGATTGCACTCACACTCTGTCATAAGAATGGGATGGCCCACCTGATCGGTATTTAAACAAATAATAGTTAGATTTCAACAGTATACAAACAATTATTTGTTTATATGAAAACCCTGGGTTGTGAAATAATTGTTTATAGGAAAAAAAACAAAGTTGGTGAAGTTTAAAGATACATGTAAATATAAAAGTTACTCATCTTTCAAGTCAATAACTATCAGATTTAGAACTGCGAGACTAAATAAACTGATGTGTAGGCTCACTTTACAGATTCATTGCATGAGAACAGCAAGCTACTAGCTCCGGAATACCAACTCTTCCTGTGTTATTCCTTAGCACTGCTAAGGAAAAAAACTGGTGAAATGAGATAATCGTCCCTGCTTGTCATTTGCAGAAAATGGAGTTGCATAGTTCACTCTTTCTGTTCACCTTGCTTATGCTCGGAGGCTGAGACTAAAGATCTTTCCCAAAGCCCTTACGACGTTGTTTGACTTCCACTCACTAGAAAAATGTTTCCTAGTCCCTAGTCCCTAGTCCCCACTACATATACTACACTGGTAACTGGAATTGTAAATTGACATGTATAACCAACCCCTGGTTCCTCCTTTTCTTATTCAACAGGACTAACTACATAGAAGTTACTTATTTATCAGGTGCAAAGTAAAAGACGAGCCACCAAACCAAGGAAGAAAAGAAAATAAGACTAAAGGAAATTATTCAAGAGGCATGTGTTGACACAGGTAAATTTACCTCTGATGTGGCACCTAATCGGTCAAAAGCATAATCAAGAATCTGCAACATTCAAATAATACCAGATCAAAAAGGTTAAATTAGTACAGTTACTTGTCTGTTACAATAGTACATTTTGAAGTTCTTTATCAACTCAAAATCAAAAGGGGCACAAATCGAATTTTCCCTTAAGCATTGATTATGCATCTTTCTGATATTTTAACACTCGTATGAACTCTTTCCAATATGATCAGTATCAAGCATATAGTCAAGACCTAAGAGTTGCGCATCCCTAAAAATGCAAAAATTAAAAGTGCACTCTGGAGAAAGGATGACAGGCCACATTGACTGCTCAGTTTATCCATTTGAAGCCTAAAAACACATAATAAACCATTTGCTAATCTCGCTGACAAATAAAAAAAACAGGAAGATAATGTCGTAGGAGTGACCCACATATTCCATGTACTCAAACTGATAGACGACATCATCATCGAACGCTGAGCGAATTGATGTCCGTGTGCAGTCAAAGTACTTCATTAGAGCTGGATCAGTGTCTCCTACAACTGTCACAGTTTCACCTGTTGAATCGGAAACAAACTGCAATCAGTTAAAATATGAGAATTCGCTCCAATCCTCTTACAAGTCCATCAACTGACATTCAAGATAAAGTGATGCCCATTTTGTACATTCAGAAAACCATGAACATTGCAGCGCAGTCGCACAACTGCAAAAATATTTCTACAGACATCTGACTTGAAAAACGCTTTCAGAATCACTGACAGTAAGTAAACCAAAGTACCATTAAAAAAACACTAAACGTATATCATCAATCTAAAAGGATACGCCCAATTTCGGTGCATCACGACAAAACCAAGTCGCATGAACAGCACCCAATCACCAACGGAATGCCACGACGAACTTCTGAACCCGCGAGCGCCATTGCACAAACGAACCACAACGACGCAAAATCCAAACGCATTCGCATCAGGCAACCGCATAGGCCGAGATTTCTAAGCGTCCCGCGCGTCACGTACCTGAGCTGCGGTGGCGGGGCCTCTGCACGATGTTACGGAAGGAGACGCGCGGCTCCGCCTCGCCAGCCCACCTGCACGCAACGGAGCAAACCAAGGAGACGCGCGTTAGGGTTAGGGTTTCGGGGAGTTCCGGGGGCGGCGGCGGGAGGGGGAGAGGGGGCTCCTACCCGATGCGGAAGGTGGAGGCGCCGTTGTCGATGACGATGGGGGCGGAGTCCGGGAAGCGCGCGAAGTCGGTCTCCCGCGGCGCGCGGCAGAGCGACGACATCTCGCCGGGCGGCGGCGGGAGGGGTGTCGCCGGAGGCGGAGGGGGTTGGGGGTTTGGTAACTTGGGCTGCGTCGTCCTCTCCGCGAGCTCGCGCTGTGCTGTGGAAGCAGAGAGGCAAAAGGGTTATTCACGGAAAAACCCCTCTACTCTCACGTAATTATTCGTTCAGAACTTATGAGACGTTTTAACTAACGGTTTTGTAAATATCACGTGCCTGAAAATTTTTGTGGTGTCGGTCACTTTTGGCAAAGGGCAGTGCGAGGCTGAAGAGGACATGTCGAGCGCCGGCTACGGCGAGGCTGAGCCGTGTACGAGCGGGAGTCGGCGATAGCCGGCAGGAGCGAGTCCCAAACTTAACCAGGTGTGTCGGGAGGAGGGAGGGTCGCCGGAGCTATTCATCAGAGCGGGGCTTAGGGGGGTTGACGCGGCGGTGGGGGTTGAGGGGGAGGGGGTGATTAGGCCCGTGAGTGGTGGAGGCCTGCGGTTAGAGCTGGGTTAGATGGCGGTTGGTGAGGACTGCTGGATTGGATCTTGTGTAAAGGAAAATTGTGGGAGGAGGAAAACGACCTTGAGCTGTTGGATGCAGATATAACGGACATGATTGAATGTGGCCGATGTGAATCGGTTTTCCATGCACCTAAAGTATATGCACTCCCTTTAACTAAACAAATCATTCTTTTTCTTTCTTCTGAAAATGACAAATGCCGTATGTCAAAGTCAACCGACTCTTACAAGGTCATCTTTAAAGATATTAAAAATTACACAATATTCATTGAAAATTTAATGTCGTAAACAAAGCTCGATGCCGCATCTGGCCCTCTGAAATACCAACGAAGCTAGGGAAACGTATTTGACGAAACAAGAAGTAGTCGGTCGGAGCCACAAGGTGTGAGGGGACAATGATCTGGGAAACAGATCATCGTCCTGGAGAAAAAAATGATGAAGAGGCATGGACGACCACCCTATATCTAGCCAGACTAGTCCATGGAGACATATATTCACAAGATCCACGACCATGTCAAAAAAATGGTCGAATGTCGCCGGTTAGAGAAGGAGTCAGGGGACCAAGACACGAAGGGGCGCTATCCACTCAACCGAAATACACCTTCGAAGATCCCCAACATAACATGAAGACACGACCAGATCCACTACTCTAGAAGGGCGACAATGAGACGATCCTCCACCCTCCTCTATGCCACTGATGAGGGACCAGGAATCGAAGAAACCTTAGTCCTAATATGCACGACATCATCCTTGGGGAACAGAACTATAATCCTAAGAGGCCTAACTACAAATCAATAATGCAAATCCGGGTCTCTACCCCTCCCACCATCGAAGAGGAAGTGGAGGAGGAGGGACTGGCCTAACTGATGGAGAGTGGTGGCAGCTAGAGTTTGTGGACAGGGGTGTGAATTAAAATAGAACAATGATACGTCTCCAACGTATCTATAATTTTTGATTGCTCCATGCTATATTATCTACTGTTTTGGACTATATTGGGCTTTATTTTCCACTTTTATATTATTTTTGGGACTAACCTATTAACCGGAGGCCCAGCCCAGAATTGTTGTTTTTTGCCTATTTCAGTGTTTCGGATAAACAGGATATCAAACGAAGTCCAAACGAAATAAAATCTTCGGGAACGTGATTTTCTCACCAAACGTGATCCAGGAGACTTGGACCCTACTGCAAGGGATCAAAGAGGTGGTCACGAGGGTGGGGGGCGCCCCCTAGGGCGTGCCCCTGCCTCGTGGGCCCCTCGGTGCTCCACCGACGTACTCCTTCCTCCTATATATACACACGTACCCCCAAACGATCAGAACAGGAGCCAAAAACCTAATTCCACCGCCGCAACTTTCTGTATCCACGAGATCCCATCTTGGGCCTGTTATGGAGCTCCGCCGGAAGAGGGCCGTCATCACGGAGGGCTTCTACATCATCCTAGCCTCTCCGATGAAGTGTGAGTAGTTTACCTCAGACCTTCGGGTCCATAGTTAGTAGCTAGATGGCTTCTTCTCTCTCTTTGAATCTCAATACAAAGTTCTCCCCCTCTCTTGTGGAGATCTATTCGATGTAATCTTCTTTTTGCAGTGTGTTTGTTGAGACCGATGAATTGTGGGTTTATGATCAACTCTATCTATGAATAATATTTGAATCTTATCTGAATTCTTTTATGCATGATTGGTTATCTTTACAAGTCTCTTCGAATTATCTGTTTGGTTTGGCCAACTAGATTGGTAGTTCTTGCCATGGGAGAAGTGCTTAGCTTTGGGTTTGATCTTGCGGTGTCCTTACCCAGTGACAGAAGGGGCAGCAAGGCACGTATTGTATCGTTGCCATCGAGGATAACAAGATGGGTTTTATTTCATATTGCATGAATTTATCTCTCTACATCATGTCATCTTGCTTAAGGCGTTACTCTGTTTTTAACTTAATACTCTAGATGCATGCTGGATAGCGGTCGATGAGTGGAGTAATAGTAGTAGATGCAGAATCGTTTCGATCTACTTATCACGGACGTGATGCCTATATACATGATCATGCCTAGATATTCTCATAATTATGCACAATTCTATCAATTGCTCAACGGTAATTTGTTCACCCACCGTAGAATACTTATGCTTTTGAGAGAAGCCACTAGTGAAACCTATGGCCCCCGGGTCTATTCTCATCATATCAATCTCCATCACTTTTATATTGTTTTGCTATTTACTTTGCTTTTACTTTTTACTTTGCATCCTTATATCAAAAATACCAAAAATATTCTATCTATCAGATCTCACTCCCGTAAGTGACCGTGAAGGGTTTGACAACCCCTAATCGCGTTGGTTGCGAGTAGCTATCGCTTTGTGCAGGTACGAGGGACTTGAGCGTGGGCTCCTACTGGATTGATACCTTGGTTCTCAAAAACTGAGGGAAATACTTACGCTACTCTGCTGCATCATCCCTTCCTCTTCGGGGAAAACCAACGCAAGCTCAAGACGTAGCAAGAAGGATTTCTGGCGCCGTTGTCGGGGAGTCTACGCAAAAAGTCAACATACCAAGTACCCATCACAATCCCTATCTCTCGCATTACATTATTTGCCATTTGCCTCTCGTTTTTCTCTCCCCCCCCCCCAATTCACCCTTGCCGTTTATTCGCCCTCTCTCTCTATCCTCCCTCTTTTTTGCCTCTTTTTCCGCTTGCTTTTTGTTTGCTCGTGTGTTAGATTGCTTGTTTGTCGCAATGGCTCAAGGTACTACCAAATTGTGTGACTTCATCAATACCAATAATAATGATTTCCTTAGCACTGCGATTGCTCCTCTTACCGATGCTGAATCTTGTGAAATTAATACTGCTTTGTTGAATCTTGTTATGAAAGATTAATTCGCCGACCTTCCTAGCGAAGATGACGCTACTCATCTGAATAGCTTCGTTGATTTATGTGATATGCAAAAGAAAAAAGATGTCAATAATGATGTCCTTAAATTGAAGCTATTTCCTTTTTCACTTAGAGATCGTGCTAAAGCTTGGTTTTCATCTTTGCCTAAGAATAGTATTGATTCATGGAACAAGTGCAAAGATGCTTTTATCTCTAAGCATTTTCCTCCCGCTAAGATCATCTCTCTTAGAAACGATATAATGAACTTTAAAAAACTTGATCATGAACATGTTGCACAAGCTTGGGAGAGAATGAAATTAATGATACATAATTGCCCTACTCATGGTTTGAATTTGTGGATGATTATATAAAAAATTTATGCCGGATTGAATTTTGCTTCTAGAAATCTTTTAGATTCGGCGCGGGAGGCACTTTTATGGAAATCACTTTAGGAGATGCTACTAAACTCCTAGATAATATTATGGTTAATTATTCTCAATGGCATACTGAAAGAACTTCTAATAAAAAAGTGCATGCGATAGAAGAACTTAATGTGTTGAGTGGAAAGATGGATGAACTTATGAAATTATTTGCTACTAAGAGTGTTTCTTCTGATCCTAATGATATGCCTTTGTCTACTTTGATTGAGAATAACAATGAATCTATGGATGTGAATTTTGTTGGTAGGAATAATTTTGGTAACAACGCTTATAGAGGGAATTTTAATCCTAGGCCATATCCAAGTAATCCTTCTAATAATTATGAGAATTCCTACAACAACTCTTATGGAAATTATAATAAGATTCCCTCTGATTTAGAATCTAATATTAAAGAATTTATTTCTTTGCAAAAGAATTTTAATGCTATGATTGAAGAAAAATTGCTTAAGATTGATGATTTGGCTAGGAACGTTGATAGAATTGCTCTTGATGTTGATGCTTTGAAACTTAGATCTATTCCACCTAAGCATGATATTAATGAGTCTCTAAAAGCCATGAGAATTTCAATTGATGAGTGTAAAGAAAGAACCGCTAGGATGCGTGCTTCCAAAGATGCCTTTATTAAAGCGTGTTCTTCTAATTCCTATGAAAATCAAGATGAAGATCTAAAAGTTATTGATGTGTCTCCTATTAAATCTTTATTTTGCAATATGAATCTTGATGAAACTGAATATGATCTTCCTTTACCTAGAAGGCGTTCTAAAAATTCAGAGTGTTTAGATCTTAATGATGAAATTGATGAAAGTGGGGTGGAAAAAAATAAAAATCTAGATGTTGCTAAACCCACTATATCGGATTTCAAGGAATTTAATTATGAAAATTGTTCTTTGATTGATTGTATTTCCTTGTTGCAATCCGTGCATAATTATAGTCGAAATAAAGCCTTCACCGAACATATTGTTGATGCCTTGATGCAATCTTATGAAGAAAAACTTGAGTTGAAAGTTTCTATCCCTAGAAAACTCTATGATGAGTGGGAACCAACTATTAAAATTAAAATTAAAGATCATTAGTTTTATGCTTTGTGTGATTTGTGTGCTAGTGTCTCTACTATTCCCAAGACTTTGTGTGATTTACTAGATTTCCGTAATTTTGATGATTGCTCTCTAAACTTGCATCTTGCGGATTCCACTATTAAGAAACCTATGGGAAAAATTAATGATGTTCTTATTGTTGCAAATAGGAATTATGTGCCCGTAGATTTCAGTGTTCTTGATATAGATTGCAATCCTTCTTGCCCTATTATTCTTGGTAGACCTTTCCTTAGAACGGTTGGTGCGATTATTGATATGAAGGAAGGGAATATTAGATTTCAATTTCCATTAAAAAGGGCATGGAACACTTTACAAGAAAGAAAATAAAATTACCATATGAAACTATCATGAGAGCCACTTATGGATTACCTACCAAAGATGGCAATACCTAGATCTATCCTTGTTTGTTATGCCTAGCTAGGGGCGTTAAACAATAACGCTTGTTGGGAGGCAACCCAATTTTTTTTTATTCCTTGATTTTTGCTCCTGTTTAGTAAGAAATAAATTATTTAGCCTCTGTTTTGGTTGTGTTTTTTTTAATTAGTGTTTGTGCCAAGTAGAACCGTTGGGAAGACTTGGGGAAAGTCTTGTTGAACTTGCTGTAAAAAACAGAAACTTTAGCGCTCACGAGAACTGCTGTCATTTTTATTTTGAGAGTGATATTTAGTTAATTATTTTTGCAGATGATTAATAGATAAATTCCTCACGTCCAGCAATTTATTTTAGAATTTTTGGAGTTCCAGATTTTGCGCTAGCTACAGATTACTACAGACTGTTCTGTTTTTGACAGATTCTGTTTTTCGTGTGTTGTTTGCTTATTTTGATGAATCTATGGCTAGTAAAATAGTTTATAATCCATAGAGAAGTAGGAATACAATAGGTTTAACACCAATATAAATAAATAATGAGTTAATTACAGTACTTTGAAGTGGTCTTTTGTTTTCTTACGCTAACGGAGCTCACGAGTTTTCTATCTTGAGTTTTGTGTTGTGAAGTTTTCAAGTTTTGGGTGAATTCTTTTGATGGATCATGGAACAAGGAGTGGCAAGAGCCTAAGCTTGGGGATGCCCATGGAACCCCCAATATAATCTAAGGACACCAAAAGGTCAAAGCTTGGGGATGCCCCGGAAGGCATCCCCTCTTTCCGTCCACTTCCATCGGTAATTTATTTGGAGCTATATTTTTATTCACCAACATGATATGTGTTTTGCTTGGAGCATCTTGTATTATTTGTATCGTTGTTTGTTAGTATGCCACAATCATCCTTGCTATACACACCTTTTGAGAGAGCCATACATGAATTAAAATTTGATAGAATACTCTATGTGCTTCACTTATATCCTTTGAGCTAGATAATTTTGCTCTATGTGCTTCACTTATATCTTTTGAGCTAGATAATTTTGCTCTATGTGCTTCACTTATATCCTTTGAGGTAGATAATTTTGCTCTATGTGCTTCACTTATATCCTTTGAGCTAGATAATTTTGCTCTATGTGCTTCACTTATACCTTTTGAGCGTTATAATTTTGCTCTATGTGCTTCACTTAGATCTTTTAGAGCACGGTGGTGGATTCGTTTTAAAGAAACTATTGATCTCTCATGCTTTACTTAGATTAATTTGAGAGTCTCTTAATAGCATGGTAATTTGCCTAATAATAATATGCTTGGTATTGAAGATTTGTGAAACTTTCTTTTGAGTGTGTTGAATACTAAGAAAAGATTGAAGTATGATAATTGTTTTGAGATATGGAGGTGATAATATTAAAGTCATGCTAGTTGAGTAGTTGTGAATTTAAAGAATACTTGTATTGAAGTTTGTGATTACCGTAGCATGCACATATGGTGAACCGTTATGTGATAAAGTCGGAGCATGGTTTATTTATTGATTGTCTTCCTTATGAGTGGCGGTCGGGGACGAGCGATGGTCTTTTCCTACCAATCTATCCCCCTAGGAGCATGCGCGTAATACTTTGCTTTGATAACTTCTAAATTTTTGCAATAAGTATATGAGTTCTTTATGACTAATGTTGAGTCCATGGATTATACGCACTCTCACCCTTCCACCCTTGCTAGCCTCCCTAATACCGCGCACCTTTCGCCGGTATCATACACCTACCATATACCTTCCTCAAAACAGCCACCATACCTACCTATTATGGCATTTCCATAGCCATTCTGAGATATATTGCCATGCAACTTTCCACCACCTAGTTCATCATGACACATCCATCATTGTCATATTGCTTAGCATGATCATGTAGTTGACATAGTATTTGTGGCAAAGCCACCATTCATAATTCTTTCATACTTGTCACTCTTGATTCATTGCATATCCCGGTACACCGCCGAAGGCATTCATATAGAGTCATACTTTGTTTTAGTATCGTGTTGTAATCATTGAGTTGTAAATAAATAGAAGTGTGATGATCATCATTCAATAGAGCATTGTCCTAAAAAAGAAAGGCCAAAGAAAAAAAAAGAAGGCCCCAAAAAAATAAGGGGCAATGCTACTATCCTTTTTTTCCACACTTGTGCTGCAAAGTAGCACCATGATATAGCAAGTCTCATATATTGTGCTTCAAAGTAGCACCATGTTCTTCATATAGAGAGTCTCATATGTTGTCACTTTCATATACTAGTCGGAATTTTACGTTATAGAACTTGGCTTGTATATTCCAATGATGGACTTCCTCAAATTGCCCTAGGCCTTCGTGAGCAAGCAAGTTGGATGCACACCCACTAGTTTTTTTTGTTGAGCTTTCATATATTTATATCTTTAGTGCATCCGTTGCATGGCAATCCCTACTCACTCACATTGATATCTATTGATGGGCATCTCCATAGCCCGTTGATACGCCTAGTTGATGTGAGACTATCTTCTCCTTTTTGTCTTCTCCACAACCACCATTCTATTCCACCTATAGTGTTATATCCATGGCTCACGCTCATGTATTGCGTGAAGATTGAAAAAGTTTTGAAAAAGTTAGAGTATGGAACAATTTCTTGGCTTGTCATCGGGGTTGTGCATGATTTAAATACTTTGTGTGGGGAAGATGGAGCATAGCCAGACTATATGATTTTGTAGGGATAACTTTCTTTGGCCATGTTATTTTGAGAAGACATAATTGCTTTGTTAGTATGCTTGAAGTACTATTATTTTCTATGTCAATATAAACTTTTGTCTTGAATCTTTCTAATCTGAATATTCATACCACAATTAAGAAGATTTGAATTGAAATTATGCCAAGTAGCACTCCGCATCAAAAAATTTCTTTTTATCATTTACTTACTCGAGAACGAGCATGAATTAAGCTTGGGGATGCCTGATACGTCTCCAACGTATCTATAATTTTTGATTACTCCATGCTATATTATCTACTGTTTTGGACTATATTGAGCTTTATTTTCCACTTTTATATTATTTTTGTGACTAACCTATTAACCGGAAGCCCAGCCCAGAATTGTTGTTTTTTTTGCCTATTTCAGTATTTCGGATAAACAGAATATCAAACGGAGTCCAAACGGAATAAAATCTTCGGAAACATGATTTTCTCACCGAACGTGATCTAGCAGACTTGGACCCTACTGCAAGGGATCAAAGAGGTGGTCACGAGGGTGGGGGGCGCCCCCTTTAGGGCGCGCCCCCTGCCTCGTGGGCCCCTCGGTGCTCCACCGACGTACTCCTTCCTCCTATATATACACACGTACCCCCAAACGATCAGAACAGGAGCCAAAAACCTAATTCCACCGCCGCAACTTTCTGTATCCACGAGATCCCATCTCGGGGCCTGTTCCGGAGCTCCGCCGGAAGAGGGCCGTCATCACGGAGGGCTTCTACATCATCCTAGCCCTCCGATGAAGTGTGAGTAGTTTACCTTAGACCTTCGGGTCCATAGTTAGTAGCTAGATGGCTTCTTCTCTCTCTTTGAATCTCAATACAAAGTTCTCCCCCTCTCTTGTGGAGATCTATTCGATGTAATCTTCTTTTTGCGGTGTGTTTGTTGAGACCGATGAATTGTGGGTTTATGATCAAGTCTATCTATGAATAATATTTGAATCTTATCTGAAGTCTTTTATGCATGATTGGTTATCTTTACAAGTCTCTTCGAATTATCCGTTTGGTTTGGCCAACTAGATTGGTAGTTCTTGCCATGGAAGAAGTGCTTAGCCTTGGGTTCAATCTTATACTACTAGGAAAAAGGCTACTAGCAGCGCGGGTAAAATGGCTACTAGCAGCGCGGGTACCCGCTCTACTAGTATCGCGCTACAGCTAATAGTTAGTAGTAGCGTAACATTTTACTAGTAGCGCGGATGTCACCCGCGCTACTAGTAACAAAATAGTAGTAGGGCGTCTATAGTACCACACGCTACTAGTATCCTGAATACTAGTAGCGCTCCATTTCACCCCCACGCTACTACTAACTAATTAGGAATTAAAAAAAAAATCCATCAATTCCATTTTATGCATACAATTATAACAACTAAAACAAGCCCAGATTTGTAATAAACCAGCAGCATTACACATCATTCCAAACCGAAGATTTATAGTAAACCAGGAGCATTAGAGCATATCCATACATCTACACTTATTGCCTATTCACTTATTCCCAGCTAGTGCAAACACAGTTGAAAGCAAAAAAATGCATAAAAACACCAAACAGTGGCATTCTATCCCTCCAAATGATTTGCTCCCTCTCCATCCTTGCAATCATCTTCTTCTCCCTTATGTGCTTCGCCCATTTATGAATCCTAGATTTCTGTAAAGAACAAAGAACAAATAAAATTAAATTTCAGCAGACATATATTTCCTTGCATGTTGTGATGTACAGTAGCTACGGGAATAAATATACGAAAACAAAAAAGTGAGTGATTTCTATTAACAAGAGATCACCTATGTAATAGCTACAAACAAATGAAATTAATGTCTAGATAATATATATTGCCAACCAAGCCTAGATGAACTAGATATTGCCAGGTAATAGGACATATCTAATTTTCACATTAATTGCCTTTAGTTTTATTCAAAACTAAATATACTTAAACTTAGATCATTTCATATAGATGTTCAAAGGATAATACGGCTAAAAGAATCCAATTTCTTTGGTTTCTTGAAGTAGTTTAAAAGGAAAGCATTAACACATAATAGAAATGATTATCTGCCATAGGGTGATGCTGGACAGCTAAAAAGCTCACAACCCATCAGATCAATTGCTTGATAGGACAGCACAAATCTTATAGGATGATTTTCCAAAACGAAAGCAGACCAACAAGGACAAACAACGGCCCATCAGACCACTTGCTGTGAACTATAAGACCAAAGTGCATGGCTTCAGGGATACAAGACTAATCGGGTGCATAGAGAGATGTTATAAACTTGTTCAGATTGACTAGGATAATTAAGGAATAACAACCAGTGGATCTCGCCTGAATGGATGCGAATGAGGGTTAGCTGTTGCATTAAAGCGATGCATCCATAAATCCAATCTAAGAATGTTACAACTTGCATCATCATCATCATGGCCAAATGATAGAGAAGTGAGATGGATCCATACTCTTGGTCTGGGGAGTCCCACTGACCACCCATGTGTTTGCGGCGATGGACGCTTGCACTGCATCGACAGAAAACAGGACACAAACAAGTCAGTAATCCCCATCTGCACCTCCACATGGTAAGCAGAAGCAAGCAGCGAGTATGCAGAGACACCATGAAGGAAATAAATAATAGACCTTTGGGGTTGAGGAACTAGATGACCAGGCCATACAGCACCAACTTGTCGAGAAGTCTCCAGTGATCTGAAATCGCCTCATCAAAGGAAGGAATGTCTCCGTTTGTTTTAGGGACATGCTGCATTAGCAAAATGAGTAAGCAACAGAATCTAAGACATAACACTGATCTTCAAGGGAACACATGCAAGTGAACGAAAATCGCGAAAGAATGAGCTTGTTGATCATCGACATAGAGTTAGAGGTGCAGGTTCTGAACTTCTATTTTCTAGATTAATGCGCAACAAACTCATTATTAGTGTGAAAGGTGGCCCGCCTTAAGAGGGAACGTAGTAAAGTGCAAGAACTATCACACAGAATAGTAAAAATGGAACGTAGCTCAGCACTTGCATTGATAGGAACCGACACATGATCGAACCATGGGCATCCACTAAGGAAGATCGATAATTCTGCATTTAACATATTATCCCGGAAATAGTGTCCGGCGTCCTTGAGTAATAACCCAAGCATTCTTATGATTACCTAGCAGGAACTAGCAATCACAACCCCTCTAAACTTCAGAGCATGCTTGTTATTTCATAATTAGATAATACAAAAAAGGTGGAACTCTGAAGCCCTTGTAACTGTAGAAACCCAAAACTGCTGTACTTAACCCCTTTAGGTAGTAAAAATATAACGTAGAGCAGTAAAAGTGGAACATGGCTCAGCATTTGCATTGATCAGAACATATATACAATCTACATTCTAGCAATTATAGGAAGAGAGCACTGCTACTTACAGGGACAGGAACCATGTCATTCGGTCTTTTGCTGACTTCACCGTCGAGAGACGAGACATCATCCACGAGCTCAATCGAGCACCCTTGGCCGTCGTCAGCGGCTAGGCCAGGCTTGCCTCATCTGGCCTCCTCCCCTGCAAGCACGACGACTACCACATAATGCGAAGCGAAGGTCATGTAGTTATCTTCTGTTCTCCTTTAGTTTTTGCTTTGTACTAGGCAGTGTGTGTGAAGCACGTTATTTACTTGCTTAGTGTAGCCTGTGATCTAGCACTTGCTTGATTGTTGTGGCTGAAGGTCTCGCTTGTTGTTAGTACCACCTCGACTTGCAGCTTTCCACGCTTCAACCGGCAGCGAAGAGTTGCTGTGGATTACTCAAGCATTAACTGAAGGTGTTGGCAATTTAACTGAAGAAATCCACAGTTCGTTGGGTATAGATAGCATCCTGACAAACGCTCCTAGGGACACAATACCAATATGAATCGCTTGGTTGTTGAGATGCTGGACCTAGGCCTGTCTGAGGGAGAAGTCGTCTCTGAGACGATGTGTGCCTGCTATATCTCACTGTGCACTACATGCTTGACGAAATGCCCGACATTGGTTAAAATAGCATATCAGTCGTTAGTCTATTTGTGTGGTGACACTTGCATGAGCTTAATTCTTTTTTAGCTTTTCTTTGCTGAACCTAAAGTTTGGACGTGAGCACAAGGTGCAGCCAAGCAGCACTCTTATTTTTCTTTCGTACACTTATTGCTGCAAGGACAGCGTGGACCATAACAGGGTGGATAGGTAAGCTATTGATCCTGATGATTTTGACTTTAAATTGCTTGTTAAATCGCTACACACATGGGTTCCTATCTCTTGCATTACTCTCTATTCTAAGTTGTGACTCAGAAGTGGAGGATTCCGGCACATGTGAGTTGAATTTTAATCGGGAATGTATTGCTTATGAATTCGTCGACTTCCATTTGCACTTAATTGGATAATTATGGCGGTTTCAGTTTTTGACTCAAACATGTGGAAGGAATTCCAGAATGTTTTTTCAGATAAGTAGATATATTTTGGAAAAGCATTAGGTTTTTGACCTTGTAAGAGCAATGTATTAGGAGGTAGATATGAAGAAATATTTTTATTTAAATAGATATGTGCAGTGTACATGATGATGTTGTATAGAGCCAAATAAAGTATTTTGTTGAGTTAATTCTTGATAGCCAAATAAAGTACATGATGATGTTGTATCACTCATATAACATTTCTTCTTCCCGTTGCAACGCATGGGCATTGGCCTAGTTTTACTAAAAAAAAGATGATAGCTATAAAAAGATTGTAAAATTGTCATGTCAGTTGGTGATAATTTGCTCTGTTTTTACACAACTGAAAAAGTAGCATCAATCCAATAGTGAATCAAATCCAAAATCCCAACTCAATTACTATCCCAGGACTACTATCACGGACCAGCATCAATTGACACTAAAATGGGAGGCAGAAGTAGTGGTGAATCGTCATGGTTTTAATGTCTGTACGCTACAAATGCTATCATCAGAAACTAGTGACAATACCTGGCCGCACACGCATCAGCAGAAGTAGTGGCTACCATGACACGAGACTTCGCCAACGCATGGGCTGGGCAGTCCGTGCAGCAAGCTCCGCACCGGCGAGAAAACAAACCAGAGCGCAGCACGTCGGCGTCCCCCACCACCACGCGCAGCCCGCACCATCCCCTGCGTCGGCATCCGCGACCACCACCCGCGGCGTCGGAGACCCGCTGACCTCAGATCTTCCGCGAGAAAATCCGTAACTGACACCGGCGGGAGGCCACTGCCGCCGTGCAGGGGAGAGCGGCGCCGCGCCTCATGTTAGAGCCCCCGACTCCTCGACGCACGCCGCCGCTAGGGGTGAAGGCCGTGGATGCCGTGCCACCTCGCTCCGCCCATCAGGCCGTCATGGAAGGACGGATGCCTCGCCGCGTGTGCCGGAATCCTCCACCGCCGCCAAAATAGAGGAGGCCCGTCGTCGGAGATTTGCTCGAGTGCTGTCGAGAGAGAGAAAGAGAGATGCGGGGCGGGGGATGGGGTGGCGGCGGCGGCGGCGAGGAGATCGTGGGGAGAGGAGCCGGCATGAGAGAGTTTTTTTAGGGATGTGAGAGAGAGTGATGGGGTGGGAGTGGATCGGGCCGGGGTGGATGGTGCAAAAGTGGAGGCCACTTAGTAGCAGCGCGGGTTTATATCCCTTGCTACTACTATCAACTTAGTAGTAGCATGGGTTTTATACCCCTCGCTACTACTATGGTTTTTCCCGGGGGACATGGTGCAGACCACTTAGTAGTAGCGCAGGTTTGTTACCCTCGCTACTACTATCAACTTAGTTGTAGCGTGGGTTTTATACCCCTCGCTACTACTAATTAGTAGTAGCGTCTCATTTTAGACCGTGCTGCTGATAAACTTCTATGTATAAGGTTTTCCCTAGTAGTGTTGCGGTGTCCTTATCCAGTGACAAAGGGGTAGCAAGGCACATATTGTATCGTTGCCATCGAGGATAACAAGATGGGATTTATTTCATATTGCATGAATTTATCTCTCTACATCATGTCATCTTACTTAAGGCGTTACTCTGTTTTTAACTTAATACTCTAGATGCATGCTGGATAGCGGTCGATGAGTGGAGTAATAGTAGTAGATGCAGAATCGTTTCGATCTACTTGTCACGGACATGATGCCTATATACATGATCATGCCTAGATATTCTCATAATTATGCACAATTCTATCAATTGCTCTATGGTAATTTGTTCACCCACCGTAGAATATTTATGCTCTTGAGAGAAGCCACTAGTGAAACCTATGGCCCCCGGGTCTATCCTCATCATATCAATCTCCATCACTTTTATATTCTTTTGCTATTTACTTTGCTTTTACTTTTTTACTTTGCATCCTTATATCAAAAATACCAAAAATATTCTATCTATCAGATCTCACTCTCGTAAGTGACCGTGAAGGGTTTGACAACCCCTAATCGCGTTGGTTGCGAGTAGCTATCGCTTTGTGCAGGTACGAGGGACTTGAGCGTGGGCTCCTACTGGATTGATACCTTGGTTCTCAAAAACTGAGGGAAATACTTACGCTACTCTGCTGCATCATCTCTTCCTCTTCGGGGAAAACCAACGCAAGCTCAAGACATAGCAAACAACCCTGTGCCTCATGTGCAAAATCAAGCTTTTTCATATGCACTTTTTCCAAATGTTACCGAACCAAGATTTCAAATTTTAAACCATGCAATAAAGTTATTAACACCAAATTCTATCTTTTGACTGAGCCTGCTAAGGATTTTTTTTTTGCATTGGGGTGAATTCTGCCAATCCCTCTGTGTTTAAGAACTTTTAGAAAATTATCCACTTAATTTATGAATAGACATACATTTTCCCAAAACTACCCACTTTCATTGTATGAACATGAGTTATTTTTTAATTCTTATTATATCCCTATGTTCCTCCATGTTCCTTATATAAACATCTATGTCGTCTTAGTATCTTTCTTATGACATCACTAACCACGGGTTAGTGAAAACACAAGCTATTTTGATATTTAGGATTCCCAAACGAACATTAAGATTACAGGTATAGTTTGAATTTTCAATAGAGCTAAAGTGTGTAAAATGGATGCATCTTTTACTCATGAAAAACTCAACATCAAACTTGATGTATGTAGTGTTATTTGAATAACGAGGTTCACTTTTCATACACGTAATTTTTGATCTAATGGTTTAATTACATGCCAAGCAGGGAATTGCACAATATAAATGTTTTTTCCGGTCACAATAAAAAAGATCAGCAAAAAAGATATGAGTCACCGTTTCGTCACCAAAAGCCTTGAGAAAGTAGAATAAATTTTTTATGTTCAAAAAATGTTGAAACAATATACACTTTTTTTAACGCTTGAAACAATATACCCATAGATATGGGTGTATACTACATATTCATTTTTATGGACTAGAGAAACTGTAATTTGATAGTGAATAGTGAAATGTATGATGCTTTCGTGCAGCTCACATAAAAACGCATTTCGTAACGAAACTAAAATATGCATTATACATCCATATTTACATGTGTGTTGTTTCAGAATTCTTTGAAACTACAAAACTTTGATTTTTCAAAATTCAGGCTCCATGTTGCCCAGGAGCCACAAGCAATTCCTGGCAAAAGCTGCATTACAGAAAAGCTTGAGCTTTCATCAATCATGCACAAAACATAGCTCTGCTCAACCAGCCTGCCACGGGTTGGTACCCAAAAGTTCTCTTACAATGATCGCTATCAGTACACAGGCAGCAAAACAGATCGGGTGCAACTCCGGCCGGCCATCCAGAAACTGCACAAGCTGCAGCAGGGGATGATGCTTCTGCTCCTGCTCCTGCACCTGCTTCTTGCTTCTCCTCCTGTTATCCTTCTTCTTTCTCCTCCTCATCTTCTTCTTCTCCTTCCGCCGGTTCGCTCGAGGGTCGGGGTCGGGATCGGATACGTATTGCGGCAATTCTCCAAATACATCAGCATTGTCCATCGGATTGCCCATGTCTCCTCCTCCTTCATCTTCTTCACAGTAGCCATAGCGGGCTTCGCCATAGTAGGACTGGCCGCACCAAGTTCTGATGCCATTTCCTAATTCCAACAAGAGCTCAGTTAAAACGGATCTTGCTGGGCCAATGGCCAGGAAGGGAAGATCAAATGGTTCAGATGTATTCGCAAAAGTATTATGCTAGTAAAACAGGCTACCTTGGTCACTCCCCTCTTCATCAGAAAAGACTTGCCCTCCTTCTTCTCCATAGAAGGGCAAGGCATACCCCTCAAGGGACTCGGCGCACCAATAATCTGAGAACCGATCTCCTGATTCCAACAGGAGCTGAATTACGACGAATCTTGCTGGACCAACAGCCCGGGAGAGAAGATCGAATGATCCGGTACGACCAATCAATTTGCAAAAACACTATGCTAGTAAAACAAGTTTACCTTGGTAGTCACTATCTTCTTCATCAGAGAAGTTTTGATTACTAGTGCTAATATTTGTGTCGGCAGAATTATCAGCAGCTGTTTCAGCCTCCATGCTTGCACCTGATCAACCACAAAACGAACCATAAACTCATTGGACTGCTTGTAGTTTATCGCCGGGTAGTAAGTCAATCACGTGTGGAGAAATTATGTACCTAGTGCCATGATGATGTCGCCGTCGAGGTACTTGGGGAAGGCGCATGGGCAGTACATCGTGACGGCGTAGCCCATCTCGGTAGAAACCGGGACCAACGCCTCCATCACCGCGCGTCTCATGTCGACGGCGACGACCCAGGCCGTGCCGTCGCCTGTTCCACCACCATCCCTGGCCAACATGTAAAGAAGGTCGTCGTCGTGCATGCCCAGCGTGGGGATGAGGAATTCTAGGTTCCTCAGCTCCAGCTCCTGGGTCTCCTCGTCCAGCAGCTCCGGCAGCAGAGCGGAGTAGCTCTGGTCGACTGAGACGTCGTCGACGTCAACGGTGCATCGCCTGCGCCAGTCGTCCCAACATACCCTCCTGCACCATGTGGTGGCTCTCCAGCTTTTAATTTTGCCGGTGGTCCTGCAGTCGGGGTCGGCGAAGTCGATCTTGACGAACTTGATCAGGTCGCCAGAGCAGACGACGTCGGAGAAGTACTCCGGGGCGTAGTAAGGGTTGTCATCGTCTTTCTGGTTGGCGATGGGTACCCTCGATGCCGGGAACGGGATGAATTTGACGACGGGACGTTTGTCGAACAGGTTGCAGGCAAGGAGGATGCCGCACACGAGGTCGACCCAGCCCACCGAGCTCCTTCCCACGGCGACCTGCTTGGAGCAGCCATAGACGTGACGGTCGAACAGCGCCTGGTCGGACTTGGACAGGTGGAGCGGCGCCGCCTTGCGTCTGGTCCACGAGTTCGTCTCCGACGAGAAGACGAACACGTAGTACTGCCGGGTCCGCCCGTGGGACTCGTTCCACCCGTGGTGGAGCAAGGCCACGGCGTAGCCCCCGCGGTCGCCGCAGGGCAGGAGACCGAGCTGCTGGGCCTTGCCCTCGAAGTCCTGGACCGGGGGGTGGCCGCCGATGTCGTCGACCTCGGGGTCCGGGCACGGGAGCAGGTGCAGCGACGGCCTCTTATCCCCGTTCCCGGCGGCGGAGTAGACGAAGAGGTGAACGGACCTCCACTCGGGGAAGTTGAGGGCGAGGCGGAGGAGCACGAGGGGCCCCTCGGCGCAGAGGACGACGGGCGGGGTGTTGTCATAGAAGTCGGAGGCGTCGAGGCCGGGGCAATGGACGGTGAGGTGGGAGAGGCCCGGCGGGTCCGCCGGCCAGAAGGACACCGCCACGGGCTGGCCCTCCGGCGTGTGGCACTCGGCAGTGGACGCGTTCCGGTGGTCCGACAGCCGAGCCGTCCTGCTGAGCAACGTCCAGTCCGGTGAGGCGGCGGCGTCGGTGGCGATGTGTGGTGGTGGGCCGATCAGGTCGGAGGTGCGGAACGGGACGGTGGAGGGCGACGTCATGGTGGTTCTGGAGATTGTGGCGATGAGGTCGGCGCGGCAGGCCAAGGGTATATGGCACGGTTTGGGAGTTCGAATCAATAAGTACCGAACGGCGTTTTGGCCCGAACGCCTCCTGAGCCGTTTGATTTCTAGCACAAATCTTATAGCGTGGATATCAGCCACGTCACGTTCTTTTTCGTTCGGTAGAACAACGACTCGTCCCGAACGCCTGTCGCTATCTTATCCTCTCCCAGTCCCTTCTCCACCGCTCACTCGCATCCCACACACTTGCCTCGCGGAGAACTGTCTTGCGCCGGCGACGAGGCAGGCGACGTCAGAAAGGAGCCAGGGGGCGACGGAGACGAGGAGCTGGAAGAACGCCGTCTAGATGCTCCACCGTACCCAACATCGGGGGTGTCCCGCGGCGGAGACAAGGCGGGCTGCGCCGTCCTCGAGGCGTTGCGGCTTGCGGCCATGGGGGAGGAGGCTGAGGAGGCCCCTTGGTTGTGCTCCGACGGATCCCGGATGGAGAGCCCGACCGCTAGCGTGGGGAGGATCCGCCGGTTGCAGCGGTGGCGGCAGAGAGGAGGCCCGGCGGATGAGCTGTGATGGAGACGGCCGCGCTTAGGTGCGGCGGGGGCGACAGAGAGGAGGCGCGGCGAAGGAGCTGCCCTGGAGATTGCCGCATTTAGAGCATCTCCAACAGCCGCGCTAAACTAGTGCCGCGCCGCAAATTAGGCCGTTTTAGCGCGCGCGCAACGCGGCGGGTCGCTCCAGCGGGCGCGCAAAAACGGTGCACGCGCTATAACGGGTTGGGCGCGCGGTTGAAAACACTTACCCGCACGGCGTATTTCGGGCGCCAGCTACAGCGCGCGGCATACTCGAGCGCTCGCGCCGCACTCTCTCCTCTCCTCGTCCTACGCCCCGCGCCCGCCGGCGCCGGCGCCCTGCCACCCACCCATGGACGCGCACACCGGCGCCCCGCTCACCCCGCTGTACAGCCGCGACCCCCCACCCCCCGCCGCCGCCGCCGCCGGAAACCCTAGCGCGGGAAGCGCTGGCGTCGCCACCGCCGGAGCTCCGCCGAGCGTCGGCTTCGCGCGCAGCCTCTTCTTGCCGCCGCGGATGACCACGGCGCCGGGTGGCGTCGCGCCGGCGCCGTCCCGTGCCGCCGCCGCACCGTCGAAGAAGGTCCCCAATGCGGCGCGGATGAAGAAGGGCAAAACATCCGCGAAGAAAAACAAGGTGGCGGACGGCTCCGGCACCACGAAGGCGAGGGGAAAGAAGCTTGCAGGGTGTTCGACGGCCGCGGCGGCTACCGAAGCGCCGGCGAGCTCACTCGTTGAGCCGGCCGCCGACGCGCACCACGTGTTCGACGAAATGCCCCCAAGGTGAAAAAATTTCCAACTTTTCTTTTCTTCTTATTTTTCAATGCATCATCATCACATATAGATAGCTTATTTGCATTGTTCAAAAAACTTTGTAGTCTCAATGATGATGCATACATGTCCACTATGGGTGTTAGGTCCAACAATTCGCATTGGTCTCAAACCAATGACATCCATTTCGAAGACCATGAGTTTGAGGTGGACGAGGAGGGTGAGGGAATTGTCGAGGCGCCGAAAAGAAGAGCGGGCAATTACTCAACCAACGATGACAAGTTACTATGCCATACTTATTTGCAAGTGTCGAGGGATCCATCCATTGGAGGTGATCAAAGTAGAGACGCGTATTGGGGGCAAATGAAAGAACACTTTGATGCTCACAACTTAAGTGGAATTGACCGCTCCGAGAGATCACTTCGGTCCCGATGGTCGACAATCAACTCGGATTGTCAAAAGTGGGCGGCCGTACAAAAGGCAGTTGACAAGATTAACCCAAGTGGCACAAATGAGGATGATCGAGTAAGTGGCATCTCATATATGTTCATCATACTTGTTTTTGGTGACCGAAGTGCTAACTTGTTTTGTTTTTCTTGTAGTACAACATTGCACAAAACTTGTTCAAAGAAGAGACAAGGACAACCAAGAAGGGGAAGATCAAGAAAGGCAGGGTCTTTACCTTGCCTCATTGCTATGAAGTGTTAAAGGATGATGAGAAATGGAAGAAGCGTGATGGTTTGGAGGATTTGCATTTGAGCAACAAACGGAAGCGAGCAATTGAGATGAATGATGATGATGAGGAGGATGATGCATCAAGTGATGACGGCAAGAGAAGCCCCACACCCAACTCGGTTTCATACTCGAAGCCAAAACGACCGGATGGGTGCAAGAAAGACAAAACCAAAAAGAAGAAGAGGAAAGGAGATGATGAGCTCAAAAATGCTATGGAAGCTATTGTGAAGGCAAGGGTCGAAGCCAATGAGGTGAGGAAAATGGCAAGGAACCAAGATGCCGTGGCCGAGGAGAGGAGGTTGGCGGCCGAGGAGAGAAGGGTGGCGGCCGAGGAGAGAAAGGTGGCTTTGGAGGAGAGGAAAGTGAGCAACGAGGAGCGAGCTAAGTTGTTGGAATGGGAGAAGCACTTGTTCTTTTTGGACACATCTAACCTCAATGCGGCGCAAAAAGAGTATGCCAATCTTGCCCAACAAGAAGTCTTGATCCAAAAAAGAGCCTTGGTTCGTGCAATGGGTGGCGGTGGCCTCGGCGCCATGGGTGGCGGTGGCTTCGGCGCCATGGGTGGCGGTGGCCTCGGCGCTATGGGAGGCATGGGTGGCTTCGGAGCCATGGGAGGCATGGGTGCACATCCGTCCGCCATGGGAGGCATGGGTGCACCTCCGGCCGCCATGGGAGGCATGGGTGCACCTCCGGCCGCCATGGAAGGCATGGGTGGCTTTGGAGCACCCTCCGACGCTATGGCCGCCATGGGAGGCATGAGTTTTGCTTCTCTCATGGGAGGCATGGGTGCACCTCCGGCCGCCATGGGTGCAATGTCTTTCGATGTGCCTTCTCACACACATTTCCATGAAGATGCCGTTGAAGATCTTGCCAACACCGTCGGAGCTTCACATGATGCGGTGTGTGATGCGGTGCGTGATGAGGAGAGGGAGGAAGATTCATCTTCGGAGGCGGAAGAGTCGTCTTCGGAAGATGAGGACGAAGACGAAGACGAGGAAGATGAAGATTGATGTGTCTTTCATGTCTTGAACTTTAGTTTGCATTTGAACTTGGTTGGATGAACTTGTGGGCATGATTTTGAATTTGTGGGCATGAACTTTTATTCATCAACTTGTTTGTGTCAAATTTTACATGTTTATTTTTGTCCAAAATATCATATATGCAAAATGCCCGGCGAGTCGCGCGCGCTGTATTTTTGCGCTCTGCTGGAGCGGCGCGCGCGCTGCATTATAGCGCGGCTGCTGAAGCCAGCGCAGGCGGGCGCGCAAAACCAGCCACAGCGCGCGCGGTAAACAGGTTTTTTGCGCGCGGCGCTTAGCGCGGCTGTTGGAGATGCTCTTAGGTGCGGCAGGTGTTGAGATGCAGCCGGAGACCTACGCTGCGTGGTGGCACTGCTTCCGTCGGCGCTGGCCGCGCACTTCCTGGTGGCCACCACGGAGCTCCAACTTGGCGTTCACGAGTTTGAACTGCGCAAGGACGGGGCGGCTCGCTGGACTAGCCATGCCATGTCTACTACCAATGGCGCCCGAGCCGGCTGTCAACGAAGAGATGGTGTCCTGAGGTATGCCATGTTTCTCAATTGTTTTCATACGAATTGTGCATAGCTCTTGACCACGGAGATTACAAGCTCGCACATCTACTGAGCGTGTGAGAAGCTCATCTGGTTCTGGTAGAGTGTGGAGTTAAGGGCTTTCGATCAAGTTCATGGCAAAATGTTGGCAACACGTTATATATTTCAATGGCAAATATCAGATGGCAAGATTTAGAAATTGTTTGCCTTGCATTTTTGAAATATAACCAATTTGAATCAAAATCCATGGCAAATTTGCATAGTTTGGCAGTGAAATGTAAAGTTAACAATTCTAGGATTTTGTACATTATGCTATATTACAACAATAAAAAAACAAAAAATGTACAAAAATGTTAGTAAAATGGTTTATAGTCGTGGCAATTGCTAGACATTAGTTAGTATTGGTATGATGGCAAGTTAAAAATTTGTTCTTGTAACAATTTTTCAAGTCTTGCCACTCTACTGACTGAATCATTTGTTTTGTGTGATCTGAACAAAACAGAGATACATACTAGTCTTCCAGGACAGAATGGTATTTTTGTGTCCCTAGATTTTGTTGTGGTGGTGATAGGCTATGAGTTTCGAGAAGAAAATAAATGATTTGTGGCTGGATTGATCAGGCTATGTGCGCTGAATCTGTAGTGGGGAAAGGGATTTTTAGAGTTTGTGGTCATCTTCGTTGAACAACATCAGCTAATTAAACTGAAAAGGGATATGGAGTAATCAAAGCTGCTTTTCATTTAGACAAAATGATTCAGAACTAAACATGTACTGTATGATACATTTTTTCTTAAATTTGCCGCCTCACTGTACAATTTTTTTAAATTTTCCTGGAAGATGGGAAATATAGTTATCAAATGATGGTAAATTCAGTTCTCGGAAAAATCATTGCTTTCTTGCCATGGCAACTTTCGATTTTGGATCATAGCGCAAATTTACTGTTTTCAACCATGGCAACTAATCTTATACTTTTTGCCATGTAAACATTAAAAAAATATTTGATTGATCGTGGCAAAATTTAGTTTACGCATCATACCAAACTTGATCCCTGTAAGATGGCAAACATAGTTATCGAATCATGGCAAATTTAGTTCTCGAATCATGGCGAGTTCATTGCTTTCTTGCCATGGCAGCTTTTGATTTTTTAAATTTCCGCGGCAATTCTTTAAATTGTCGAAAATAACACAAAATGGCAAATATTGCCATGGCAAGTTTTACTAATTATTTCACCTTCATTAACATGGCAAAATTACCTACATCCCCATGGCAATTTTAACACTTGATTGCCATGGCAAGTTTTACTATTTATTTTCCATGGCAACTTTACCTTTATTAACATGGCAAATTCACCTAAGTCCCGATGGCAATTTTAACTTTTATTGCCATGGCAAGTTTTACTATTTCTTGGACTTTTATTAACATGGCAAATTTACCTAAATCGCTATGGCAATATTGAACTTTTATTGCCATGGCAAGTTTTACTATTTATTTGCCATAGATAAATATACGTTGGTTCAGGATGTTGTGTAGTTGATACTTGCAAAGTTCATGGCAATTTTATCTCTGTCCTTGTTCATAAACAATAGCGAATTTATACTGTATAAGGCTCTATATGACAAAATTCATGTGATTTGCGGTGGCACCTTTTTATTTGAAAACATGGAAAATTTACCATGGCAAGATATGATTTTCAGAAACATGGCAAAGTTTATAGATGTTCAAAAACATGCCAAACTTGCCATGTCAACTTAATATGTTCAAAAACATGGCAAAATTGCCATGGCAAATTAATATGTACAAAAACACGGCAGTTTTTGGGCCTACAAATATTGTAATTTGTTTTTAATTCTTGAAGGCAATTGTGTTTCTGGGCTGGGCTGGTCCATTGGAGGGGAGGGAGGGAGGTCGTTTGGGAAGGAGAGCTCTTTCGATCGAACAAAAACGTTCGTCGCGAGGGAGCTGATTTACAGAACAAAAGGTTCGGTTTGGGATGTCCCCAGACCGAATGGTCGGTGGTTATCAGGGTCCAATTTTTCTATACATGCACAATGGCAATTTTTGTACAAATCTTTTTTGTTCTATCTTATATGGCCATTTTTTCTGTTTTTTGTGTGTTTTCATAGTATCATGGCAAAATTTCCACACTCATTTGCCATGAAGTGTGCATGAACATCATGGCAAATCATTTCTGTAATATACCTTTTTTTCATAATCGTATGGTAGTTTTGTTCATTAAAGGATGGCAACTTTTTGTTTCTGGATTTTTTTCAGGCATTGTTTTTCTTCATCCAGTGCATTTTTAGGCCTTTTCGTGTGTTCACTTTTTTTAGGACAGAAGCAGTTTTGGGCCTTCAATATTATAATTCTTTGTTTTTTTTTAATTCTTGAAGGCAATGACGTTTCTGGGCTTGTCCCATTTTGGGCTGGTTCGCTGGAGGGGAGGAGCCAAATCGCTAGCGACAAGGTTGTGCGATGTGGGATCGTTCGGGCTGGAGGGGTACTTTCTACCGAACGAGTTTGCTCGTTCCAGCGACCCTTCCAGCACGAACGATTCGTTCGGGCTGGGGTGCCTCCACGCCGAACGTTCGGGGGTTATCGGTGTCCTTAGGCTAAATAACTCCCTCCTCCTAATTAATCTGCACCCCCTGATTTTAACTGGTGGGGGTGGGCGCCAAGGCCTGTAAAACCCCGTAATCCTTCGTTGATGTAGCAAAGCCGGAAAACCTATTGGCACTTTATTTCAAAGTCAAAAAGTTTACATCTTTGATTACATGCGGTAAAATGAAATTCGGGGGTTCATCCACCCACAACAAAACTACCTGGGAATCATATGGATGTCTAGCTACCAAATGTGCCAAAGTGTTTGCTTCCCGAGGGCAATGCTGAAACTTCAAATCTGATATTTCATGTGCAACCTGAAAACAATCAGCCAGGATAGCAGAGTAAGGTGCCCGGATATCCTTCTCTCCATTGCAAGCTTCAATTATCAGCCAGGATAGCTATCAAATGTGCCAAAGTGTTTGTTTTTCTTTTGTTTGTCTTGTGTCTGTTTGTTTGTTTCAGGTTTTTTGTTGGGTTGAGCAGCTGCCGGGTGTTGTGTCTGACTGTCACGCGCCGCACAGTGAGCCCCCGACTGGGCTGGCTTATTAGCAAGCGTGGCGCGATTTGTGAATACTGCAATCGCTTAGAATCAAACACAAGAACTCTTAGGGATGAGAGAAAGAGGCGACTTCGCATCCGGCGACCGGTGTGCTAACACTGTCCGTTGGCGGCACCTCTCCCCCGTCGACCTTCGTGGTCAGGGCTGTCCCACAGATATATGGGGCCCCGGGGTAAGACAAAAACAAGGGGCCCTTCTTGGAACACAAAAGCTCAGTTTTTCTTTTCAAAATTAATGTAAATATCCAGTACATAGCATAGATTGATTATCATTGTACTCTTAGACTGGCAGTATCACTATTAATCGATCAATAGAAGTGCATCGGGATAGTAATGAAACAATATAGCTCCACAAAAGATTAATTTCCTAATTATCAATACAGACATCAATTTTTTTGCACACCAAATGTCCTTGTAAAAACTGGTTGCTACTTAAATATTTGTGTTACCATGATATATAAAATTAATTGGATAACTTACAGTTGTTCTGGATCCTCCCCCAATATGCAATGTTTCTTTACTCCAAAAATTCTTCACCCAAATAATAATTCACCTCTTCCAAACTATCCTGCATAAGGAATAGCAAAGCAAACTGAGTACTCTAGAAGAGTTCTAGTTTTGAAAAAGTTAACAGTAATTGATCCCTTTTGAGATTCCACTACTAGACAAATAATTTTTTGAAGACATGTCACTGAACAAGCTGCATAAAACCGGTTAATAAAGGGATCAAAAGCACCTGGATTTTGATTGATGTGGATGTAGATGGCTTGATCCGTACGCCGCAGTAGTTAGCAGGAACAAAGAAGACGACACGATGAAGTGGATAAAATCTCTCCCTTCCCCTAGACTCCTGCCTGAGCACTCTCACATTTGGATCCAATGAAGAACAGAAGAAGATCCATGCAGATGTAGCGGATGTGCAACGTTGAATCGTGCGCAAAGCTACTAATCAACGAATGTTGGAATTGAAGAACGAAATTACAGGAAAGAAGAACATGTAAGTACCTTCCCGGTCTCTCAAAAGTCTAGGAAACGGGCAGGGCGTTGAGAAAGGAAGGGGAGCTGATTGGGGAATGATTTGCGCCGTAGCTATCCTTTAATGGCCGGCCACGACTTCAGAATCGGAGAGGCATCGGAGGGGCGGCGCTAAGTCTGGGATTTGGCAAAGCAGAGGAATAGCCGGTCTGGGGTCCCGTGCTAACAGACTGATTGTCAATCAATTCCTTTGTGAGGTTTGCCTAGTGGGCTTTTCCTTGCACGGTTCGACGTTTTGTTTTTCGTGTATTTTTTTGGGGCTCTATGAAGGTATACTACCTGGGCCGGGGCCCCTGCCTCCTCGGGGCCCAAGGCGGGCAGCCCGTTCGCCCGGTCTATGGGTCGGGCCTGTTCGTGGTCGCCGGTGGGAGGGGGGTCGCCGGAATCGGCGTGTGTGCTTGTACAACAGTAGCCTAGGTGTTTAGGGTTTCCTCCGGTGCTCTTCTCATACTTGGTGGCGATGGCAGCGGTTATAAATAAATTTGTACCAGATCCTTCCCTAGCGGACTGGTTTCTCTTCCTTCTGCTGTGGCATATGGTGTCCCGGACAGGGTCGTTCTGGCAGATCTGGGTGGCTTTGTCTGGCAAGAGGGGTCGGTGGTCGCTGCGATTCCGGCCATGTGTGGCGTCGACGATTTTCGTGCTCTGGTGGCTCCCTGTTGCTGCAATGGTGTCGTGCTCTCTGGCTTCTACTTTGTGGTGGTGGTTTTCTCTCCGGCGTCGCCGTCAAGCTAGTGAGTGTGTGTTGGACGTGGGCTTCTTCAGATTTGTTTAAAGCTTCTTCGACGACGGCTTCGGTTTCGGCGCGTTGGTCCTCCTAGACTGTAGTACGGCGATTTCCCGTCCGCACGATCAGACAAGGTTTGGCCGGCCAAGGTTGTGGAGCAGTGATGGCGACAGCGGAGGCGCGCCTGCGACTCGCGTTGGAGCTTTGAGTTGTTGAGCATCTCATGGACTTGTTTGTAATTTTCTCTCTATGTGGGGTGCTTTGTACTGTTGGAGATCCTCTATAATAGATCCGGGGGCTTATTTGAAAAAACAACTCTTATGGAGTTTACGAAGGCGCGCCCGTAGCTAGTCACTAGAACTATTGGGCGTTAGTGACTTCTTGTCACCGCGAAACACTAAAGACTACTAGTAGAACGCCCGTGCGTTGCTATAGGCTATAACACATATAAATGAATCAAATAAATGATTAAGATAATCTTCAAGGTCGAAGCTCATTTCTCTCGCATACGTTCAGACGTGTTTGGATATCAAACGGGGGGGGGGGGGGGGGGATATGGTTGTGCGGACTATCCGCGATGTGATCCCCAACACACGGCCCCAACCAAAAAAACCACCCTACGAAGCACCCTTTCCTTTTCATGCTCGAACCCTCCCTTCCATCTCGGTCTTCCGCCGTAGCGGGACATTTCTCACTGGACCCCTCTTCTTTAAAACAAGATGACACCCGCCTCACCATCATCATGGACCCTCCCTCATTCACACTATACTTCCCCATGGACCGCCAATGAGGAGTCCCCCGCCAATCGCCCCGCTCTCTGCCTCCTCCCCACGTGTTTGTGCCGATCCACCACCGCCATCAAGGGGGAGGAGGCATGCGCCGCCCGTGCCGCCCCTCTGTGCCTAAAGGGCAGATCCAATGTCTTCTGAAACATTACCACGTTGTAACATATAGTGGAATGTCGTGCATGTCCACAAAACATAAATATGATACTCGTTGTTGGGCATGCAACTGATATGACATCTTATCCGTTATTAACTCTTGAAGCAATCAACCAATGCATTTACCCTTCTATCCTACAAAAATATTCTACGACTTATAGAAAAAAATGAACCATTTGCTCATTCAATTTGCTATGAAACCATCTCCAGTGAAATATAATTTGCCACATTTTCTAAAGTAGGGAAATTATTGCACTCAAACAACAATACTGAATAGACCAACCCCCATCCCACTTACTCTCAATCCTCACTCTTATTACAAAATCTACTAACTCGGGTTCTAAGTGAGCCAGTGATAGATGCTGTTGTGACAGGACAACAACAAGAAACAAGGGCGGCAACCGCCTTCCCATCTTAGTATTATACCTCCTGGTTCTATATTGGACCCACTCATGATCCCGAGTCCTACCACGACTGAGCCACACTCATGTGTCGCCAAGCAAAAAAGAAAGCTATGAATAGAAATGATCATCCAAAGCATGAAAAATGTCGATATTTCTCTCTTATTCCCTCCCTCGTGCGTATGCCTGACTCATGGTACAAATTTATGTATTCATTAGAGAAGAGCAAAAACAAAAGATTACCGTCTCCTATACCTAAAACTGCTTTTAGGTCAACAATTTTAAAAATTATATGCTCTAATAAACCAAATGAAAGAGAGGGCATATCAAGTTGGAACCATGAGTTTCCCTTCAAGAGAAGTTGGAGCCGTGAGCTAAATATGATAACCTAAAGAGATAACATTCAAAATGTTACGTGGTATTTTGGATTTTAAAAGTTCTGAGACAAAATAAAAAAAATGTAGCTCAAATGTAGATATTTGATTAATATTGCATGATACAACAATCAAGAAAAATATAATGAACAAAGAGAAAATTATGAACACCAAAGTTTTCATTTATTTTGGATTTTTAAGCTTTTCTATTATTTATTTATGTGTGTTTCTCTTTCATAGAAAATTGATTACTAATCTCACTTCCGCTTGAAACTTCACATATAATTGCCAACTGCTTAACTTTCTAAATTGGAGTGCCAAAATTGATAATCTGAAGTAATACACATGGATAGGTCAATAGACGTCTTAATTCCACATGGATAGGTCAATAGATATCTTAATGCCCAAGCTTGATGTAGTGGGCCACCAAATTACAGATTATGGACACGATCTTAATGCACAGTTGGCCAGTTGCCTACACGGGCGTTATGCTTACATTGTCAAAGACACCAGAGTACCAGACACACATCTCTGATGTCTGGTTAATTGAACTTTCATATCAGTTGAACCCTACACGCGAGCTAAACTTGCTGATTGAAAGTTCATGCAAATCCAACCTAGTGGAACGTTTACAGAGTAATTAGAATTACCTCAAGAGAAAGTACATTCAGCTTCGAAGTTATATCCGACTTCGTAGCACCAGACCCCGACAGAGATAGCACTATAGGAGCCATCGACACAACTGCTAAGTGCTAACCTCTACTCTTCAGTCCTCTTCAAACTCGACGATGGAATGCATCAAATGGGGCAAGAATGGCGGAGGAGTGACTCTGCTGCTGTTTATTTAAAAACAACCTCTGTTTCTCCTGCTCTTGTCATTTGAAATTCGAACTTTGGGTGGGCAACCTCACACAGGCACACACTTGTCACAACTGTACCCCTGACTGCCATGTCCCCAGCATTCAATTCCATGGCCCATCGAACAAGAAAAGATAACCAACTTATGTTTAGTTTAAAATTCAACACACAGAAACCATGGTGGCAATACAGTTTTCAGAATTACACACACAGATCAATACACTTTTATAGAAAACTCCTCCTGCTCTAGCAGACCAAACCAAAAACACAGGAACAACGCATCAAACTGGAAGCACCATATCAGATCGACCATTCATGCAAAGGATGATTTTTCTTTTTATTACTCATCAAGACACACTTGGTATTAACATGTTTATAACAATTCACACAGTGCAAAAACAGTCGCTAAAGTTCATTATTCAAGATAAACCTGAAAAACACGGGCACAGCCGCCAACTGAATAATTGTCGCACATATTTAGTTTCATAATGACAACACTCTGAAGAAATCATTCAAACACACGGCATAGCAAAGCCTCGTCATCAATTAGACCTAGAAAAGGGTTTCTTTCTAGAAGATCCTCTGTACTGGTTTCTTCATAAATTAGACCTAGAAAAGGGAATAATATCATGCCATGCAGAGAAAACCAAAATTTCCTACTTGATGGACAATCAATTTATGTTTGAAACAACGTGAGATAAATGTCAACCCAACTATATAAGGAGGGTGTGAAGGAGCAGCTCCTGCTTCTCCTTCACGAGGGATGCTGCATGCTTATGCATCATCCCAAACTTGGTCGCGTCGATGAGGGAGGCCGTGTCAGAGGCACAAGCTACGAGGATTAGTATGTCGGGGCCAGGGACCGGCACCACAATAACAACATACTGGATCGATCAAGCTATTCGAGCAAAGATCCAGTTTAGGAATAATTGTACTATAACAACAAACTGGATCGAACAATCGAGAGATTCTAGTGAAGATTCAGATTACAAAACATGGGAGAATTCATCACCTTGCTCTGCTACATTTGTTTGATGCTGTCATTCGCGCTCTGTGCGTTCTCCAACCATCTACATGATGAATGATAATGTTGACTTGTTTGAGAAGTTGCCGGAATCATCTACATAGTAAATGGCATTACAACCTTTGGAGCAAGTCTTCCTTTCACAGTACACCTCTCGGCTATCAAAAAGGAAGCGTAGAACGTTTGATGTTGAGCTCAACCAGGGAACAAGATAAGCATCAGTCAACAAATAACCTATTACAATACCGAAACCGTATAACTTTCATTAAACAATGGACCTACTTAGCATTATCAGTAATGATAGACGTGTACATGCTACTAATAATTATTCAAAGTCAGCTATATCTAACAATTACAGTATTTCACAAAGAACTTAAATGTAAGTAGGTAGCTAATTGGTATAATTACTGAAGAAAACTACTCAGTTCTACATTTTTTAAAGGTCCACAAACGTATCAATCAGCTCTGTCTCACAAGTTCGTATTCTACTTATGGTTGAAATGACGCATTTGGCCAAAAAATCCTGGTGCCAAAACTGCCAAATCCTTTGAAGACACATAACACATAAACTGAATTTTGCATCATGGCGCTGGATCATCACCTGCATAAATTGCCAAATACTCCCTCCGTTCAGAATTACTTGTCGCAGAAATGGATGATACGTCTAGATACATCCATTTCTGCGACAAGTAATTCCGAACGGAGGGAGTACAGGCATAGAGATATGTGCACATTACCTGCATCTGCAAATGATTCATACATGAGAGGACAAGCACATGGCAGCATGAGATTTTCACCTTCGAGCAACGAGGAACGGCAACCAGTAGCAGCCCAGCCTGATCTAATGATCTTGCTTTGGCCTCGTGGCCATGCCACACGATGTCCACCCCTGCAGCCATACCATGGCGCTGAGCGTAGCCCACGGCGCCGCTGGCTCGCCACGCTTACGCTCACCCTTGGAGAAGCCACCGACTGCAGGCAACACCACTCCCCCGCATCGGGTCACCTGCGGGAGGAGCTTGGTGGCGGCAAGGGTCGTCCGCCTCGGGTGGGTGACATCAGTTAACACGGCCACCTCCTGCGTCGATCAAACTGCTGCCGCTCATGAGATCAGGACACACAACCCCGAGCGACGAGATCGAAGATGACTTCCTCAACTCGATCGTGTGGAGGAGAAAACCTTGCAAGCTCCGGAGGAGCGGTACTCGTTGGCGAGGACCAGATGGCTTGGCCACGTCTGGTGGGTGGTTTCGACGGCGGGATTGATGGCGACCCTCATGTCGGCTACGTCTGCAATGGCAGGCCCGGGTGCATCATGCCGAGATTAGAGACCCGAACCATAGAGAGAGAGGAGAGGGATTTACGGGGAAAACAGAGATCAGAGGTATCCTACCATTGCATGTTTGTGATGCATCATCAGCGGCACGACTCATGCTTGAGAAATCCATAGATAACACGGAGGGTTAGAACTTATAACAATATACTAAGATAATCTACCGCTGGAGCAGCATGAGATGGAAAAGATGTTGGCTCACAAGCTGGTGCCCTTCATGTTCCAAGAGACCAAGACTACCAGCAGCGATCTGGAAGGAGTATGTACAGAAAGATTCAGGGGATCACGTCCCGAATTTTGTTCTGGGCATACGTACGCGATGTACTCCTGATTTACTCTATTGATTGAGATAATTTTATTCGTTTGAGATATGTTCGGGAAGGAACATGAGGGAATCCGTGGCATGAAAGTCTTTGATTCTGTTGTGATTTGGGAAAGATTTGATTCTATTGAGATTTGTGGGAAGGAAAAGGATCCCTCGTCTCCACGCAAAAAAAATGGGATACCTCGTCGGTCAATGATCGATCAGGGTGAGCGTACCGGGAGGGCTGAGACGTGGGATACATGATGGAGAAAAAACCAGAAAAGATCGGTGAGGTTTGGTTCAAAAGAAAATCGGTGGAAGGGGTAACGAGGTGGGATTATACGAGGCTTATCGATCCAGAGGTGGGATGGGAGGACAAACGAACGACGTTAGGGCATCTCCAGAGGTGGGATGGAAGGGGTAACGTGCGTTGATCGCTACCCCTTCCATCGTTCGCCCCTTCCTTCACCCTTTTCTCCACGGTAAAAAAAAAGAAACAAATCATGCAAACGCACGCACACGGAAACCCGAAAAACCAGCCACCTCTCCTGGCCTTCCCTTATTGTTGGGCCAGCCGCTAATCCACTCAACAATCCTGAACTTATTTGATTGGCGTCGTATATAGAAGGGAAGGATGGAAGGAACTAACGAAACGAACGAACGACTTATGTACCGAGACATTAGGAGTAGAGATATTCAGCGGTAAATACAATAATTCAGAATTTTTTGAACATTTCCTGAAATTATGATTTTTTTATTGAGATGAACAAATTTTAAAATTAAGATGTTTTTGCCAAAATGTAATAATTTTAAAATTGAGAAATGTCTTTTTAGGCAAGACAAATATTTTTACAAACTTCCAAACATTTACGGGAAACGTGAATTTTTTTCTGAAAAAGCGCACACTTTTTTAAAAAGGTTGGACATTTTTTGAATTTTTTTTGGAAATGTGAACAGTGCTTCAAACATTTGGACTTGCTTAAAAAACATGAAAAAAAATTATATCTTGCGAACAAATTTTGAAAAAATGAATACATTTTGAAATTTTCATTTTTCATAAACACAAACAATTTTGGAAAAATGATTAAATTTATGAATTTTTGAACATTTTTAAAAACTTGTGAATTTACGAAAAAATAATAAAAATGAAAGTGAAATAAACTTTTGAAAATTAGAAAAATTAAAAGGAGAGGTGAAAAGAAAAAATGGTAAAAGAAAGAAAATAAAAAACATGAAGAAAAAAAGTATCCTAGCTTGTTGGGCCGTGTCATCCGTGGTTTGCACGCTGTTGACGGTAGACCTGCAACTAAGATAAAAAAAGGTTGGGCCTTAGTTGCCTGTTGAGGGTGGACTTCCAACTGGGACCAACAAAAGGTCGAGCCCCAATTGCGAGTCGAGGATGGACTTGCAACTGGGACAAAATAAGGTTAGGCCCGAGTTGTGAGTCAAGGGTGGATTTGCAACTAAGACAGAAAAGGTTGGATCCCAGTTGCAAGTCAAGGGTGAACTTGCAACTGTGACACAAATAATGTTGGGACCGAGTTGGTAGTCGAGGGTGAACTTGCAACTGGGATTAAAAAAATGGGTCCAATTCTATGGTGGACTTGCAACTGGGACTACACAAAATTACGATATCGGTTGCGAATCGACGATGGACTGGCAATTGAGACAACTATAAACTATGAGCCCTAGTTGCGAGTCAAGGTGAAGTTGCAACTAGAATGAAAAACAAACTATAGTCCCAGTTGAACTTCGATGACTTCTTGACTCTGCTTTGAAGAAGCTTTTCAAGAAAATAAACTAAAGATAAAAACCTACATAGGTCTAAAGACAAAATAAACTATACAGGAATGGGTCCGCATGGAAAGGGAAATAGAACAAAGAGACTAAAAAATACACATAGATGTGCTCCGCAAAAAAAAGAGACAAGTCTAAGAAAAAAAAATGGAAAGTTGCACATGGTGAGCCACTTGGCCTCTCGCACAACACCATGCTTTCGACAAAAAAAATCTGTTCTGATCGCTTCGGCTATGCTCGCGCCTCGCTCTGGCATTCTGCGCGTTAAAGAAAATATGAATCCCGACGTTACTCCGATGGCTGGAGAAGTAGATGTGAGGTAACTATTTCTGGTCTAGATGAGAAATAGCAAAACTTATTTGGATATGTATTTGGGCCATGCAAAATTAAACAGAATTGATAAAAATCTTAGAATGTCTTACTGAGAGTTGATTTCAAAACACAAAACTTAAAGCTAGGAGATTAGCCAAGTCAGCCTTTCCTTCTTGTTCGGAATACCCCATGATGTGTTTAGTTTAAGGGACATGCTACTGTAGTTGAGTGTACTCCAACCAGCTAGCAAGGGATGACCCTTTTTCTGTTTGGTTGGATGGGTGGCTTATCCCATGATTTGATTGGTTCAAAGGATGAAATATGGTTGAGGACAACCATCGAAGTGTTTGGGTCGAGTAATGAATGAAGGATAGGGTTGTGGTAACATTTTTGACTTGAGGTGGTAAGATTACGCTCATAATTTGCGCTTTTTTGATGGAAGGAAGGACAATAAGATATGTATAGTCACAATTTAAAAAAATATATTTATTTCATAACAGACCAAAGCAAACACAAGCTTTGAACTTCATCGCATACAAATAGTTCAACGTTCCATATATAGTAGGCCAACCCCCACACCTGCAAGGGGGGACAATGCGACTGCAGCTTGGGGGAACGGATGTCGGCTAGTTGCATGTCTACCACTAAATCTTCAACTGCACATGGTACAACAGGTACTGCACTGTTAATTTGTTTCCTATATTTTTTTGTTGTTTTCTCATTTTTTATCCCCAGTTTTCTTTTTTTTTCCATTTTTATTTTCCTTCTCCTATTTTATCATTTTTATTTCTTCCATTGTTTATCTAGTTAATTTGTTCCTTTTTCCTTTGTAACCATAATCATTTTTAGAAATATATTTTCTTGTGTGTATATTAGAAAAAATACATGTTTAAGTTCTTTCCAAAATACATAATGAACATTTTTTCAATACTCAATGAACAATTTTTAGAAATGTTCATGCAATTTTTAATAAAATATTCTCACATTTTAAAAAGTGTTTATGTATTTATAAAATATTCCTTTTTTTAAAGTGTTCATGTAATTTATAAATATTCACGCATTCTTAAAAAGTATTCATGTAATTTTAGAAAAGAGGTTACACACTTCTTCACAAGATGTCCGTGGAATTAAAAATGGTGTAGACATTATAATGCCTCTATGTGGGTGTTTGTTAATAAAAATGGTGTGCACTCCAACACATGGGGAAGTAAGTTCATGTACTAACTCATGAGCAAGGAATTGCAAGCACAAAGTCCATCCCAAATCCCGTTTAACTACAACTGATGAGCACACAACAACATAACTCAGACCCGGAGACAAGGCAAAGCCAACACGCCAAGATCGTCGGAGAAGGAGGAAAATAGGCTAGAGCACATATGGATGACATCAGTCAACTGAGACTTAATCAAGATGTGTCCTAGCCAGATCCTGTTTTCGTATTGTAGACATTGATAATTTTTTCTGTAAATTTAATGAAATATAGAAAATTTTAACTCGTAAATATTTATATGCGTGAAACAATACATAGACAATGACACTACATATAGATCACTTAATCAGGACACACTGAAATTTTGCCAAAATTTTCACCAACATCTAGGTAGACAGCCACAAAACATTTGTGTCTCAAAAATGAAAAAAGCCACATATTTTTCGTGGCAAACTTAAACTTCTGCTACACTAACAACAAACCATGAACTACAGACTGCTTCAGTCGTTACAAGGGTTAGCTTCTATTGATTCCTCTGTTCACTTCTTTTTTTCGAGGAGAGGTTCTCATGTTCCCTCAAAGATGCCTTATGTTCTTCTCAATGAAGCCTTATGTCCAATAAATAATTACTTACGTTTGAGTGGGAGTAATGTACAAAATTTGAAAATTTCCATTTGAAATTTTTTCCTCGGACGAGAATTGGGTGGTTGGTATTCATCTGTTTTTAATATATGCCTACAATGTTTTTTCTGCATATCTTTGTTTTCATATGATTAACTGTTTGTTTACATAAAGAAAAAAGTTTGTGATTCTTTGAGCCAGCTTTAAAGCATTTCTTTCCTTAGCACCACTTTGTAAAGAATAGTGTACCACTGACCAGTATGCGTGCAAAATAGCACCACAACACGAAATCGCCATCTTCTACCCGAAAAATAGAGACAAATACAATGCACTTTTTTGTTGCCTCCACGAAAACATGGCATTGTTATATTGCACGTGCATGATTACTCAAATTCTCTTTTAACAACAACCAACGAGCACATGACAACATACTCCATTCGCCTTTGAAATTTTTCAAGCTGCTTTAGCTTAAAAAATGTTCTTACATTATAGGACGAAGGGAGTAACTCAGACCGGGAGACAAGGCAAAGCCAACACGTCCTTGACGGAGAAGGAGAAAAATAGGCGATCCTGATTTCATATATAGACATTGATAATTTTTCTGTAAATTTATTGAATTTTTTTGTAACTCGTAAATATTTATATGCGTGAAACAATACATAGACGACGACACTACATAGATCCCTTAATCAGTACACACTGAAAAGATGGCCAAATTTTCACCAACATCTAGGTAGAGAGCCACAATACATTGTGTCAAAAAAAAAGCCACATATTTTCCGTGGCGAACTTTAAACTTGTATGTCACTAACAACAAAACATCAACTGCTGACTGTTTCAGTCGTTGCTTGCGTCTTGTTGAGGGTATACTTCTGGCCGGTGAACCATTTGGCCTCCTTGTCCTCCTTGCCGTCCACTTTCTTCTTCGCCATCTTGGGGCCGGGAGGTGGCACCGCCACCGAGCCGCGGCCGCCGAAGAACCGAAGCACATGCTCACTAGCACTCTTCCCCTTACCCCCCGAAGAACCGGCCTCCGGCGCAGGCGCAGGGGCCGGCGTATGCTCCACGGGCTTGCCGTCCATCCTTATCCCGACGCCGACGAACCGCCGCTCGCTGCCGTGGGCGCAGTCTTGGCATGGGGCGGCAGCGACTTTCACTGGCACCGGAGCAGGAGGCTGCACGTAGTCGAGCGGCGTCGCGAAGTCGACCTCGCAGTCGGTGTCGAGGGTGGAGACGGCGTCGGCGGGCTTGGCCTCGACGACGTCCAGGAGGTACCGCCGGCCCCCCTCGGCGACGGCGATCGTGTCGCCGACCGTCACGCACGGCGTGTTCAGTCTGACGTTGAACTCGAGCAGCTGCTTGAGGTCCTTGGCTCCCAGAAAATCCATGGTGTGCGGCCGCAGCTTGACGGACGTGGCCTTGGGGAGCGACGTGCTGGTCATGAGCACCAGGTCGTCCTCCTCCAGCCCGAGCCGCACCATGATGAGTGCGGGCACGTACACGAACCCCTCCTCGGCGCCGAACTCGAGCATGCCGCAGTTGGTGGCGTCGAGGGTGGCGGCGTTCTGGACCCGGAACATGAGCGGGTAGTCCACCAGCGCCGAGCTGATCCCGTCCAGCGCCGACGCCGGCATCACGACCCGGTTGCCGTCGTCCGCGCCCGCCTTGCCGAGAAGGGCCATGGGCCGGCACCGGAGGTACTGCGCCCACCCGATCCGCGACCGCTGCTGCCGCAGGTACGCCTGCCACGCCTCCTCCGCCTGCCACTGCAGCGACGATGATCCAGCCATCGCTGCCTCCATGAGAAAAGATTTAAAGATCGATCTGAACTTTAGAACGAACTCGATCGATAGCTCAATCCGCCAAGTCGAGCCGTGGATTTGTTGGCTGGGAAGAGGGAGAAGGGGCTCGCTTTTATTTAGGAAGTTCGGTCCGAGTAGAACCGGGGCTTCCGACTACCAGTGTAGGTCGGCAAAACGAAGCAGAAAATTGCGCGGTTAAGCCCGTTTTTCCTCTCGCGTCCTGGCGGCTAGAACCCTAGCGGCCGCCAGGAGGCCAACCTTCTAGCGCCGTCCTCCGGCGGCTCCCCTCTGTCGGCGACTTCGGTTGTCGGTGGTAAGGGGTTGCCGGATCCACGCGCGTGGATCGTTTTTACTCATCTTGATTTCGGCGGCGATGATGACAGTGCTGAATAAAGATTCTTCGGATCTATTCCTGATGAGGCCATTCGTCCTATGGTTGGGGATGAATTTAGAAACCAGTCTGTTCAAGTAAGGATGGCGTGGCGGCGGTGCCATCCTGGTCGTGGACCTGTGTCCTCGGGGTCCGCCGTTGCGACGGCGTTTGCTCCAGCACCGGCATGGAGCTTGGGAGGTAGTGCAGGAGCGGATGCAGATTGTGGTCTGCATCAAAACTATCATTTTTTACAGAAAATTCGGAAACTATAGCACCCAATGTAAAAATATCAAAACTATGACCCTGTCGGCCTCGTGTTCGCCGAAGAGGGTGTATTCGGCCAGGGTTAGACTGAAAAGGGCTTTTCGTCTAGGGTTTGACCAAAGCAGGCCTCATCTGGGCCGAAGAGGTGGCGTCGGTGACGGGCCGGCCGAAAATCATAGCTTCGGCCTACGCGCGACCGAACTGGGCTCTTTTCGGCCAGGCCTTGACCGAAAAGGTCTGGATAAGGCCGACGCGGTCGTCTCCTTCCTCTCGACTGCTCGCACTCTGTTTCCTCCTCCTCTCCTCCTCCCCCCCCCTCTCTCTCTCTCTCTCTCTCTCTCTCTCTCTCTCTCTCTCTCTCTCTCTCTCTCTCTCTCTCTCTCTCTCGTTCTTCTCTGTAACCTCACAAGCCCGCGCCGATCTCCTCTAGTTTGCACCCATTTTCACATCCAAGACACACAATACATAGATCGTCCCATTCCCCAACGGCCCACTACTAGGAAAAAGCATATACACAGGATCTTACTAGCAGCATGTTTTAAAATAAGGCGCTGCTGCTACATAGCAGCAGCGCACTCCAACAGAACACGTTGCTGAAATAGAATTAGCAGTAGCGCGGGCCCTCAAAGCCGCGCTACTGCTATAATTCCCCCGACCCCGCCGCAAAGCTAGTTTTAGCAGCAGCGCGAAGAGCGCTACTGCTACAGATCATAGCACTAGTGCATTCCTATAATACCCGCTACTGCTAATTTTACTAAAAAAAATTTAGTCCCACCTCGCTCCGCGAAGAGGGTTTCTACCACCTTAAATATGTTTCTTCTCAAACTATCACAAGCACTTGGTGCCGGTGTCAAAACCGGCGGATCTCGGGTAGGGGGTCCCGAACTATGCGTCTAAGGTCGATGGTAACAGGAGATTGGGACACAATGTTTACCCAGGTTCGGGCCCTCTCTATGGAGGTAATACCCTACTTCCTGCTTGATTGATCTTGATGAATATGAGTGCTACAAGAGTTGATCTACCACGAGATCGTAATGGCTAAAACCCTAGAAGTCTAGCATGTATGACTATGATTATGATTGTCCCCTCTACAGACCTAGCCCTCCGGTTTATATAGACATCGGAGGGAACTAGAGGTACATAAGGTCGGTTATAGAGAAAGGAATCTTCATATTTGGTCGCCAGCCTTGCCTTCCATGCCAAGGAGAGTCCCACCCGGACACGGGTAGAGTCTTCGGTCTTTGTATCTTCACAGCCTATCAGGCCGGCCCATGGCTAACAGGCCGGACGCGCGAGGACCCCTTAGTCCAGGACTCCCTCAATAGTCCCCGAACCAGACTTCAATGACGAGGTGTCCGGCGCGCAGATTATCTTCGGCACTGCAAGGCGGGTTCCTCCTCCGATGACTTCAAAGTGATGTATTCGGCTTTTCATTTAATGTCATTCCCCTTGGCTTCTGCGCATCAACAACTTCAGCTTCCATGTGTCTAGCGAATGCGAAAGGTTAGGGTGTTTTTACACATAACACCCCGGCCATGCAAGGAGAAATGTCTATTTAAAGAGATTGGATCTCAGATCCATTCAGTACCACGCGAAAAAAAATCCTCAGAGCTTGCTAGGAAAGACCATTCCCACATGGCTTGCGCTCCGAGCTCTTCCTCCCGTCCCTGCATCCCAGAAAAAGGCGATTGGGAGAAATGTTCCGTATCCCATGGTCAGCTAGTGAAGCTGGAAACACAGGGATTCCTTCCCCCCGCGGATCTGGTCCCTGTTCGGGCAAGGTTGACCTCCTTCATACGAGGCCCAGGCGGAGAATTTCCCCAACCCATCTAGAGGGGAGCGAGTGTGCTTCATCCCTTATATGCTAAGAGGTGTCGGATTTCCAATTCATCCGTTCCTCCGAGGGCTTCTGGAGTATTATGGCCTCCAACTGCACAACTTCACTCCCGCCTCCATCCTGTACATCGCGGGTTACGTGGCTCTTTGTGAGCTGTTCCTGGGTTGTGAGGCCCATTTTAAATTGTGGAGAAAGTTGTTCTGTCTCGTCCCACGTAACCATGAGGGATCCATATTTGAAGTGGGCGGAGCCGAGGTATGGCGCATCGCCGAGACCGGATACCTGTCCGGCACTCTGAAGAATGGCCTTTTGAATGGTTCTATATCGAGGACGTCGCACTTCCTGACCCAGTTCGGAGGGGTCTTCCCGTGTTCACAAGCGTTCCTTTGAAGAAACGCCACAGTTGGCGCCCTCGAAGCCTCGAGGAGGAAGATAGTGCGGAAATTCGTCAACTCATGAGGAAGATAAAGACGCTCGCCCAGTTTGGATTATCAATAGTCGAGGTAATGGCGACTTCCATAGTACGGGGGGTTCAGCCACTCCAATACAGAGGGCTTCCCATGTGGCACTACAATGGGGAGGATGACACCTCCCGTTGTGGCCGAAAGGGTCCGGACACCCCCGCCGCATTGGCCAAAATATTGGTCGAACTGTTCAAAGGGGAGGAAGAGGAATTTCTTCATATCAAGCGCAGAGATGGATTTTCCATGTACAATCCTCTTAGCTGGGTAAGTCCCAACCCCTCTGCTCTACTCACTCCACTCCCTGAGCCACTTTCAATTAATATTAATCCGTCCATTTATAACAGCAATGGCGAAAGATCTCCGAGGGGCTTCACAGGCCCGCCCCGCAGCCAGAGGGCCACAAACGGGACCTTGACCCCAGATTTGAAGAGGATCCGGATATATTCGTGGTGCTCGAGGATGGGTTGTTTTAGCAGGCGATCTATGACGACACGAAGTGGCCATCACCGCCGACTATCCCGGTCTTCTCCCCGCTTCGCACGTAAGTAATCAGGAGACATGTCCTCCGAAAGAGTTCCCTCGTTCTGCCTCACCCACCGCACAGTTTTGCGCTCAAAAGGGGAGGCGTTTGGCGAGCCATGCTATCCCAGGGGCTACTCCAAAGAGAGTGGCTGTCGGTGTCAAAACCGGCGGATCTCGGGTAGGGGGTCCCGAACTATGCGTCTAGGCCGGATGGTAACAGGAGGCAAGGGACACGAAGTTTTACCCAGATTTGGGCCCTCTCGATGGAGGTAAAACCCTATGTCCTGCTTGATTAATATTGATGATATGGGTAGTACAAGAGTAGATCTACCACGAGATCGGAGAGGCTAAACCCTAGAAGCTAGCCTATGGTATGATTGTTGTTCTGTATGTTGTCCTACGGACTAAAACCCTCCGGTTTATATAGACACCGGAGAGGGTTAGGGTTACACAAAGTCAGTTACAATGGTAGGAGATCTGCATATCCGTATCGCCAAGCTTGCCTTCCACGCCAAGGAAAGTCCCTTCCGGACACGGGACGAAGTCTTCAATCTTGTATCTTCATAGTCCAGGAGTCTGGCTGAAGGTATAGTCCGGCTATCCAAACACCCCCTAATCCAGGACTCCCTCAGTAGCCCCCTAACCAGGCTTCACCGACGATGAGTCCGGCGTGCAGATTGTCTTCGGCATTGCAAGGCGGGTTCTCTTCCGAATTCCGTGTAACTGCCGAATAAAGTCCGATTTCTTGTAAATGTTGCGCTCCTTGGCTTCTACGCCCAATAATGGCCGTCTCCCACATGTCAAACGAATATGAAAAGTCTGAGTGTTTTTACATCCACACCCCTAGCCGCGTAAATGAGCCGCCCATTTAAGGGGACGAGGATTTAGATCCATACCACACCTTCTCCCCTTCGCGAGTGTTCATCAGAGCGCATCCGACAAAGGTCCATTCCACCATGGCCAGCCGTCGCAACTCCTCCCTTCGCCCTTCCAGCCCTAAGCCTGGATATTGGGAGAGATGCTCCATCCCGCATAGCGGGCTAGTGACGCTCCAGACCAAGGGATTTCTCCCCCCGGCCTATATGGTCCCGGTTCGAGCCGGTCTTGCCATCTATAATGGCGGAGAGCAAGCGGAGAGTGACCCTAATCCCTCCAAAGGAGAGCGGGTATGCCTTGTCCCTTATTTAATAAGAGGGCTCGGATTTCCAATCCATCCGTTTCTCCGGGGGCTCTTGGAGTTCTATGGCCTCCAGCTACACAATCTTACGCCTGCCTCCGTATTGCATATCGCGGGCTTCATAGCCCTCTGCGAGCTGCTTTTGGGTGTTGAGGCTCATTTCGGGCTGTGGAAAGAGCTGTTCTGCCTCGTGCCCCGTTCTAAGAAGGGGTCAACATATCAAGTGGGCGGAGCCGAAGTGTGGCGCATCGCCGGGACCGGATATCTATCTGGAACCCCAAAGAAGGCGTCCGAGGACTGGCCTTCGTAATGGTTTTACATAGAGGACGTCCCGCTGCCGGATCCTGTCCGGATCGGCCTCCCTGAGTTTGACAGTGCCCCACTGAGGGAGTCCTGGATTAGGGGGTGTTCGGATAGCCGAACTATACCTTCAGCCAGACTCCTAGATTATGAAGATACAAGATTGAAGACTCCGTCCCGTGTCCGGAAGGGACTTTCCTTGGCGTGGAAGGCAAGCTTGGCGATGCGGATGTTCAGATCTCCTACCATTGTAACCGACTCTATGTAACCCTAACCCTATCGGTGTCTATATAAATCGGAGGGTTTTAGTCCGTAGGAAAACATACACATCAACAATCATACCATAGGCCAGCTTCTAGGGTTTAGCCTCTCTGATCTCGTGGTAGATCTACTCTTGTACTACCCATATCATCAATATTAATCAAGCAGGACGTAGGGTTTTACCTCCATCGAGAGGGCCCGAACCTGGGTAAAACTTCGTGTTCCTTGCCTCCTGTTACCATCCGGCCTAGACGCACAGTTCGGGACCCCCTACCCGAGATCCGCCGGTTTTGACACCGACATTGGTGCTTTCATTGAGAGTTCCTCTATGTCGTCGCCGTCAGGCCCGATGGCTCCTACGATCATCAATGGCGATGCAGTCCAGGGTGAGACCTTCCTCCCCGGACAGATCTTCGTCTTTGGCGGCTTCGCACTGCGGGCCAATTCACTTGGCCATCTAGAGCAGATCGAAAGCTACGCCCCTGGCCGTCATGTCAGGTTTGGAAGTTTAAACTACATGGCTGACATCCGCGGGGACTTGATCCTCAACGGATTCGAACCACTGCCGAGCACGCCGCACTGTCACGATGAGCATGATATAGCTCTGCCACCGAACAGTGCCCCGGAGGCCGCACCCGCATCGGCTCCGACCCTTAGTTCGGAGCCGACCACGCCGATCGAGGATGGGCGGTTGGACGCCACCTTGGGGGCTGCGATCCAAACGTCGATTGACCCGAACTCCAGCCCCGTACTCTGCGAGGCTCGTGATTCCAAGGAGCCGGACTCCTCTCCGGACTCCGAACCCTCCGCGCCCCTGCCAGTCGAATCTGATTGGGCGCCGATCATGGAGTTCACTGCCGCAGACATCTTTCAGCACTCGCCTTTCGGCGATATCCTGAAGTCACTGAAGTCTCTCTCTTTATCAGGAGAGCCGTGGCCGGACTACGGCCAGCAAGGTTGGGGTACGGACGATGAAGAAATTCAAAACCCACCCACCACCCACTTTGTGGCCACTGTCGACGACTTAACCGACATGCTCGACTTCGACTCCGAAGACATCGACGGTATGGACGCCGATGAAGGAGATGATGAAGAACCAGCGCCTACTAGGCCCTGGAAAGCCACCTCGTCATATGACATTTGCATGGTGGACACCCCAAAAGAGGGAGAGGGCGATGGAACAGCGGAGGATGACCCCTCCAAGAAACAGCCCAAGCGCCGGCGTCAGCGGCGCCGCTCAAAATCCCGCCAACACAAAAACGGTGATTCCAGCACGGGAGATAATAATACTCCGGAGAGTGCCGAAGAAAACCCCCTCCAGCAAGGTTTAGCACAGGAGGATGGAGAAACCAGCCCTCATGAGAAAGCGGCAGACAGAGAGGTCGAGGACGATAACTATATGTCTCCCTCCGAAGACGAGGCAAGCCTCGACGACGAATTCGTCGTTCCAGAGGATCCCGTTGAGCAAAAGCGTTTCCAATGCAGGCTTATGGCCACGGCAAGAAGCCTCAAGAAAAAACAGCAACAACTCCGAGCTGATCAAGATTTGCTGGTTGACAGATGGACCGAAGTCCTTGCGGCCGAAGAGCATAAACTCGAACCCCCCTTCAAGAGTTACCCAAAGTGCAGGTTGCTACCCCAATTAGAGGATGAAGCACTTGATGCGGCCGAACGGCCACCTCGTGGCCGCGACAGAGAGGCCTCCCGGCCCTCTACTCAAGCCGCACCCCGTACCAAGGCACAAGAATATGCGCCGGACTTACGAGACATGTTGGAGGACAAGGCAAGGCAAACACGTTCGATCTACGGATCGCGTGGGCACCCCACGGCTCGAGACGGTAAGCGTCACGCCGGCCACAAATTCGGCAGGGCCGAACACAGTAGACAAAGCTCATTGGAGCTACATCATGATATCGCCCAGTACAGAGGTGCCACACACCCACTGTTCTTTACAGACGAAATAATGGATCATCAAATTCACGAGGGTTTCAAACCCGTAAACATCGAATCATATGATGGCACAACAGACCCTGCGGTATAGATCGAGGATTATCTCCTTCATATCCACATGGCCCGCGGCGATGATTTTCACGCCATCAAATACCTCCCACTCAAGCTTAAAGGACCAGCTCGGCATTGGCTCAATAGCTTGCCAACAGGGTCAATCAGTTGTTGGGAGGACCTGGAAGCCGCATTCCTCGACAATTTCCAGGGCACTTATGTGCGACCCCCAGACGCCGATGACCTAAGTCACGTAATCCAGCAGCCAGAGGAATCGGCCAGACAATTCTGGACACGGTTCCTAACAAAGAAAAATCAAATAGTCGACTGTCCGGACGCTGAGGCCCTAGCAGCCTTCAAGCACTATATCCGCGACGAGTGGCTGGCCCGGCACCTCAGACAGGAAAAGCCAAAATCTATGGCAGCACTCACGACACTCATGACCCGCTTTTGCGCGGGAGAATACAGCTGGCTTGCTCGTAGCAACAATATGACCAAGAACCCTGGCAGTTCGGACACCAGGGACATTAGTGGCAGGACGCGTCGCAACAAGCAGAAGCGCCGCATTAATGGCGACAATGCTGAGGATACGGCAGTTAATGCCGGATTCAGAGGCTCTAAATCTGGTCAGCGGAAAAAGCCATTCAAAAGGAATCCTAGGGGCCCGTCCAGCTTGGACCGAATACTCGACCGCTTGTGCCAAATACATGGCACCCCCGAAAAGCCGGCCAATCACACCAACAGGGATTGTTGGGTGTTCAAGCAGGCAGGCAAGTTAAGCACCGACAATGAAGACAAGGGGCTGCATAGTGATGACGACAAGGAGCCCCGGCCACCGAACAACAGTGGACAGAAGGGTTTTCCCCCACAAGTGCGGACGGTGAACATGATATACGCAACCCGTGTCCCCAAAAGGGAGCAGAAGCGTGCATTAAGGGACGTATACGTGGTAGAGCCAGTCGCCCCAAAGTTCAACCCATGGTCCACCTGCTCGATCACCTTTGATCGAAGGGACCATCCCACTAGCATCCGTCATGGCGGATTCGCCGCATTGGTTCTAGACCCAATTATTGACGGATTTCATCTCACTAGAGTCCTTATGGACGGCGGCAGCAGCCTGAACCTGCTTTACCAGGATACAGTGCGGAAAATGGGCATAGATCCCTCGAGGATTAAGCCCACCAAAACGACCTTTAAAGGCGTAATACCAGGTGTAGAGGCCAACTGCATAGGCTCAGTCACACTTGAAGTGGTCTTCGGATCTCCGGATAATTTCTGAAGCGAGGAGTTAATCTTCGACATAGTCCCGTTTCGTAGTGGCTATCACGCACTACTCGGGCGAACCACATTCGCCAAATTCAATGCGGTACCGCACTACGCATACCTTAAGCTCAAGATGCCAGGCCCTCGTGGAGTAATTATGGTCAATGGAAACACCGAACGCTCCCTTCGAACGGAGGAGCACATGGGGGCCCTTGCAGCGGAAGTACAAAGCAGCCCCTCCAGGCAGTTCTCCAGTCCGGCCATTAAACGTCCGGACACCGTCAAGCGCGCCCGGAGTAACCTACAACAAGACCGCCTGGCACGTTCCGAGCAGGCGTAGCAATGCGGCCCCAACCCCAACCCTCGCAAAAAGGCGACGCCAGTACTTCGCGTCCATAACTACGCTCTGGAAATACCATGGGCATAGGGGGAGGGACACCATCCCGGCACGCCCAAAACACGGCTTAAACCGCACCAGGGGCTGCCGATTTTTTACCTTTCTCTTACTTCCAGGACTCTACTCTTTGGAAGGCCTGTTCGGCAGTTCAATTGCCGCACAAACGATGCAAGGACCAGGGAAGCAGACAAGCCATGCCGCATCACGGAAATACCAGGTGGACTCTATCACGAGCAATATACCTGTTTCGCATACTATTCCGTAGCTTGCCCCTGGAGCAGACATGTTAAATAGTCCAACTTTTCGTTTATCACATTACTTGTATCGTTCTGCTTTGATCACAGCTATTTTAATAAACAATGCATAGCTTTTGTCTATTTTTCACATTAACTTTTTTTATATATGTTCCTTAACGACATGTTGCACCCGTACACGTTGGTACGGCCAAAATACGCCAGGGGCTTTAGTACCCCTCAATATGGTGTGAGAAGTCCGAACACTTTCACAAGTGCGGCACCCCGAACTTATAGCACTATATGCATCGGCTCCGAATCATGTCTTGGGTCAATAGTTGGGTTTGCCCGGCTCCTGTGTTTTGGTGCCTTACATTCGCTATATCGGCTAACATAGCACTAGGAGAACCACTGCGATTGTGCCCCAGTTGAGCTGGGCCGAGCACCTCAGTGGAGAAAGCTAAAACTGACTGTCATGATGAAGCGAGAGATGGTCGCTGTTCGAGAGGTTTTTTCGAGTCCCTAAAGACTTATGCCGCTTAGGGCGAGGAGTCGGCTCTGTCTGGCCAAGGCGTGGATAGCGCCCCGAACTCGGTTTTCCGAATACTAGGGGCTTCGCCGAAATTTAAAATTATAGAATTCTATGGCTAAGTGAGAGTGTTCATGCATTATAGTCCGATTGCCTCGTTCGTTGGGCTGAGCGCCTCCCTTGAAGGACCCAAATATGGGAAAAAGAGCGCCCAGGTTTACCCTCGAACACCCCAGCACTAGCGGCAAGGGGGCGGAAGCCGACGACTCGCCATCTCTCAGTATTGATAAACAGCCGCACAGAAGGTAATATTTTAAATTCAAGCAGCATTGCTTAGCGCATATGAACAAGTTTTCAGCGCACATGATAACACGAGCGAGTTTTACTCAAAAAATACATCTTCGGTACATTCATCTGCAACAAGGCGGGCACCCTTCAGAACATCCTTATAATAATTCTCGGGCTTGCGATGCTCTTTCCCCGGCGGTGGCCCATCCTTCGCAAGCTTCTCCGCATCCAGCTTGCCCCAGTGCACCTTAGCACGGGCAAGGGCCCTACGGGCACCCTCAATGCATACGGAGCGCTTGATGTCTTCAAGCCTCGGACAGGCCTCCACCAGTCGCCGCACCAGCCCGAAATAGCTCCCAGGAAGAGCCTCTCTAGGCCATAGCCGAACTAGGAAGCCCTTCATGGCCTGTTCGGCTGCCTTGTGGAGCTCGACCGATTGCTTCAGCTGGTCGCTCAGGGGCACGGGGTGTCCGGCCTCAGCGTACTGAGACCAGAACACCTTCTCCGTCGAGCTGCCCTCCTCGGCTCGATAGAATGCGGCAGCATCAGATACACTCCGAGGAAGATCTGTGAACGCTCCTGGAGAGCTCCGGATTCGGGTAAGTAACAGGTAACTCACGTTTATGTGTTTGCTTTGCATAAAGAATGCCTTACCTGCCGCAATCTTCTTCACCTCATCCAACTCCCATCGGGTCTTCTGGGATTCGGCCTTGGCAGATTTGGCATTTTCAATAGCCACCGCAAGCTTGGACGCTTGCGTCTTCGAGTCACGCTCCAAACTCTCATGTTTTTCCATGAGAGCCTGAAGCTCTTGCCGCACCTTTCCAACCTCGGCCTCATACTTCTCCCGCTCGGTGCGCTCCGAGGCCGAATTCTTCTCGGCCTCGTCCAGCGCTTGCTTAAGGGTCACCACCTCAGACATGGCCCCTACAATAGCCACGATAATCCTGTCATTTTTCACAATTGCACCTTTTTTTATATTTTTTTAACAAGGTATTTCTTACCTTCATTGTCCTCGAGCTGCTTCTTGGCACGCTCGAGCTCTTGCTCAGACCTTTCGAGGTCCTGCTTCAGCGTGTCCACTTCCGCAGTCAGAGCGGCGGACGCAAGCAGGGTAGCCTGCACATGCATATTGACTCATTTTTTGTTAGACTCCTGCGAATTCTATTTGATCCTCTATTCGGCTTTTCTTCCCGAACGCCAAACAGAGCATCAGGGGCTACTGTCTATGCGGTACTATTATTTACACTTTCTTTACTTACCTCGAAGCCTATCAAAAGGCTAGTACAAGCTTCAGTCAGTCCGTTTTTTGCGGACTGAACCTTCTGGACCACCGCACTCATAATAGCGCGGTGCTCCTCGTCGATGGAGGCGCCTTGGAGCGCCTCCAACATATTGTCCGGCGCCTCCGGTTGGACGGAGGCCGCCAGCACGATGGACTTGCTCCTCTTGGAAGGAGGTCCCCCGCCAGACTCTGGAACCTTTGAAGGTTCCGGAGCGGTGTCCGGCCTAGAGCCGGACTTGGAGCCCTGGGGGGTTTCATCCCCTTTACTCCTAGAGTCCGGGAGGTCGCCTTGCGGCGCCTTCAGGACCACCTCCTCCCGGATTGGAACCTGTTGGGACAACACTTCGGTGTCATCCGTAGGGCGGAGGGAGGGAGCCGTCAGAAGTGAGTTCACGTCCGACGAGTCCAGTGAGCCGCTCGACGACGCGTCGAGCCGGTCTTTGGGTGGGCTGCATAAACACATTCGACATAAGGGAAAGCTGTGCAATAAACGAATACTATGAATTACTTTGGTATCCGGATACTTACGATTTCGCCAGGGGCTTGGCCCTGGGTGCCCACTCCTCTCTGCCGTCGTCGGCGTCGGTGGAGTAGTCCGGAGAAAGGGTTTTCCCCTTCTTGGACCCTTTGGCCTCCCCAGTTGGGGCGGCCTTCCTTTTCTTCCCTTCCCCCGCTGGAGGGGGAGGGGCCTCTTCTTCCTCCACCTCGTCTTCATGGGAGGAGTGCGCCTCAGATTCGTCGGATGGTGAATCCGACACCTCCGGGCGTCAGGCACTCTTTCGAGTTCCCGTGGCCTTCTTCTTGGCCCTCTTCTCCGGCACCACATAGGGTGCCGGAACCAGCAGCTTCGCCAATTGAGCATCCACTGGGCCTTCGGGCAAAGGCGTCGGACAATCGATACGTCCAGACTTCGCCTGCCAATCCTGTCAAAGGTAAGGGAGTTTAGATCCCGCATAGAGTCAAACTATGGAAAACTGATACCCTGTAAAAGGAAAAAAACAGCTTACCGCGAGCGCGTGACGCTGCACGCTGAATCCGCGATCCTCGGTAGCGGATGCGGGAGCCTCGGCGCCCTTGAAAAGCATCCTCCAGGCATCTTCGTATGTCGTGTCGAAGAGCCTATTTAGAGTTTGATGCTGCGCCGGGTCGAACTCCCACAGATTGAAGGCCCGGCGTTGACACGGGAGGATCAGGCGGATGAGCATAACCTGGACTACGTTGACAAGCCTGAGCTGCTTGTTCACCAGGGATTGGATGCATGTTTGCAGTCCGGTCACCTCCTTTTGGTTACCCCACGACAGGCCCGTCTCCTTCCAGGACGTGAGCCGCGTAGGGGGGCCGGATCGAAACTCAGGGGGTGCGACCCATTCGGCGTCGCGCGGCTCGGTGACATAAAACCACCATGATTGCCACCCCTTCAGGGTCTCCACAAAGGAGCCCTCGAGCCACAGGACATTGGCCATCTTGCCAACCATGGCACCGCCGCACTCCGCCTGGCTTGACGTTGACGTTGAAAGTCTTAAGCCATAGGCCGAAATGGGGGCGGATGCGGAGGAACGCCTCGCACACGACGATGAACGCCGAGATGTTGAGGACGAAGTTCGGGGCCAGATCATGGAAATCTAGGCCGTAGTAGAACATGAGCCCCCGGACAAATGGATGCAGAGGGAAGCCCAGTCCGCGGAGGAAATGGGGGAGGAATACCACCCTCTCATGGGGCCTAGGAGTGGGGGATGAGCTACCCCTTTCAGGAAGCCGATGCGCGATATCGCTAGCCAGATATCTGGCCTTCCTCAGCTTTTTGATGTGTCCCTCCATGACGGAGGAGACCATCCACTTGCCTCCCGCTCCGGACATGACTGGAGAAGGTTGAGGTGGTAGTGCGGACTTGGGCGCTGGAGCTCGAGTGCGCAAGAATGGATAGGGAAAGGAGGAAGAAGGCGTGGGTGAAAAGGTGGATCCTTATCCCCTTATATGGATGGACGCAACTACGTGTCCCCACCAGCCTGGTAAAACTCGCTTATCTCCAAGCGCCGTAATCTATGGCGTGGTTGGGTTACCCACGCCCGTATTGATGAGAATCCCGGAATAAGGGGACACGATCTCTGCTTTAACAAGACGTGCCAAGGAAACCGCCTCGCGTTACGCGCTAAGATGGGATAGTAAAACGGTTTGAATAAAAGCTTGGCCGTGGTGTGATGTCACACTACGGAATACGTCAGCAGATTAGATTTGTGTAAATATTATTCTCTCCATGGCAATATGTGGAAACTTATTTTGCAGAGCCGTACACTATCTTTGTGTTCAAAATCATCTATGAAGTATTTGGAGGAGGAACCCGCCTTGCAATGCCGAAGACAATTTGCGCGCCGGACTCGTTGTCATTGAAGCCTGGTTCAGGGGCTACCGAGGGAGTCCTGGATTAGGGGGTGTTCGGATAGCCGAACTATACCTTCAGCCGGACTCCTCGATTATGAAGAGACAAGATTGAAGACTCCGTCCCGTGTCCGAAAGGGACTTTCCTTGGCGTGGAAGGCAAGCTTGGCGATACGGATGTTCAGATCTCCTACCATTGTAACCGACTCTATGTAACCCTAACCCTATCCGGTGTCTATATAAATCGAAGGGTTTTAGTCCGTAGGACTGTTGGGGAACGTAGCAGAAATTCAAAAATTTTCCTACGTAACACCAAGATCTATCTATGGAGAGACCAGCAACGAGTAGAAAGGGGAGTGCATCTACATACCCTTGTAGATCGCTAAGCGGAAGCGTTCAAGTGAACAGGGTTGATGGAGTCGTACTCGTCGTGATTCAGATCACCGATGATCAAGTGCCGAACGCACGGCACCTCCGCGTTCAACACACGTACAGCCCGGTGACGTCTCCCACGCCTTGTTCCAGCAAGGAGAGAGGGAGAGGTTGAGGAAGACTCCATCCAACAGCAGCACAACGGCGTGGTGGTGGTGGAGGAGCGTGGCAATCCTGCAGGGCTTCGCCAAGCACCTACGGGAGAGGAGGAGGTGTCACGGGAGGGAGGGAGGCGCCAAGGGCTCAGGTGTGGATGTCCTCCCTCCCCTCCACTATATATAGGGGCAGGGGAGAGGGGGGAGGCGCAGCCTTGCCCCTTACTCCAAGAAAGGGGTGCGGCCAAGAGGGGGGGGGAGGAGTCCATCCTCCCCAAGGCACCTCGGAGGTGCCTTCCCCCTTGAGGACTCTTCCCTCTAGGGTTCCCTAGGTGCATGGGCCTCTTGGGGCTGGTGCCCTTGGCCCATGTAGGCCAAGGCGCACCCCCTACAGCCCATGTGCCCCCCCGGGGCAGGTGGCCCCACCCGGTGGGCCCCCGGGACCCTTCCGGTGGTCCCGGTACAATACCGATGACCCCGAAACTTGTCCCGATGGCCGAAACAGGACTTCCTATATATAAATCTTTACCTCCGGACCATTCCGGAACTCCTCATGACGTCCCGGGATCTCATCCGGGACTCCGAACAACATTCGGTAACCACATACAAGCTTCCTTTATAACCCTAGCGTCATCGAACCTTAAGTGTGTAGACCCTACGGGTTCGGGAGACATGCAGACATGACCGAGACGTTCTCCGGTCAATAACCAACAGCGGGATCTGGATACCCATGTTGGCTCCCACATGTTCCACGATGATCTCATCGGATGAACCACGATGTCAAGGACTCAATCGATCCCGTATACAATTCCCTTTGTCTAGCGGTATTTTACTTGCCCGAGATTCGATCGTCGGTATACCGATACCTTGTTCAATCTCGTTACCGGCAAGTCTCTTTACTCGTTCCGTAACACATCATCCCGTGATCAACCCCTTGGTCACATTGTGCACATTATGATGATGTCCTACCGAGTGGGCCCAGAGATACATCTCCGTTTACACGGAGTGACAAATCCCAGTCTCGATCCGCATAAAACAATAGATACTTTCGGAGATACCTGTAGTGCACCTTTATAGTCACCCAGTTACGTTGTGACGTTTGATACACCCAAAGCACTCCTACGGTATCCAGGAGTTACACGCTCTCATGGTCAAAGGAAGAGCTACTTGACATTGGCAAAGCTCTAGCAAACGAACTACACGATCTTTGTGCTAGGCTTAGGATTGGGTCTTGTCCATCACATCATTCTCCTAATGATGTTATCCCGTTATCAACGACATCCAATGTCCATAGCCAGGAAACCATGACTATCTGTTGATCACAACGAGCTAGTCAACTAGAGGCTCACTAGGGACATATTGTGGTCTATGTATTCACACGTGTATTACGATTTCCGGATAATACAGTTATAGCATGAATAAAAGACTATTATCATGAACAAAGAAATATAATAATAACTTATTTATTATTGCCTCTAGGGCATATTTCCAACAGTCTCCCACTTGCACTAGAGTCAATAATCTAGTTCACATCGCCATGTGATTAACACTCACAGGTCACATCGCCATGTGACTAATACCCAAGAGTTTACTAGAGTCAGTAGTCTAGTTCACATCACTATGTGATTGACACTCAATGAGTTTTATGTTTGATCATGTTGCTTGTGAGAGAGGTTTTAGTCAACGGGTCTGAACCTTTCAGATCCGTGTGTGCTTTACAAATCTCTATGTCATCTCCTAGATGCAGCTACCACGCTCTATTTGGAGCTATTCCAAACAACTGTTCCACTTGGAGCTATTCTAAATTGTTGCCCCATTGTACGTATCCGGTATCTCTACTTAGAGCTATCCAGATAGGTGTTAAGCTTGCATCGACGTAACCTTTACGACGAACTCTTTTACCACCTCCATAATCGAGAAAATTCCTTAGTCCACTAGTTACCAAGGATAACTTTGACCGCTGTCTGTGATCCATTCATGGATCACTCTTGTACCCCTTGACTGACTCATGGCAAGGCACACTTCAGGTGCGGTACTCAGCATGGCATACTGTAGAGCCTATGTCTTAAGCATAGGGGACGACCTTCGTCCTTTCTCTCTATTCTTCCGAGGTCGAGCTTTAAGTCTTAACTTCATACCTTACAACTCAGGCAAGAACTCCTTCTTTGACTGGTCCATCTTGAACACCTTCAAGATCATGTCAAGGTATGTGCTCATTTGAAAGTATTATTAAGCATTTTTATCTATCCTTATAGATCTTGATGCTCAATGTTCAAGTAGCTTAATCCAGGCTTTCCATTGAAAAACACTTTCAAAATAACCCTATATGCTTTCCAGAAATTCTACATCATTTCTGATCAACATATACTCATCAGAAATTCTATAGTGCTCCCACTCACTTCTTTGGAAATACAAGTTTCTCATAAACTTTGTACAAACCCAAAATCTTTGATCATCATCAAAGCATACATTCCAACTCCGAGATGCTCACTCCAGTCCTTAGAAGGATCGCTGGAGCTAGCATACCTTTTAGCATCCTTAGGATCGACAAAAACTTTCTGATTGTATTACCTACAATCTTTCCTCACGAAAACTGGTAAGGAAACTCGTTTTGATATCCATCTGCCAGATTTCATAAATACAGCTAATGCTAACATGAATCCGACGGACTTTAAGCATCGCTACGGATGAGAAAATCTCATCGTAGTCAACTCCTTGAACTTGTGAAAAACTTTTCGCCACAAGTCGAGCTTCATGGACGGTGACATTACCATCCACGTCCGTCTTCTTCTTAAAGATCCATTTATCTTAATGGCTTGCCGATCATCAGGCAAGTCCACCAAAGTCCATGGATCCGTTCTCGGATTTTATGGCCTCGAGCCATTTATCGGAATCCGGGCCCACCATCGCTTCTCCATAGCTCGTAGGTTCATTGTTGTCCAGCAACATGACTTCCAAGACAGGATTACGTACCACTCTGAAGTAGTACGCATCCTTGTCATCCCACGAGGTTTGGTAGTGACTTGATCCGAAGTTTCATGATCAATATCATAAGCTTCCACTTCAATTGGTGTAGGTGCCACAGGAACAACTTCCTGTGCCCTGCCACACACTAGTTGAAGAGACGGTTCAATAACCTCATCAAGTCTCCACCATCCTCCCACTCAACTCTTTTGAGAGAAACCTTTCCTCGAGAAAGGACCCGATTCTAGAAACAATTCATATTGCTTTCGGATCTGAATTAGGAGGTATACCCAACTGTTTTGGGTGTCCTATGAAGATGTATTTTATCCGCTTTGGGTTCGAGCTTATCAATCCTGAAACTTTTTCACATAAGCGTCACAGCCCCAAACCTTTAAGAAACGACAACTTAGGTTTCTCCAAACGGTGTCGTCTCAACGGAATTACGTGGTGCCCTATTTAAAGTGAATGTGGTTGTCTCTAATGCCTAACCCATGAACGATAGTGGTAATTCGATAAGAGACATCATGGTACGCACCATATCCAATAGGGTGCAACTATGATGTTCGGACACACCATCACACTATGGTGTTCCAGGCGGTATTAATTGCGAAACAATTTCCACAATGTCTTAATTGTGTGCCAAAACTCGTAACTCAGATATTCATCTCTATGATCATATCATAGACATTTTATCCTCTTGTCACAATGATCTTCTACTTCACTCTGAAATTATTTGAACCATTCAATAATTCAGACTTGAGTTTCATCAAGTAAATATTCTCAACATCTACTCGAATCATCTGTGAAGTAAGAACATAACAATATTCACTGCATGCCTCAGCACTCATTGGACTGCACACATCAAAATGTGTTACTTCCAATAAGTTGCTATCTTGTTCCATCTTACTGAAAACGAGGCTTTTCAGTCATCTTGCCCATGTGGTATGATTTGCATATCTCAAGTGATTCATAATCAAGTGAGTCCAAACGATCCATCTGCATGGAGTTTCTTCATGCGTATACACCAATAGACATGGTTCGCATGTCTCAAACCTTTCTAAAACGAGTGAGTCCAAAGATCCATCAACATGGAGCTTCTTCATGCGTTTTATACCATTATGACTTACATGGCAGTGCCACAAGTAAGTGGTACTATCATTACTATCTTATATCTTTTGGCATGAAAATGTGTATCCCTACGATCAAGATTCAATAAACCATTCCTTTAGGTGCAAGAGCACTTATTCAGGTTTAATACTAATCTTGATGGTAGAGGGAGCGTGCGATGTTAGATCACATCAAACTTGGAAACACTTCCAACACATATCGTCAGCTCACCTTTAGCTAGTCTCCGTTTTATTCCGTAGCTTTTATTTCGAGTTACTAACACTTAGCAACCGAACCGGTATCTAATACCCTGGTGCTACTAGGAGTACTAGTAAAGTATACATTAACATAATGTATATCCAATATACTTCTATCGACCTTGCCAGCCTTCTCATCTACCAAGTATCTAGGGTAATTCTGCTCCAGTGGTTGTTCCCCTTATTACAGAAGCACTTAGTCTCGGGTTTGGGTTCAACCTTGGGTTTCTTCACTAGAGCAGCAACTGATTTGCCGTTTCATGAAGTATCCCTTCTTGCCCTTGCCCTTCTTGAAAACTAGTGGTTTCACCAACCATCAACAATTGATGCTCCTTCTTGATTTCTACTTTCGCGGTGTCTAACATCGCGAATACCTCAAGGATCATCATATCTATCCCTGATATGTTATAGTTCATCACGAAGCTCTTGCAGCTTGGTGGCAATGACTTTGGAGAAACATCACTATCTCATCTAGAAGATCAAATCCCACTTGATTCAAGTGATTGTTACACTCAGACAATCTGAGCACAAGCTCAACGATTGAGCTTTTCTCCCTTAGTTTGCAGGCTAAGAAAATCGTCGGAGGTCTCATACCTCTTGAAGTGGGCACGAGCCTGAAATCCCAATTTCAGCCCTCGAAACATCTCATATGTTCCGCGATGTTTCGAAAACGTCTTTGGTGCCTCTACTTTAAACCGTTTAACTGAACTATCACGTAGCTATCAAAACGTGTATGTCCGATGTTCGCAACATCCACAGACGACGTTTGGGGTTCAGCACACTGAGCGGTGCATTAAGGACATAAGCTTTCTACTGTCCGCATAATCGCTACTGTCAACTTTCAACTATATTTTCTCTAGGAACATATCTAAAACAGTAGAACTAAAGTGCGAGCTACGACATAATTTGCAAAAGGTCTTTTGACTATGTTCAAGATAATTAAGTTCATCTTATGAACTCCCACTCAGATAGACATCCCTCTGGTTATCTAAGTGATTACATGATCCGAGTCAACTAGGCCATGTCCGATCATCACGTGAGACGGACTAGTCATCATCGGTGAACATCTTCATGTTGATCGTATCTACTATACGACTCATGCTCGACCTTTCGGTCTCCGTGTTCCGAGGCCATGTCTGCACATGCTAGGCTCGTCAAGTTAACCCTAAGTGTTTTCACTGTGTAAAACTGTCTTACACCCGTTGTATGTGAACGTAAGAATCCATCACACCCGATCATCACGTGGTGCTTAGAAGCGACGAACTGTAGCAACGGTGCACAGTTAGGGGAGAACACTTCTTGAAATTGTTGTAAGGGATCATCTTATTTACTACCGTCGTTCTAAGCAAACAAGATGCATAAACATGATAAACATCACATGCAATCAAATAGAGTAGTGACATGATATGGCCAATATCATATAGCTCCTTTGATCTTCATCTTCGGGGCTCCATGATCATCTTGTCACCGGCATGACACCATGATCTCCATCATCATGATCTCCATCATCGTGTCTTCATGAAGTTGTCACGCCAACGACTACTTCTACTTCTATGACTAACGCGTTTAGCAATAAAGTAAAGTAGTTTACATGGCGTTCTTCAATGACACGCAGGTCATACAATAAATAAAGACAACTCCTATGGCTCCTGCCGGTTGTCATACTCATCGACATGCAAGTCGTGAATCCTATTACAAGAACATGATCAATCTAATACATCACATATATCATTCATCACATCCTTTTGGCCATATCACATCACATAGCATACCCTGCAAAAACAAGTTAGACGTCCTCTAATTGTTGTTTGCATGTTTTACGTGGCTGCTATGAGTTTCTAGCAAGAACGTTTCTTACCTACGCAAAACCACAACGTGATATGCCAATTGCTATTTACCCTTCATAAGGACCCTTTTCATCGAATCCGTTCCGACTAAAGTGGGAGAGACTGGCACCCGCTAGCCATCTTATGCACCAAGTGCATGTCAATCGGTGGAACCTGTCTCACGTAAGAGTACGTGTAAGGTCGGTCCGGGCCGCTTCATCCCACAATACCGTCGAAACAAGATTGGACTAGTAACGGTAAGCATATTGAACAACATCAACGCCCACAACTACTTTGTATTCTACTCGTGCAAAGAATCTACGCAATAGACCTAGCTCATGATGCCACTGTTGGGGAACGTAGCAGAAATTCAAAAATTTTCCTACGTAACACCAAGATCTATCTATGGAGAGACCAGCAACGAGTAGAAAGGGGAGTGCATCTACATACCCTTGTAGATCGCTAAGCGGAAGCGTTCAAGTGAACGGGGTTGATGGAGTCGTACTCGTCGTGATTCAGATCACCGATGATCAAGTGCCGAACGCACGGCACCTCCGCGTTCAACACACGTACAGCCCGGTGACGTCTCCCACGCCTTGATCCAGCAAGGAGAGAGGGAGAGGTTGAGGAAGACTCCATCCAACAGCAGCACAACGGCGTGGTGGTGGTGGAGGAGCGTGGCAATCCTGCAGGGCTTCGCCAAGCACCTACGGGAGAGGAGGAGGTGTCACGGGAGGGAGGGAGGCGCCAAGGGCTCAGGTGTGGATGCCCTCCCTCCCCTCCACTATATATAGGGGCAGGGGAGAGGGGGGAGGTGCAGCCTTGCCCCTTACTCCAAGAAAGGGGTGCGGCCAAGAGGGGGGGGGAGTCCATCCTCCCCAAGGCACCTCGGAGGTGCCTTCCCCCTTGAGGACTCTTCCCTCTAGGGTTCCCTAGGCGCATGGGCCTCTTGGGGCTGGTGCCCTTGGCCCATGTAGGCCAAGGCGCACCCCTTACAGCCCATGTGGCCCCCCGGGGCTGGTGGCCCCACCCGGTGGGCCCCCGGGACCCTTCCGGTGGTCCCGGTACAATACCGATGACCCCGAAACTTGTCCCGATGGCCGAAACAGGACTTCCTATATATAAATCTTTACCTCCGGACCATTCCGGAACTCCTAATGACGTCCGGGATCTCATCCGGGACTCCGAACAACATTCGGTAACCACATACAAGCTTCCTTTATAACCCTAGCGTCATCGAACCTTAAGTGTGTAGACCCTACGGGTTCGGGAGACATGCAGACATGACCGAGACGTTCTCCGGTCAATAACCAACAGCGGGATCTGGATACCCATGTTGGCTCCCACATGTTCCACGATGATCTCATCGGATGAACCACGATGTCAAGGACTCAATCGATCCCGTATACAATTCCCTTTGTCTAGCGGTATTTTACTTGCCCGAGATTCGATCGTCGGTATACCGATACCTTGTTCAATCTCGTTACCGGCAAGTCTCTTTACTCGTTCCGTAACACATCATCCCGTGATCAACCCCTTGGTCACATTGTGCACATTATGATGATGTCCTACCGAGTGGGCCCAGAGATACATCTCCGTTTACACGGAGTGACAAATCCCAGTCTCGATCCGCATAAAACAATAGATACTTTCGGAGATACCTGTAGTGCACCTTTATAGTCACCCAGTTACGTTGTGACGTTTGATACACCCAAAGCACTCCTACGGTATCCAGGAGTTACACGCTCTCATGGTCAAAGGAAGAGATACTTGACATTGGCAAAGCTCTAGCAAACGAACTACACGATCTTTGTGCTAGGCTTAGGATTGGGTCTTGTCCATCACATCATTCTCCTAATGATGTGATCCCGTTATCAACGACATCCAATGTCCATAGCCAGGAAACCATGACTATCTGTTGATCACAACGAGCTAGTCAACTAGAGGCTCACTAGGGACATATTGTGGTCTATGTATTCACACGTGTATTACGATTTCCGGATAATACAGTTATAGCATGAATAAAAGACTATTATCATGAACAAAGAAATATAATAATAACTTATTTATTATTGCCTCTAGGGCATATTTCCAACAAGGACAACATACACATCAACAATCATACCATAGGCTAGCTTCTAGGGTTTAGCCTCTCCGATCTCGTGGTAGATCTACTCTTGTACTACCCATATCATCAATATTAATCAAGCAGGACGTAGGGTTTTACCTCCATCGAGAGGGCCCGAACCTGGGTAAAACTTCGTGTTCCTTGCCTCCTGTTACCATCCGGCCTAGACGCACAGTTCGGGACCCCCTACCCGAGATCCGCCGGTTTTGACACTGACACCCACTAAAGAAGCGCCTAAGTTGGCGTCCACGGAGCCCTCAGAGGGAAAGTGACAAGGACATTATTTACCTGATGGGCCGGATACGGTTGTTAGCTCATTCCGGACTAACCATGATCGGGGTCATGGCCGCATGCATCATGCGAGGGGTGCAGCCGCTTCAGTATAGAGGCCACCCCATGTGGGACTTCAACGGGGAGGACGATGCCACGCGCTACGGCCGTAAGGGGCCGGATTCGGCTGCGGCTCTAACAAAGACCTTGTCCGCTTTGTACAAGGGAGAAGAGGAGGATTTTCTCCGCGTCGACCCGAAGGGTGGATTTTCTATGTACAATCCTCCAAGCTGGGTAAGTGGCCGCATCTTGCCCATCCGTTTTATATCCCCATCGTTAAATATTCAGTCTAGCGACTTCAACGCAGGAACTGCGCCAGGCTATTAAAGAAATAAACATCCCTCCTCCACAACCCGAGGACTCAGGACGGTCCCTCGACCCGGCCTCTCAAGAGGATCCAGACGTATCTGTGGAGTTGATTGATGGAGTGTTCCATCAATTGAGCAAGGACAACACCTTGGTGGCCATTACGGCCGATTACCCAGGGCTAATCCCGGCCTCCCAGGTAACTGAGATCAAAGTCCCAGTACCCCGAATAGGGGTCCTCCCTCTCGTGTTTTTAGTTTCCTGATTACAACCGAGCTTTGCAGGGGAGGTTTCTGAGACAGGAGGCCGAACCTGCGGCGACAAGCCAACGAGGGGCCGCAAGGCCCCGTGGGCAGAAAAGAGGTGCAGTCCGGACCGAGGCGTCAGCGCAAAGGTATGGCGCGCCTCCTTATCCCAGGTGTTATACCTTTAAGGCATATTAACACTCGTGCTCTCTTCAGGACAAAGAGACCTCGCCGGACTATATTCGGAGAGGCTGCCAATCGCGCCTCCACCAGCCAGGCTCCAAAGCCTGGTCCGGAGGCGGAGGCGAACACAAGGCGCGCATCGGACGCTCCTCCGACGGAGGATGTGGACAGGTTGTCTGCCACCAACTCTGAGGTGGAGAGTGCCATGAACCACAGGCGTCGCCGGATAATTTTTCGCAACGCTTGTTTCTCCCAAGAGGCATTAGATGCCTTCAAGTCGGGAGATGCGTACCTCCGTGCCACTCAAAATGGTCTAGCCAGAGCCACGGAGCAATATGTAAAAGACATATGGGTAAGAAAATTTTGGTAATTATATATACCAGTAGCCCCCGAGACTTGAAACAGTTAGAATAACTGATTTAAGGATCATATGTTATGCAGGTTCTTACAGAAAAGAATTCCCTACTGTCACAGGAGCTGGAAGAGTGCAAAGCCCGACTTGAGGCCGCACTAGCCGCGGCAGGGGAGCCCAAGGAGACCCACTCTAGTAATATACACTTCGAAAGATAAGTATTTTGCGAAGGATGGCATGGGTGCGAATCTGACAAATGAAATTGCAGATGGCGCCGGATTGATTCCGGAAAGGCAACACCTCCTACGCCAGCTGAAGGCTGGTGAGAAGGTGCTGACAAAGGTGAGGCGGGAGAAGAATGATCTCCAAGATGCCAACACCAAGCTGGGCATCGAGCTGAAAGATGTTCATACCCAGCTGTCAGACTCCATTAAGGAGAATCAGCGGCTTCGGCGCGGCATATTTAGTAAGTGCTTGAACGAACCTTTGGAGAAAAAAAAAGTTCGGCGGGGAAGTCGACTAACAGAGTAATGTCTGTAGGTGTGCTAACAGGTCGTCCTGCAGAGGAGATGCCCGGTTCTACGGGTGACCTTCTTCCCGAGCTCTCGCAACTGCTCGAGCGAGTTTGGAAGGCGATGCGAGGCATCGCCCAGGCCCTGTGGCCATCCATCTCTGTGCCCGAAGGTCTTGGAGAGCTTGCAGAGAAGCTAAAGGGAGCATGGTAGCGCTTCCGATTGTGGAAGATATCGGCCTGCCGTCAAGGCGCTAGGGAGGCCTGTGCCATGGTGAAGACGCGGTACACAAAGGCTGACCCCAACCACATGGCCGAGGTCGGTCCTGTGGGGCCCGATGGGAAGGAGATCCCTGTAAGCTTAGTATACGGCCAAGTAGAATTGGCCGCAAAGTATTCCCAGCAAGACTGTAAATTAGACAGCCTGTTGGATGGTATTGAAGAGGAATACAATCAGTCAGAATGACTATGTAATTTAATTGACATTTATAATGCCTTCTAGCCGGACTGTAGATCGTTTGTCATGGCCCACCTTTTCGCTTCAGCATCGGGACCTGACGGTCCGGAGTGTGTCCGAATTCCCATGCGGTTATATAAGAACCGGGGAATGCATGGAGACCAGACGTAGGGGTCATTAGTGCGTGAACAGACAAGTGCCCGACTAGTTATGTTATATTACATGGTTAGTAAGAAACATCTTCCAGGGAGAATAGTTCTGTTAGGGGTTCCTTTCCCTGGGAGGCATGCCCTAAAGTGCATGCCCATTCTGCGAAAAAGACGTAGGAAAAAGCATCTGGGGACGCATAAATAAATAAGTAAAAAGATCATCTTTTAGGTCACCGACCGAATATTCCCTTAAGAACGCTAGCTTTCGGCTTCACCCAGTCTGAGATACACATCTGGCTGATCCGGCAGTAACAATCGCAGATGTGCTCCCTTTACCGCCTAGCCGAATAATCGGGAACGTAGGGGTAAGCACAGGAGCCAGGCAACCCAGCTTGGCCAAAACTTAAGTCATATCGATGCATATAATGGTGAAATAAAAGGTACATGCGGAAGTGTCACACATGTGTTGGGCATGAAACCCGTATAAATAAGCTTCTGGTAAAAGAAGCCCCCAGGTTTAATGAGTGCGAATAGCACGTCATTTGATGAGCCTTGAAAGGCTATAAGAGAAAGGAAGGGGAGAAGGAGAGAAATGTAAGACATACAGTATATAAAAAATGGACAGAGGAAGGAGACGAACACAGAGTCCGGCGCAAGGCATAGAATCTTCGGAGACGGGCTGCGTTCCATGGGTTCGGCTCGAGTCGTTTACCCGATGCATCTCGCAGGCGGTACGCTCCACCAATCAGGACTTGGTCAATTATGAACGGACCTTCCCACTTGGGCTTGAGTTTGTCCTTTTTCTTGTCCGGCAGGCGTAGAACTAATTCGCCAACGTTGTAATTTTTGGCCCGTACTTCTCTGCTTTGGTATCTTCGAGCCTGCTGTTGATAGAATGCGGAACAGGCTTTTGCCACGTCACGCTCCTCCTCCAATGTGTCCAAACTGTCCTGTCGATCGAGCTCGGCTTCTCTTTCTTCGTACATGCGCACTCGAGGTGAGTCATGAATTATGTCGCAAGGCAAAACTGCCTCTGCACCGTACACCATAAAGAATGGTGTGTATCCGGTGGTGCGATTCGGCATGGTCCGCAGCCCCCAGAGTACGGAGTCGAGCTCCTCTACCCAGTGCATGTTAGATTCCTTGAGGGACCACACTAATCTGGGTTTGATGCTGCTCATGATAAGACCATTTGCACGTTCGACCTGGCCGTTAGTTTGTGGGTGATAGACGGAAGCATAATCAAGCTTGATGCCCATGTTTTTGCACTAGAGTTTTACCTCATCGGCCGTAAAGTTCGTGCCGTTATCAGTGATGATGCTATGGGGGACGCCTTAACGGTGTACAACCCCGGATATAAAGTCTATCACCGGTCCGGATTCGGCCGTGTTAACAGGCTTGGCTTCTATCCATTTGGTGAACTTATCCACCATGACCAGTAAGTATTTTTGCTTGTGGGTTCCGCCTTTAAGGGGTCCAACCATGTCAAGCCCCCAGACCGTGAAGGGCCAAGTGATGGGGATAGTTTGGAGGGCGGTGGGTGGCATATGGCTTTGGTTTGCAAAGAGCTGGCAACCGACGCATCGCTAGACTAAGTCCTGGGCGTCTGCCCGGGCCGTCGGCCAATAAAAGCCTGTACGGAAGGCCTTGCTTACAAGGGACCGGGCTGCAGCATGATGACCGCCGAGTCCAGCATGAATTTCAGCCAGGAGGTTCCGCCCTTCCTCTTCGGAGATGCACCTTTGAAGGACTCCGGTAGTGCTTTTCTTATAAAGCTCTCCCTCGTGGACTTTGTAGGCTTTGGATCGCCGCACTATGCAGCGTGCCTCATTTTGGTCCTCAGGGAGTTCCTGCCTAGTAAGGTAGGCGAGGAATGGTTCTGTCCATGGGGCGATGACGGCCATTATTACGTGGGCTGAAGGTGTTATTTCATTGGCAAAGCCTCCGATTATGTCAGAATGTTCGGTGTCAGGCAGTGCGGTTGGGTCCGGGCTGTTATTGTTCGGCTCCCCTTCCCATACTACGGATGGCTTGAACAGCCTTTCCAAGAAGATGTTGGGGGGGACTACATCGCGTTTTGCACCGATGCATGCCAGGACACCTGCCGCCTGATTATTTTCCCGGGCTATATGGTGAAATTCAAGCCCTTTGAACCGAGCTGACATTTTTAGGACGGCGTTGCGGTAAGCTGCCATTTTTGGATCCTTGGCATCAAAGTCTCCATTTATTTGGGATATTGCAAGGTTCGAGTCCCCCGCACCTCTAGGCGTTGAATGCCCATGGATACTGCCATTCGGAGACCATGTAAAAGGGCCTCATATTCGGCTGCATTGTTGGAGTCTGTGTACATAATCTGGAGTACGTATTGAACTGTGTCTCCTGTGGGGGACGTCAAAATGACGCTAGCCCCTAGTCCGGCCAACATCTTGGAGCCGTCGAAATGCATGATCCAATTTGAATATGTGCCGTACTCTTTAGGGAGTTCGGCCTCCGTCCATTCTGCGACGAAGTCGGCCAAAACTTACGATTTGATGGCTCGCCGTGGCTTATAAGTTTTGTCGAACGGGAGGAGCTCAATGGCCCATTTTGCAATCTGGCCCGTTGCGTCACGGTTGTTTATAATATCGTTAAGTGGTACTTCCGAGGCTACTGTTATTGAACACTCTTGAAAGTAGTGTCGTAGCTTCCGGGATGCCATGAATACCGCGTAAGCGATTTTTTGATAATGCAGGTACCGTGATTTGCACAAAGTGAGGACAGTGGACACATAATAGACCGGTTTTTGAAGGCGGAATTTGTGTCCGTCCATTTCTTGTTCGACGACGAGCACTGCGCTTACAACCTGATGTGTTGCTGCAATGTACAATAGTATTGGTTCGCCAATGTTTGGCGCGGCCAGGACTGGGTTTGTTGCCAATATGGATTTTATTTCGTCGAGTCCGGCCGTGGCTGCATCCAAGTGTTCGGTGCGCCGAAGGAGGCAGTAAAGGGGTAGGGCCTTTTCTCCCAAGCGGGAGATAAAGCGGCTTAGAGCTGCCACACATCCAGTTAACTTTTGTATTTGTTTGAGGTCCTTTCGGATATCCAATTGTGATAGAGCTCGGATCTTGGCTGGATTTGCTTCAATTCCTCTACCGGATACAATGAAGCCCAAGAGCTTTCCGGCTGGGACACGAAAAACGCATTTTTCCAGGTTGAGCTTGATGTCGTATGTTCGGAGGTTATCAAATGTGAGCCTCAAGTCGTCTACTAGAGATTCAACATGTCTTGTTTTGACGGACACATCATCTACATATGCCTCCACTGTTTTACCGATCTGGTTTGCCAGACATGTATGAATCATGCGCTGATATGTTGCATCGGCGTTTTTGAGCCCGAAGGGCATTGTGTTGAAGTAGAATGGGCCGTATGGTGTAATAAATGCCATTGCGGCTTGGTCTGATTCTGCCATCTTGATTTGATGGTAGCCGGAATATGCGTCGAGGAAACACAACGAATCGTGTCCTGCGGTAGCGTCGATAATTTGATCGATGCGGGGGAGGGGGAAGGGATCCTTTGGGCAAGCCTTGTTAAGGTCTTTAAAATCAACGCACAGGCGCCAGGATTTGTCCTTCTTTGGTACCATCACCAGGTTTGCTAGCCAGTCCGGATGTTTTATATCTCTGATGAATCCGGCCTCCAATAGCTTTGCTAGCTCCTCTCCCATAGCCTGCCTCTTAGGTTCGAAAAAACGCCGAAGGGCTTGTTTGACAGGTTTGAATCATTTTAGGATATTTAGGCTGTGCTCGGCCAGCCTGCGTGGGATTCCTGGCATGTCTGAAGGGTGCCAGGCGAAAATGTCCCAATTCTCTCGTAGGAACTCTCGCAGTGTGACGTCTACATCAGGGTTTAGATGGAACCTGTTTTATTGGGGTCCGTTGGATGGACCTGGAATTTGACTATTTTGTCAGCCGGTTTAAAGGAGGTGGACTTGGATCTTTTGTCGAGTACCACATCGTCCCTATTCACCATGGAGCACAGCGCAGTCAGTTCCTCAGCTGCTAGGGCTTCGGATAGTGCCTCGAGGGCCAGTGCGGATGTCTTGTTTTCGGCGCGGAGTGCTATGTCCGGATCACTAGCGAGAGTGATGATCCCTTTAGGCCCGGGCATCTTGAGCTTCATGTACCCGTAATGGGGTATTGCTTGGAAGATTGTGAATGCTTCCCGCCCTAACAGAGCGTGATAACCGCTGCTGAACGGAGCCACATGGAACGTGACCTCTTCGGACCTGTAATTGTCCGGCGTGCCGAACACCACATCTAGTGTGATTTTTCCTGTATAGCGCGCTTCTCGACTCGGGATTATTCCTCTAAAGGTTGTGCTGCTTCGCTCAATGCGATTCCAGTCTATTTCCATTTTTTGAAGGGTTTCCTCATAAATGAGGTTCAATCCGCTGCCGCCGTCCATGTGTACCTTGGTAAGACGAAAGCCGTCCACTATTGGACTGAGGACCAATGCGGCTGGTGCTCGGGCTGTTCAGAATTTAGGTTCATCATTGGCGTTAAAGGTAATAGCCATGTCACTCCATGGGTTTATTGTTGCTACTTGGTAGACTTCGGCAAAGCTGCGGAGTGTCCTTTTTCGCATATTATTTGATGCGAAAGTCTCTAAGACTGTTAATACCGTATTGGTGTCTCTGGGGTGGCTTTCTGTGGCCTCCGAAATTAGGAGGTCTTCGCCAATTTTGACCACCTGCCAGAGTATCCAACATGCTCTAAGGCTGTGAGTTGGTGTGGCGTCCTCTGTACTGTGAATTTTACAGGGTCCATTAAGCCATCCTTCCAGTACGGTTCCATGCCCTGTAGAGGGTTTTTGCTTTTTGGTGTTTGACCCGGGTGTCTGGCGATGATGCACCCTTTTATTTCGGACTGGGTTTGTATTCAGGGCCGGATCGTCCCAAAATTTTATTTTGGTTTTCCAGGCGCTTTCCATCGCACTGTGTTTTCATACAATGGACGCCAAGTCAGCGAAGCGTGTAATATCACGGCGACTTATGGCGTTAAGGATTCCCTTGTTCGTGCAATTATTGCAGAAGATTGAGATTGCGTCTTCCTCGCGGTGGTCCCTTATCCTGTGCCTAACCAGGAGGAATCTGGCCCAGTAATGATGTACTATTTCTTTGGGCTCTTGCCTGATTTGGGATAGATCGCTTATGTTCGGGTGGGTGGGTGGAATTAAATCCGAAGCCTCACCCCATCTGAGGCTCAAAGGCCGAGGAATTTCCGAACTCGAAAATTTGGATTCCTGGATGTTGTCCAATGAATCCAACCCGTCGGCTGACTCTGAGTTCAGGTCTTGAGTGATATCCTCCCCTCCGCGGGTATCCGGCTTGGAGGGATCGGGAATCCGGACGTAGCTAGTCCTTAAGATAGATGAAGGGTCGCCGCACTGTCCCTCTACCACGACAACATGATGGGTGACTTGGGGAAAGTTAATCTCTCTCAGATCGGGCTTAGGCCCAATCTGGTCGTAATTCGTAGCGACTCCCAGGGCGGCGATGCGATCCAAGAGCTCGTTTATGGAGGAGAGCTCCATTGGATCTAACTGCTCGGCGAGTTCCGAGCTGACATGAAGATTGTTTTCGATGGCTTGAGAGGTCATCGTCGGCGCAGAAGCCGAACAGGCGATCATGAGAAAACCACCTAGCCGGAGGGTTTGGCCGACAGCCAAAGCTCCCTTAGCAACGGTGCCGTCTTTAAAGACGGGGCGAGGCATCCTTCCTGATGGCGACGACACAGAGGAACTCTCAATGAAAGCACCAATGTCGGTGTCAAAACCGGCGGATCTCGGGTAGGGGGTCCCGAACTGTGCGTCTAGGCCGGATGGTAACAGGAGGCAAGGGACACAAAGTTTTACCCAGGTTCGGGCCCTCTCGATGGAGGTAAAACCCTACGTCCTGCTTGATTAATATTGATGATATGGGTAGTACAAGAGTAGATCTACCACGAGATCGAAGAGGCTAAACCCTAGAAGCTAGCCTATGGTATGATTGTTGTTCTGTATGTTGTCCTACGGACTAAAACCCTCCGGTTTATATAGACACCGGAGATGGTTAGGGTTACACAAAGTCGGTTACAATGGTAGGAGAACTGCATATCCGTATCGCCAAGCTTGCCTTCCACGCCAAGGAAAGTCCCTTCCGGACACGGGACGAAGTCTTCAATCTTGTATCTTCATAGTCCAGGAGTCCGGCTGAAGGTATAGTCCGGCTATCCGAATGCCCCCTAATCCAGGACTCCCTTAGCGGCCCCCACCCGGGCAAGCCTTTGAAGAGGAAGGCAAACAAAGGCACGGCCGAGCCTTCATCAAAGAGGTATGGATTTATAAATATGCCCTTTGGCGGTCACATCCAACTGTGACATTATCCGCTGTGTCTTATCAGAAAAAGCATTCGCCTGACTATGTTCGGGAATCTTACCGGCCGCGCCTCCACAAGTCAGGCCCCCGACCCTACTTTAAAGGCAAGGGCTGATACGGGAGTGACGCCGGATTATCCTTCGGCAGGGGAGTCGGATGATGTATCCTTCACAAACTCGGAAGTGGAGAGCGCCATGAATCATCGACGCCGGAGAGCTGTTCTCTACCCGGGCTTTATGAATGAGGCATTCAATGCCTTCAGCTCGGCTGATGCATATATCCAAGCTGCTCGAGACGGGCTTGCCAGAGCCACAAACCAACATGTAAAAGATATGCGGGTAAATTTATATTATACAAAACTGATAATTATATACCAGTAGCCCCCGAGACTTGAAGCAGTTGATACAACTGATTTAAGGATCATTGTATAACCAGGTACTAAATAGAAGAACAACATGTTATGCTTAGTGTAGAGTCCAATGATATGCTTCGTGGAATCTAGTCAATGATATGCTTTAGTGTAGAGTCTGATCACATGCTTATTAGTGTAGAATCCAAGGAACTATTAATAGTGTAGATAATCCATATATACTTATTAGTAGAATTCATGATTAATTAGTACAAATGTGTAGTACTGTGTCTTTTGATAGTGTAGAAATCTAGACTTAATAGAAATATATTTGCAACAGTATGTGCGAGGCTATTTATTAATTGATATGTTTTTTTATTCAGAAATTGCCAAAGAACCTATATGTGAGTTGTGGTATCAAGCCTGATGAAGAAGGCTCAGCTGGACTACGCCTTATCGCAAGGGGCTCTGTCACCACCTGTACTTACCGCATGGACACAGACGGTCGCACACACTTAAACTCGGTTGGGTGGAACAGATTCCTCGTTGGCAAGAATCTTCGTGTTGGACAGACCATCCTAATTACTATCAGTAACACCCACGGCCCAGACTTGAGCATGATGATCGTTGTCGATATCATCTAGAACTACATATGTGTGTGTGGCTATATCATCTAGAACTACATATGATGATTGACGTCGATATCATGTAGAACTACATATGACGATCGTCGTCGATATCATCTAGAACTACTCCCTTCGTTCCAAAATAGATGACCCAACTTTGTACTAAAGTTAGTACAAAGTTGAGTCATCTATTTTGGAACGGAGGGAGTACATATGATGATCGTCGTTGATATCACCTAGTACTGCTTGAGGATGCATGTTGAGTATATATGAAACTGTTATCTAGTACTCCCTCCATTCCAAATTACTCGTCGTGGTTTTAGTTCAAATTTGAACTAAAACCACGACGAGTAATTTGGAACCGAGGGAATATTACCTAGTACCTATAATGCTTTATGGCTTTATGAAATTGATATCTAGTAGTAACTAGTATCTCGAAATTGCAGTTTATTGAAGCTGAAACGGGGTGGAAATGATGAAAGATATAGCAGTAGCGCGGGGCTAGGAAATCGCTACAACTAACTAATAGTAGCGCGTTCCGAAAAAGCGCTGTTGATATAGTCAATAGTAGTAGACAGCGCTACTACTAACAGTTAGCTGTAGCGCCTTATTAGTAGCGGCCTCCCGTGCTACTGATAGCCTCAAAACCCGCGCTACTACTAGGGTTTTTCCTAGTAGTGGAGCTTCGAGTTGTTGAGCATCTTAGGGACTTGCTTGTAATTTTCTCTCTATATGGGGTGCTTTGTACTGTTGGAAATCCTCTATAATAGATTTGGGGGCTTATTTGTAAAAAAACTCTTACGGAGGCACGCCCATAGCTAGTCACTAGAACTATTGGGCGTTAGTGACTTCTTGTCACCGCGAAACACTAAAGACTATTCAGCGGTATATAAAATAATTCAGAATATTTTTGAACATTTCTTGAAATTATGATTTTTAACTGAGACAAACAAATTTTGAAATTGAGATGTTTTTGCCAAACTGAGAACAAATTTTAAAATTGATAAATATCTCTTTAGGCAAGACAAATATTTTTTACAAACTTCCAAACATTTACGGGAAACGTGAACATTTTTATGAAAAAAGCATACACTTTTTCAAAAAGTTGAACATTTTTTGAATTTAAAAATGATTTTTGGAAACATGAATAGTGCTTCAAACATTTGAACTTGCTTCAGAAAAACATGTGAAAATTTATATCTTGCCAACAAATTTTGCAAAATGAATATATTTTGAATTTTTTCATAAACATAAACAATTTTGGAAAAATGAATAAATTTATGAATTTTGGAACATTTTTTAAAACTTATGAATATACAAAAAAATAATAAAAAGAAAAAGAAAAATGAGATCAACTTTTGAAAATTAGAAAAATTAAAAGGAGAGGAGTAAAGAAAAAAATGGTAAAATAAAGAAAATATAAAAACACGAAGAAAAAAATGTATCCTAGCTTGTTGGGCCGTGTCATCAGCGGTTTGCACGCCATTGACGGTAGACCTGCAACTAAGATAAAAAAAAGGTTGGACCCCCAGTTGCAGGTCGAGTTTGGACTCTCATCTGAGATAAAGAACGGTTGGGCCTTAGTTGCGAGTCGAGGATGGACTTGCAATTGGGAAAAAAGGTCGAGCCCCAATTGCGAGTCGATGGTGGACTTGCAACTAGGACAAAATAAGGTTAGGCCTGAGTTGCGATTCGAGGGTGGACTTGCAACTCAGACAAAAAAGACCGCACCCCAGTTGCGAGTCAAGGGTGAACTTACAACTGGGACACAAAAAAGGTTGGGACCGAGTTGCTAATCGAGGGTGGATTTGCAACTGGGATAAAAAAATGGGTCCAATTCCATGGTGGATTTGCAACTGGGACTACACAAAATTATGGTATCGGTTGCGAGTCGATGATGGACTTGCAGCTGAGACAACTATAAACTACGAGCCCTAGTTGTGAGTCAAGGTGGACTTGCAACTGGAATGAAAAACAAACTATAGTCCCGGTTGAACTTCGATGACTTTTGACTCTGCTTTGAAGAAACTTTTCAAGAAAATAAACTAAAGATAAAAAACTACATAGGTCTAAAGACAAAATAAACTATATAGGAATGGTCCGCATGGAAATGGAAACAGAACAAAGAGACTAAAAGATACACATAGATGTGCTCTGCAAAAAAGAAGAGACAAGTCAAAGAAAATAAAAAATGGAAAGTTGCACATGGTGAGCCACTCGGCCTCTCGCACAACACCATGCTTTCGACAAAAAAACTGGTCGGATCGCTTCAGCTATGCTCGCGGCTCGCTCTGGCATTCTGCGCATTAAAGAAAATACGAATCCTGACGTTACTCCGATGGCTGGAGAATTAGATGTGAGGTAACTATTTCTTGTCTAGATGAGAAATAGCAAAACTGATTTGGATGTGTATTTGGGCCATGCAAAATTAAACAGAATTGATAAAAATCTTAGAATGTCTTATGCATAGTTGATTTCAAAACACAAATCTTAAAGCTAGGAGATTAGCCAAGTCAGCCTTTCCTTTTTGTTCGGAACACCCCATGATGTGTTTGGTTTGAGGGACATGCTACGGTAGTTGAGGGTACTCCAGCCGGCTGGCTAGGGATGGCCCTTTTTCTGTTTGGTTGGACGGGTGGCTCATCCCATGTTTTGATTGGTTCAAAGGATGAAATATGGTTGAGGACAACCATCGAAGTTCTTGGGTCGAGTAATGAATGAGGAATAGGGTTGTGGTAACATTGTTGACTTGAGGTTGTGAGATTACGCTCATAATTTGCGCTTTTTCAATGGAAGGACAATAAGATACGTACAATCACAATTTAAGATAATATTTATTTCACAGCAGACCAAAACAAACACAAACTTTGAACTTCATCACATACAAATAGTTCAATGTTCCATATATAATAGGCCAACCCCCACACCTGCAAGGGCGGACAGTGCGACTGCAGCTTGGGGAAACGGATGTCGGCCAGTTGCATGTCTACCGCTAAATCTTCAACTGCACAGGGGTACAACGGGTACTGCAACCGTGAATTTGTTTCCTATATATTTTTTGTTTTCTCATTCTTTTTATCCTCATTTTTATTTTTTCCCTTTTCTTTTTTTCCATTTTTATTTTTATTCTCCTATTTTATCATTTTTATTTCTTCCACTGTTTATCCATTTAATTTCTTCTTTTTTCCTTTGTAATCATAATCATTTTTAGAAATATATTTAAGTTTTTTCCAAAATATATAGTGAACATTTTTCCAATATGTGGTGAACATTTTTTCAATACTCAATGAACAATTTTTAGAAATGTGCATGCAATTATTAATAAAATATTCTCGCATTTTGAAAAGTGTCTATGTATTTATAAAATATTCCTATATTTTTAAAAAGTGTTCATGTAATTTATAAATATTCATGCATTCTTAAAAAGTATTCATGTAATTTTAGAAAAAGATTACACACTTCTTCACAAGATGTTCATGCAATTAAAAATGGTGTACACATTATAATGCCTCTCTGTGGGTGTGTGTTAATAAAAATGGTGTGCACTCCAACACATAGGGAAGTAAGTTCATGTACTAGCTCATGAGAAAGGCATCCCAAATCCCGTTTAACTAGAACCGATGAGCACACAAGAACATAACTCAGACTCGGAGACAAGGCAAAGCCAACACGTCAAGATCGTCAGACAAGGAGGAAAATAGGCTAGAGCACATAGGGATGACGTCAGTCAACTGAGATTTAATCAAGGGGTGTCCTAGCCAGATCCCATTTCGTATTATAGACATTGATAACTTTTTCTGTAAATTTAATGAAATATAGAAAATTTTAACTCGTAAATATTTATATGCGTGAAACAATACATAGACAATGACACTACATATAGATCCCTTAATCAAGACACTGAAATTTTGCCAAGTTTTCACCAACATCTACGTAGAAAGCCACAAAACATTTGTGTCTCAAAAATGAAAAGGGCATACATTTTCCGTGGCAAACTTAAACTTCTGTGACACTAACAACAAACCATCAACTACAGACTCTTTCAGCCGTTACAAGGGTTAGCTTCTATTGGTTCCCCTGTTCACTTCTTTTTTTCGAGGAGAGGTTCACATGTTCCCTCAAAGACACCTTATGTTCTTCTCAAAGAAGCCTTATGCCAAATAAATAGTGCATAATTTGAAATTTTTCATTTGTAATTTTTTCCTCGGACCGAATTGGGTGGTTGCTATTCAGCTATTTTTTTATATATGCCTACAATGTTTTTTCTGCATATCTTTGTTTTCATATGATTAACTCTTTGTTTACATAAAGAAAGAAGTTTGCGATTCTCCGAGCCAGCTTTGAAGCATTTCTTTCCTTAGCACCACTTTGTAAAGAATAGTTTTCCTTGTACAAATCACCGGTATGTGTGCAAAATAGCAACACAACACGAAATCGCCATCTTCTAGCCTGAAAATAGAGACAAATACAATGCACATTTTTGTTGCCTCCATTATATTATTACATTATTGAATTTGTTCCTTCTATATTCAAATAATTGCTTCTTAGGCTAAACTAAAAAATGGCATTGTTATACGTGCATTGCACGTACATGATTACTCAAATCCAGTTTAACAGCGGTCAACAAGCACACGACAACATACTCCCTTCGTCTCATAATGTAAAAAAACATTTTTCAAGCTGCTTTAGCTTAAAAAATGAACTTATGTTATAGGACGGAGGGAGTAACTCAGACTGGGAGACAAGGCAAAGCCAACACCTCAAGATAGACGGAGAAGGAGAAAAATAGGCTATCCCAATTTCGTATTATAGACATTGATTATTTTTGCTGTAAATTTATTGAAATTTCTATAACTCGTAAATACTTATATGCGTGAAACAATACATAGACAATGACAGACAATGACACTAGCTACATAGATCCGTTAATCAGTACACACTGAAAATTTTGCCAATTTTTCACCAACATCTAGGTAGAGAGCCACAATACATTGTGTCAAAAATAAAAAAAGCACCATATTTTCCTTGGCGAACTTAAACTTGTGTGTCACTAACAACAAAACATCAACTGCAGACATATTGTTTCAGTCGTTGCTTGGGTCTTCTAGAGGGTATACTTCTGGCCGGTGAACCATTTAGCCTCCTTGTCCTCATCACCATCCACCTTCTTTTTCGACTTGGCGCCAGGGGGCGGCACCACCACCGAGCCGCGGCGGCCGAAGAACCGAAGCACATGCTCGCTAGCACTCTTCCCCTTGACCGAAGAACCGGCCTCCGGCGCCGGTGCAGGGGGCGGCGTCTCCACGGGCTTGCCGTCCATCCTCATCCCGACGCCGACGAACCGCCGCTCGCCGCCGTGGGCGCAGTCTTGGCATGGGGTGGCGGCGACTTTCACTGGCACCGGAGCAGGAGGCTGCACGTAGTCGAGCGGCGTCGCGAAGTCGACCTCGCAGTCGGTGTCGAGGGTGGACACGGCGTCGGCAGGCTTGGCCTCGACGACGTCCAGGAGGTACCGCCGGTCCCCCTCGGCGACGGCGATCGTGTCGCCGACCGTCACGCACGGCGTGTTCAGTCTGACGTTGAACTCGAGCAGCCGCTTGAGGTCCTTGGCTCCCAGAAAGTCCATGGTGTGCGGCCGCAGCTTGACGGACGTGGCCTTGGGGAGCGACGTGCTTGTCATGAGCACCAGGTCGTCCTCCTCCAGCCCGAGCCGCACCATGGTGAGTGCGGGCACGTACACGAACCCCTCCTCGGCGCCGAACTCGAGCATGCCGCAGTTGGTGGCGTCGAGGGTGGCGGCGTTCTGGACCCGGAACACGAGCGGGTACTCCACCAGCGCCGAGTTGATCCCGTCCAGCGCCGACGCCGGCATCACGACCCGGTTGCCGTCGTCCGCTCCAGCCTTGCCGAGGAGGGCCATGGGGCGGCACCGGAGGTACTGCGCCCACCCGATGCGCGACCGCTTCTGCCGCAGGTACGCCTGCCACGCCTCCTCCGCCTGCCACTGCATCGACGATGATCCAGCCATCGCTGCCTCCATGAGTAAAGATCTACAGATCGGTCTGATCTTTAGAACGAACTCGATCGATCGCTCAATCCGCCGAGTCCAGCCGTGGATTTGTTGGCCGGGAAGAGGGAGAAGGGGCCCGCTTTTATTTAGGAAGTTTGGTGAGTGCTACAGTCGGTTCGGTCCGAGTAGAATCGGGGGCCGACTCCCATACGGTGTTGGTCGGCAAAACGAAGCGGGAAATTGCGCGGTTAAGCTAATAATGCTAGTTTGTCTTAAAAAAAGCTAATAATGCTAGCTCCACGAAACCATTACGAAACCATTACCTCTCGAAACATGCATGCGCCTAGCGAATACTCGATAGAGTCACGATAAATGCTGTGACGACAGCGGTACAATCACGCCTAAAAGGAAAGAAAAAAAAATACAAAAGAAACAAATACCAACAAGGACGGGTCAACAAAAACAAAGAAGCCCGCAACTTCGAAGCGCCGGTACCATACAACACCACAAAGAAAGGACACGATGATTATGACGCTGCTGTCAAGGTCTTCCCTCTTGCCTGCGCCGTGCGGGTGGTGCGGAGCCCCATGGCGTGGGTGTCACGGCCGATCTGGCCTGACGGCGCGGCGGGCCTGCCTTCCGGCAGTGGGGTGGCGGCTGCCTCGGCCAAGGGCGGCGATGGTGGGGTGTGGCAGCCGGCCCTGTCTCGGGCTACATGGCGGCGTTCGGCGGCGGCGGCCGGGTCTGCGGCGACACACCATCTGACCTCGGATCGGCGGTGGCGGCATGGAGGGCCTGGTGGTTGGGTCGGCACCATGCGGGTTGTGCCCTCCGGACAGATTTGATCTGGCCGGTGCGGCCTGCGCCATGTGCGGCGGCTCAGATCGGCGGCGACCCGTGCACACACTATGTGATGGAGGTTCTTCAAGCAGATCCGGGTGAAAACCTTGTGCTTGGCTTGATGCCAAGACCGGCGTTGGTGGCACCCTGTGGTGTTATTACCTTCTTGAAGGCATCTGTTGGAAATATGCCCTAGAGGCAATAATAAATTGGTTATTATTATATTTCCTTGTTCATGATAATCGTTTATTATTCATGCTAGAATTGTATTGATAGGAAACTCAAATACATGTGTGGATACATAGACAACACCATGTCCCTAGTAAGCCTCTAGTTGACTAGCTCGTTAATCAATAGATGGTTACGGTTTCCTGACCATGGACATTGGATGTCGTTGATAACGGGATCACATCATTAGGAGAATGATGTGATGGACAAGACCCAATCCTAAGCCTAGCACAAAGATCGTGTAGTTCGTTCGCTAAAGCTTTTCTAATGTCAAGTATCATTTCCTTAGACCATGAGATTGTGCAACTCCCGGATACCGTAGGAATACTTTGGGTGTGCCAAACGTCACAACGTAACTGGGTGACTATAAAGGTGCACTACGGGTATCTCTGAAAGTGTCTGTTGGGTTGGCACAAATCGAGACTGGGATTTGTCACTCCGTGTGACGGAGAGGTATCTCTGGGCCCACTCGGTAGGACATCATCATAATGTGCACAATGTGATCAAGGAGTTGATCACGGGATGATGTGTTACGGAACGAGTAAAGAGACTTGCCGGTAACGAGATTGAACAAGGTATCGGGATACCGACGATCGAATCTCGGGCAAGTATCGTACCGCTAGACAAAGGGAATTGTATACGGGATTGATTGAATCCTCGACATCGTGGTTCATCCGATGAGATCATCATGGAACATGTGGGAGCCAACATGGGTATCCAGATCCCGCTGTTGGTTATTGACCGGAGAACGTCTCGGTCATGTCTGCATGTCTCCCGAACCCGTAGGGTCTACACACTTAAGGTTCGATGACGCTAGGGTTATACAGGAAGTTTGTATGTGGTTACCGAATGTTGTTCGGAGTCCCGGATGAGATCCCGGACGTCACGAGGAGTTCCGGAATGGTCCGGAGGTAAAGATTTATATATAGGAAGTCCTGTTTTGGTCACCGGAAAAGTTTCGGGTTTTATCGGTAACGTACCGGGACCACCGGAAGGGTCCCGGGGGTCCACTAAGTGGGGCCACAAGCCCCGGAGGTATGCATGGGCCAAGTGTGGGAGGGGACCAGCCCCAGGTGGGCTGGTGCGCCCCCCCACCAAGGCCCAAGGCGCAAGGGAGTGGGAAAAGGGGGCAAACCCTAGGGCAGATGGGCCCTAAGGCCCACCCTGGTGCGCCTCCCCCTCTCCCCTCCCCTTGGCCGCCCCTAGATTGGATCTAGGGGGCTGCCGCCACCCCTAGGGAGGGAACCCTAGGTGGGGGCGCAGCCCCTCCCCTTCCCCTATATATACTTGAGGTTTGGGCCGCCCACAACACATGAGTTCTTGACCTCTCCCTGGCGCAGCCCTACCTCTCTTTCTCCTCATATCTCGCGGTGCTTGGCGAAGCCCTGCTAGAGTACCACGCTCCTCCACCACCACCACGCCGTTGTGCTGCTGCTGGATGGAGTCTTCCTCAACCTCTCCCTCTCTCCTTGCTGTATCAAGGCATGGGAGACGTCACCGGGCTGTACGTGTGTTGAACGCGGAGGTGCCGTCCATTCGGCACTAGGATCATCGGTGATTTGGATCACGACGAGTACGACTCCTTCAACCCCGTTCTCTTGAACGCTTCCGCTTAGCGATCTACAAGGGTATGTAGATGCACTCTCCTTCCCCTCGTTGCTAGATTACTCCATAGATTGATCTTGGTGATGCGTAGAAAATTTTGAATTTCTGCTACGTTCCCCAACAGTGGCATCATGAGCTAGGTCTATTGCGTAGATTCTATGCACGAGTAGAACACAAAGTAGTTGTGGGCGTTGATTTTGTTCAATATGCTTACCGTTACTAGTCCAATCTTGATTCGGCGGCATTGTGGGATGAAGCGGCCCGGACCAACCTTACACGTACACTTACGTGAGACCGGTTCCACCGACTGACATGCACTAGTTGCATAAGGTGGCTGGCGGGTGTCTGTCTCTCCCACTTTAGTCGGATCGGATTCGATGAAAAGGGTCCTTATGAAGGGTAAATAGCAATTGGCATATCACGTTGTGGTTTTGCGTAGGTAAGAAACGTTCTTGCTAGAAACCCATAGCAGCCACGTAAAACATGCAAACAACAATTAGAGGACGTCTAACTTGTTTTTGCAGGGTATGCTATGTGATGTGATATGGCCAAATGATGTGATGAATGATATATGTGATGTATGAGATGATCATGTTCTTGTAATAGGAATCACGACTTGCATGCCGATGAGTATGACAACCGGCAGGAGCCATAGAAGTTGTCTTAATTTATTTATGACCTGCGTGTCAACATAAACGTCATGTAATTACTTTACTTTATTGCTAACCGTTAGCTGTAGTAATAGTTGGCGAGGCAACTTCATGGAGACACGATGATGGAGATCATGGTGTCATGCCGGTGACGATGATGATCATGGAGCCCCGAAGATAAAGATCAGAAGGAGCAATATGATAATTGGCCATATCATGTCACTATTTGATTGCATGTGATGTTTATCATGTTTATACGTCTTATTTGCTTAGAACGACGGTAGTAAATAAGATGATCCCTCACTAAAATTTCAAGAAGGTGTTCCCCCTAACTGTGCACCATTGCAAAAGTTCGTCGTTTCGAAGCACCACGTGATGATCGGGTGTGATAGATTCTTACGTTCGAATACAACGGGTGTTGACGAGCCTAGCATGTACAGACATGGCCTCGGAACACATGCGAAACACTTAGGTTAACTTGACGAGCCTAGCATGTACAGACATGGCCTCGGAACACAAGAGACCGAAAGGTCGAGCATGAGTCACATAGAAGATACGATCAACATGAAGATGTTCACCGATGTTGACTAGTCCGTCTCACATGATGATCGGACATGGCCTAGTTGACTCGGATCATGTAATCACTTAGATGACTAGAGGGATGTCTATCTGAGTGGGAGTTCATAAGATGAACTTAATTATCCTGAACATAGTCAAAAGGTCTTCGCAAATTATGTCATAGCTCGCGCTTCAGTTCTACTGTTTAGTTATGTTCCTAGAGAAAATTTAGTTGAAAGTTGATAGTAGCAATTATGCGGACTAGGTCCGTAAACTGAGGATTGTCCTCATTGCTTCATAGAAGGCTTATGTCCTTAATGCACCGCTCAGTGTGCTGAACCTCGAACGTTGTCTGTGGATGTTGCGAACATCTGACATACACATTTTGATAACTACGTGATAGTTTAGTTAAACGGTTTAGAGTTGAGGCACCGAAGACGTTTTGAAACGTCGCGAAACATATGAGATGTTTCGAGGGCTGAAATTGGGATTTCAGGCTCGTGCCCATGTCAAGAGGTATAAGACCTCCGATGATTTTCTTAGCCTGCAAACTAAGGGAGAAAAGCTCAATTGTTGAGCTTGTGCTCAGATTGTCTGAGTACAACAATCATTTGAATCGAGTGGGAGTTGATCTTCCAGATGAGAAAGTGATGTTTCTCCGAAGTCATTACCACCAAGCTGCTAGAGCTTCGTGATGAACTATAATATATCAAGGACATATATGATGATCCTTGAGATATTCGCGATGTTTGACACCACAAAAGTAGAAATCAAGAAGGAGCATCAATTGTTGATGGTTGGTGAAACCACTAGTTTCAAGAAGGGCAAGGGCAAGAAGGGATACTTCATGAAACGGCAATTCAGCTGCTGCTCTAGTGAAGAAACCCAAGGTTGAACCCAAACCCGAGACTAAGTGCTTCTGTAATAAGGGGAACAGCCACTGGAGCAGAATTACCCTAGATACTTGGTAGATGAGAAGGCTGGCAAGGTCGATAGAAGTATATTGGATATACATTGTGTTGATGTGTGCTTTACTAGTACTCCTAGTAGCACCAGGGTATTAGATACCGGTTCGGTTGCTAAGTGTTAGTAACTCGAAATAAAAGCTACAGAATAAACGGAGACTAGCTAAAGGTGAGCTGACGATATGTGTTGGAAGTGTTTCCAATGTTGATATGATCAAGCATCGCACGCTCCCTCTACCATCGAGATTGGTGTTTGCGTTGAGCATAGACATGATTGGATTATGTCTATTGCAATACAGTTATTCATTTAAGGAGAATAACGGTTACTCTGTTTATTTGAATAATACCTTCAATGGTCTTGCACCTAAAATGAATGGTTCATTGAATCTCGATCATAGTGATACACATGTTCATGCCAAAAGATATAAGATAGTAATGATAGTACCACCTACTTGTGGCACTGCCACTTAAGTCATATTGGTATAAAACGCATGAAGAAGCTCCATGTTGATGGATCTTTGGGCTCACTCGTTTTTGAAAAGTTTGAGACATGCGAACCATGTCTATTGGTGTATATGCATGAAGAAACTCCATGCAAATGGACCATTTGGACTCACTTGATTTTGAATCACTTGAGACATGCAAATCATACCACATGGTCAAGATGACTGAAAGCCTCGTTTTCAGTAAAATGGAACTAGAAAGCAACTTGTTGGAAGTAATACATTTTGATGTGTGCAGTCCAATGAGTGCTGAGGCGTGTAGTGGATATCGTTATGTTCTTACTTCACAGATGATTTGAGTAGATGTTGAGTATATTTACTTGATGAATCACGAGTCTGAATTATTGAAAGGTTCAAGTAATTTCAGGGTGAAGTTGAAAGATCGTCGTGACAAGAGGATAAAATATCTATGATATGATCATAGAGATGAATATCTGAATTACGAGTTTGGCACAGAATTAAGACATTGTGGAAATTGTTTCACAACTAATACAGCCTGGAACACCATAGTGTGATGGTGTGTCCGAACATCATAACTGCACCCTATTGGATATGATGCATACCATGATGTCTCTTATCGAATTACCACGATAGTTTATGGGTTAGGCATTAGAGACAACCACATTCACTTTAAATAGGGCACCACGTAATTCCGATGAGATGACACCGTATGAACTATGGTTTAGAGAAACCTAAGCTGTCATTTCTTAAAAGTTTGGGGCTGCGACGCTTATGTGAAAAAGTTTCAGGCTGATAAGCTCGAACCCAAAGCGGATAAATGCATCTTCATAGGACACCCAAAACAGTTGGGTATACCTCCTGTCTCAGATCCGAAAGCAATAAGGGATTGTTTCTAGAATCGGGTCCTTTCTCGAGGAAAAGTTTCTCTCGAAAGAATTGAGTGGGAGGATGGTGGAGACTTGATGAGGTTATTGAACCGTCTCTTCAACTAGTGTGTGGCAGGGCACAGGGAGTTGTTCCTGTGGCACCTACACCAATTGAAGTGGAAGCTTATGATAGTGATCATGAAACTTCAGATCAAGTCACTACCAAACCTCGTGGGATGACAAGGATGCGTACTACTTCAGAGTGGTACGTAATCCTGTCTTGGAAGTCATGTTGCTAGACAACAATGAACCTACGAGCTATGGAGAAGCGATGGTGGGCCCGGATTCCGATAAATGGCTCGAGGCCATAAAATCCGAGAGAGGATCCATGTATGGAAACAAAGTGTAGACTTTGATAGAACAGCTCGATGGTCGTGAGGCTGTTGAGTACAGATGGATTTTAAAAGGAAGACGGACAATGATGGTAAATGTCACCATTAAGAAAGCTCGACTTGTCGTTAAGATGTTTTCCGACAAGTTCAAGGAGTTGACTACGATGAGACTTTCTCACTCGTAGCGATGCTAAGAGTCTGTTGGAATTATATTAGCGATTACTGCATTATTTATGAAATCTTGCAGATAGGATGTCAAAACATTGTTTCCTCGACGATTTTCTTGAGGAAAGGTTGTATGTGATACAACCGGAAGGTTTTGTCAATCCTGAAAGATGCTAATAAGTATGCAAAGCTCCAGCAATCCTTCTAGGACTGGAGTAAGCATCTCGGAGTTGGAATGTATGCTTTGATGATGATCAAAGATTTTGGGTTTATACAAAGTTTATGAGAAACTTGTATTTCCAAAGAAGTGAGTGGGAGCACTATAGAATTTCTGATGAATATATGTTGTTGACATATTGTTGATCAGAAATGACGTAGAATTTCTGGAAAGCATATAGGGTTATTTGGAAAGTGTTTTTCAATGGAAAGCCTGGATTAAGCTACTTGAACATTGAGCATCAAGATCTATAAGGATAGATCAAAACGCTTAATGGTACTTTCAAATGAGCACATACCTTGACATGATCTTGAAGGTGTTCAAGATGGATCAGTCAAAGAAGGAGTTCTTGCCTGAGTTGTAAGGTATGAAGTTAAGACTTAAAGCTCGACCACGGCAGAATAGAGAGAAAGGACGAAGGTCGTCCCCTATGCTTAAGACATAGGCCCTACAATATGCTATGCTGTGTACCGCACCTGAAATGTGCCTTGCCATGAGTCAGTCAAGGGGTACAAGAGTGATCCAAGAATGGATCACAAGACAATGGTCAAAGTTATCCTTAGTAACTAGTGGACTAAGGAATTTTCTCGATTATGGAGGTGGTAAAAGAGTTCGTCGTAAAGGGTTACACCGATGCAAACTTTGACACTAATCCAGATTATTCTGAGTAGTAAACTGGATTCGTGAACAGTTATTTGGAATAGCTCCAAATGTAGCGTAGTAGTTGCATCTACAAGATGACATAGAAATTTGCGAAGTACATACGGATCTGAAAGATTCAGACCCGTTGACTATAACATCTCTCACAAGCATAACATGATCAAACCCAGAACTCATCGAGTGTTAATCACATGGTAACGTGAACTAGATTATTGACTCTAGTAAACTCTTTGGGTGTTAGTCACATGGGGATGTGACCTTGAGTGTTAATCACATATCGATGTGAACTGGATTATTGACTCTAGTGCAAGTGGGAGACTGTTGGAAATATGCCCTAGAGGCAATAATAAATTGGTTATTATTATATTTCCTTGTTCATGATAATCGTTTATTATCCATGCTAGAATTGTATTGATAGGAAACTCAGATACATGTGTGGATACATAGACAACACCATGTCCCTAGTAAGCCTCTAGTTGACTAGCTCGTTGATCAATAGATGGTTACGGTTTCCTGACCATGGACATTGGATGTCGTTGATAACGGGATCACATCATTAGGAGAATGATGTGATGGACAAGACCCAATCCTAAGCCTAGCACAAGATCATGTAGTTCGTATGCTAAAGCTTTTCTAATGTCAAGTATCATTTCCTTAGACCATGAGATTGTGCAACTCCCGGATACCGTAGGAGTGCTTTGGGTGTGCCAAACGTCACAACGTAACTGGGTGGCTATAAAGGTGCACTACGGGTATCTCCGAAAGTGTCTGTTGGGTTGGCACGAATCGAGACTGGGATTTGTCACTCCGTGTAAACGGAGAGGTATCTCTGGGCCCACTCGGTAGGACATCATCATAATGTGCACAATGTGATCAAGGAGTTGATCACGGGATGATGTGTTACGGAACGAGTAAAGAGACTTGCCGGTAACGAGATTGAACAAGGTATCGGGATACCGACGATCGAATCTCGGGCAAGTATCGTACCGCTAGACAAAGGGAATTGTATACGGGATTGATTGAAGTCCTTGACATCGTGGTTCATTTGATGAGATCATCGTGGAACATGTGGGAGCCAACATGGGTATCCAGATCCCGCTGTTGGTTATTGACCGGAGAACGTCTCGGTCATGTCTGCATGTCTCCCGAACCCGTAGGGTCTACACACTTAAGGTTCGATGACGCTAGGGTTATAAAGGAAGTTTGTATGTGGTTACCGAATGTTGTTCGGAGTCCCGGATGAGATCCCGGACGTCACGAGGAGTTCCGGAATGGTCTGGAGGTAAAGATTTATATATAGGAAGTCCTGTTTTGGTCACCGGAAAAGTTTCGGGTTTTATCGGTAACGTACCGGGACCACCGGGAGGGTCCCGGGGGTCCACTAAGTGGGGCCACAAGCCCCGGAGGTATGCATGGGCCAAGTGTGGGAGGGGACCAGCCCCAGGTGGGCTGGTGCGCCCCCCCACCAAGGCCCAAGGCGCAAGGGAGTGGGAAAAGGGGGCAAACCCTAGGGCAGATGGGCCCTAAGGCCCACCCTGGTGCGCCTCCCCCTCTCCCCTCCCCTTGGCCGCCCCTAGATGGGATCTAGGGGGCTGCCGCCACCCCTAGGGAGGGAACCCTAGGTGGGGGCGCAGCCCCTCCCCTTCCCCTATATATACTTGAGGTTTGGGCTGCCCACAACACATGAGTTCTTGACCTCTCCCTGGCGCAGCCCTACCTCTCTTTCTCCTCATATCTCGCGGTGCTTGGCGAAGCCCTGCTAGAGTACCACGCTCCTCCACCACCACCACGCCGTTGTGCTGCTGCTGGATGGAGTCTTCCTCAACCTCTCCCTCTCTCCTTACTGGATCAAGGCATGGGAGACGTCACCGGGCTGTACGTGTGTTGAATGCGGAGGTGCCGTCCGTTCGGCACTAGGATCATCGGTGATTTGGATCACGACGAATACGACTCCTTCAACCCCGTTCTCTTGAACGCTTCCGCTTAGCGATCTACAAGGGTATGTAGATGCACTCTCCTTCCCCTCGTTGCTAGATTACTCCATAGATTGATCTTGGTGATGCGTAGAAAATTTTGAATTTCTGCTACGTTCCCCAACAACATCGCCGTGGAGAAGCTCTAGACCTCTATCCGCTACCTCCGGGGGAAACCCTAGATCAGTTGATCGGATGACGGTGGCGCGTTGGTGTCGTTTCCTCCTTGGGGGCGTCATTCTTGGAGGCGTACACGGGATCGAGGGACCAGCGGGCGCCTTTTTTGGTGGAGCGGTACTTCATCCTTCACATTGATGACGGCGGATCTCGGTGGCGTGGTGCAGTGGAGACTCGGCGCACGATGCGCGGTGATGGACTCGCACAGGTGGAGGTAGTTGTCTGGAGTCAAGGTTGTTGGAAATATGCCCTAGAGGCAATAATAAAAGTATTATTATTATATTTCCTTGTTCATGATAATTGTCTTTTATTCATGCTATAACTGTATTATCCGGAAATCGTAATACACGTGTGAATACATAGACCACAATATGTCCCTAGTGAGCCTCTAGTTGACTAGCTCGTTGTGATCAACAGATAGTCATGGTTTCCTGGCTATGGACATTGGATGTCATTGATAACGGGATCACATCATTAGGAGAATGATGTGATGGACAAGACCCAATCCTAAGACTAGCACAAAAGATCGTGTAGTTCATTTGCTAGATCTTTGCCAATGTCAAGTATCTCTTCCTTCGACCATGAGAGCGTGTAACTCCTGGATACCGTAGGAGTGCTTTGGGTGTATCAAACGTCACAACGTAACTGGGTGACTATAAAGGTGCACTACAGGTATCTCCGAAAGTATCTATTGTTTTATGCGGATCGAGACTGGGATTTGTCACTCCGTGTAAACGGAGTGGTATCTCTGGGCCCACTCGGTAGGACATCATCATATGCGCAATGTGACCAAGGAGTTGATCACGGGATGATGTGTTACGGAACGAGTAAAGTGACTTGCCGGTAACGAGATTGAACAAGGTATTGGATACCGACGATCGAATCTCGGGCAAGTAACATACCGATAGACAAAGGGAATTGAATACGGGATTGATTAAGTCCTTGACATCGTGGTTCATCCGATGAGATCATCGTGGAACATGTGGGAGCCATCATGGGTATCCAGATCCCGCTGTTGGTTATTGACCGGAGAACGTCTCGGTCATGTCTACATGTCTCCCGAACCCGTAGGGTCTACACACTTAAGGTTCGATGACGCTAGGGTTATAAAGGAAGTTTGTATGTGGTTACCGAATGTTGTTCGGAGTCCCGGATGAGATCCCGGACGTCACGAGGAGTTCCGGAATGGTCCGGAGGTAAAGATTTATATATGGGAAGTCCTATTTTGGCCACCGGAAAATGTTCGGGATTTTTCGGTATTGTACCGGGAAGGTTCTAGAAGGTTCCGGAGTGGGGCCCACCTGCATGGGGGGACCCACATGGACGTGGGTAGTGGGGGCAAGGCCCCACACCCCTGGTCAAGGCGCACCAAGATCCCCCCTTAGAAGGAATAAGATCATATCCCGAAGGGATAAGATCAAGATCCCTAAAAAGGGGGGATAACAATCGGTGGGGAAGGAAATAATGAGATTTCTTTCCTCCCACCTTGGCCAACGCCCCAATGGACTTGGAGGGCAAGAAACCAGCCCCTCCACCCCTATATATAGTGGGGAGGCGCATGGGAGCTATACACGAAGTTCTGGCACAGCCCTACCTCTCTTCCTACTCCTCCTCTCCCATGGTGCTTGGCGAAGCCCTGCTGGATTGCCACGCTCCTCCACCACCACCACGCCGTTGTGCTGCTGCTGGATGGAGTCTTCCTCAACCTCTCCCTCTCTCCTTGCTGGATCAAGGCGTGGGAGACGTCACCGGGCTGTACGTGTGTTGAACGCGGAGGTGCCGTCCGTTCGGCACTAGGATCATCGGTGATTTGAATCACGACGAGTACGACTCCATCAACCCCGTTCACTTGAACGCTTCCGCTTAGCGATCTACAAGGGTATGTAGATGCACTCTCTTTCTACTCGTTGCTGGTCTCTCCATAGATAGATCTTGGTGACACGTAGGAAAATTTTGAATTTCTGCTACGTTCCCCAACAGTGGCATCATGAGCTAGGTCTATTGCGTAGATTCTTTGCACGAGTAGAACACAAAGTAGTTGTGGGCGTTGATGTTGTTCAATATGCTTACCGTTACTAGTCCAATCTTGTTTCGACGGTATTGTGGGATGAAGCGGCCCGGACCGACCTTACACGTACTCTTACGTGAGACAGGTTCCACCGATTGACATGCACTTGGTGCATAAGGTGGCTAGCGGGTGCCAGTCTCTCCCACTTTAGTCGGAACGGATTCGATGAAAAGGGTCCTTATGAAGGGTAAATAGCAATTGGCATATCACGTTGTGGTCTTGCGTAGGTAAGAAACGTTCTTGCTAGAAACCCATAGCAGCCACGTAAAACATGCAACAACAATTAGAGGACGTCTAACTTGTTTTTGCAGGGTATGCTATGTGATGTGATATGGCCAAGAAGAATGTGATGAATGATATGTGATGTATGAGATTGATCATGTTCTTGTAATAGGATTCACGACTTGCATGTCGATGAGTATGACAACCGGCAGGAGCCATAGGAGTTGTCTTTATTTATTGTATGACCTGCGTGTCATTGAAGAACGCCATGTAAACTACTTTACTTTATTGCTAAACGCGTTAGTCATAGAAGTAGAAGTAGTCGTTGGCGTGACAACTTCATGAAGACACGATGATGGAGATCATGATGATGGAGATCATGGTGTCGTGCCGGTGACGATGATGATCATGGAGCCCCGAAGATGAAGATCAAAAGGAGCAAAATGATATTGGCCATATCATGTCACTATTTGATTGCATGTGATGTTTATCATGTTTATGCATCTTGTTTGCTTAGGACGACGGTAGTAAATAAGATGATCCCTTACAAAATTTCAAGAAGTGTTCTCCCCTAACTGTGCACCGTTGCTACAGTTCGTCGCTTCTAAGCACCACGTGATGATCGGGTGTGATGGATTCTTACGTTCACATACAACGGGTGTAAGACAGTTTTACACAGCGAAAACACTTAGGGTTAACTTGACGAGCCTAGCATGTGCAGACATGGCCTCGGAACACGGAGACCGAAAGGTCGAGCATGAGTCGTATGGTAGATACGATCAACATGAAGATGTTCACCGATGATGACTAGTCCGTCTCACGTGATGATCGGACACGGCCTAGTTGACTCGGATCATGTGATCACTTAGATGACCAGAGGGATGTCTATCTAAGTGGGAGTTCATAAGATGAACTTAATTATCCTGAACATAGTCAAAAGACCTTTTGCAAATTATGTCGTAAGCTCGCGCTTTAGTTCCACTGTTTAGATATGTTCCTAGAGAAAATATAGTTGAAAGTTGATAGTAGCGATTATGCGATCAGTAGAAAGCTTATGTCCTTAATGCACCGCTCAGTGTGCTGAACCCCAACGTCGTTTGTCGATGTTGCGAACATCGGACATACACGTTTTGATAACTACGTGATAGTTCAATTAAATGGTTTAAGTAGAGGCACCAAAGACGTTTTCGAAACGTCGCGGAACATATGAGATGTTTCGAGGGCTGAAATTGGGATTTCAGGCTCGTGCCCACGTCAAGAGGTATAAGACCTCCGACGATTTTCTTAGCCTGCAAACTAAGGGAGAAAAGCTCAATCGTTGAGCTTGTGCTCAGATTGTCTGAGCACAACAATCACTTGAATCGAGTGGGAGTTGATCCTCCAGATGAGATAGTGATGTTTCCCCAAAGTCATTGCCACCAAGCTGCTAGAGCTTCGTGATTAACTATAACATATCAGGGATAGATATGATGATCCTTGAAATATTCATGATGTTTGACACCGCGAAAGTAGAAATCAAGAAGGAGCATCAATTGTTGATGGTTGGTGAAACCACTAGTTTCAAGAAGGGCAAGGGAACAAAGGGATACTTCATGAAACGGCAATTCAGCTGCTGCTCTAGTGAAGAAACCCAAGGTTGAACCCAAACCCGAGACTAAGTGCTTCTGTAATAAGGGGAACAACCACTGGAGCAGCATTACCCTAGATACTTGGTAGATGAGAAGGCTGGCAAGGTCGATAGAAGTATATTGGATATACATTATGTTAATGTGTACTTTACTAGTACTCCTAGTAGCACCAGGGTATTGGATACCGGTTCGGTTGCTAAGTGTTAGTAACTCGAAATAAAAGCTACGGAATAAACGGAGACTAGCTAAAGGTGAGCTGACGATATATGTTGGAAGTGTTTCCAAGGTTGATATGATCAAGCATCGCACGCTCCCTCTACCACCGAGATTGGTGTTTGCGTTGAGCATAGACATGATTGGATTATGTCTATCGCAATACGGTTATTCATTTAAGGAGAATAATGGTTACTCTATTTTTGAATAATACCTTCAATGGTCTTGCACCTAAAGGAATGGTTTATTGAATCTCGGTCGTAGTGATACACATTTTCATGCCAAAAGATATAAGATAGTAATGATAGTACCACTTACTTGTGGCACTGCCATGTAAGTCATAATGGTATAAAACGCATGAAGAAGCTCCATGTTGATGGATCTTTGGACTCACTCGTTTTTGAAAAGTTTGAGACATGCGAACCATGTCTATTGGTGTATATGCATGAAGAAACTCCATGCAAATGGATCGTTCGGACTCACTTGATTTTGAATCACTTGAGATATGCAAATCATACCACATGGGCAAGATGACTGAAAAGCCTCATTTTCAGTAAGATGGAACAAGATAGCAACTTGTTGGAAGTAACACATTTTGATGTGTGCAGTCGAATGAGTGCTGAGGCATGCAGTGAATATCATTATGTTCTTACTTCACAGATGATTCGAGTAAATGTTGAGTATATTTACTTGATGAAACACAAGTCTGAATTATTGAATGGTTCAAGTAATTTCAGAGTGAAGTAGCAGATCATTGTGACAAGAGGATAAAATGTCTATGATATGATCATAGAGATGAATATCTGAGTTACGAGTTTTGGCACACAATTAAGACATTGTGGAAATTGTTTCGCAATTAATACCGCCTGGAACACCATAATGTGATGGTGTGTCCGAACATCATAGTTGCACCCTATTGGATATGGTGCGTACCATGATGTCTCTTATCGAATTACCACTATCGTTCATGGGTTAGGCATTAGAGACAACCACATTCACTTTAAATAGGGCACCACGTAATTCCGATGAGATGACACCGTATGAATTATGGTTTAGAGAAACCTAAGTTGTCGTTTCTTAAAAGTTTGGGGCTGCGACGCTTATATGAAAAAGTTTCAGGTTGATAAGCTCGAACCCAAAGCGGATAAAATGCATCTTCATAGGAAACCCAAAACAGTTGGGTATACCTCCTAATTCAGATCCGAAAGCAATATGGATTGTTTCTAGAATCGGGTCCTTTCTCGAGGAAAAGTTTCTCTCGAAAGAATTGAGTGGGAGGATGGTGGAGACTTGATGAGGTTATTGAACCGTCTCTTCAACTAGTGTGTGACAGGGCACAGGGAGTTGTTCCTGTGGCACCTACACCAATTGAAGTGGAAGCTTATGATATTGATCATGAAACTTCGGATCAAGTCACTCCCAAACCTCGTAGGATGACAAGGATGCGTACTACTTCAGAGTGGTACGTAATCCTGTCTTGAAGGTCATGTTGCTAGACAACAATGAACCTACGAGCTATGGAGAAGCGATGGTGGGCCCGGATTCCGATAAATGGCTTGAGGCCATAAAATCCGAGAGAGGATCCATGTATGAAAACAAAGTGTAGACTTTGGCAGAACGGCTCGATGGTCGTAAGGCTAATGAGTACAGATGGATTTCAAAAGGAAGACGGACAATGATGGTAAATGTCACCATTAAGAAAGCTCGACTTGTCGTTAAGATGTTTTCCGACAAGTTCAAGGAGTTGACTACGATGAGATTTTCTCACTCGTAGCGATGCTAAGAGTCTGTTGGAATTATATTAGCGATTACTGCATTATTTATGAAATCTTGCAGATAGGATGTCAAAACATTGTTTCCTCGACGATTTTCATGAGGAAAGGTTGTATGTGATACAACCGGAAGGTTTTGTCAATCCCGAAAGATGCTAATAAGTATGCAAAGCTCCAGCAATCCTTCTAAGGACTGGAGTGAGCATCTCGGAGTTGGAATGTATGCTTTGATGATGATCAAAATTTTGGGTTTGTACAAAGTTTATGAGAAACTTGTATTTCCAAAGAAGTGAGTGGGAGCACTATAGAATTTCTGATGAGTATATGTTGTTGACATATTGTTGATCAGAAATGACGTAGAATTTCTGGAAAGCATATAGGGTTATTTTTGAAAGTGTTTTTCAATGGAAAGCCTGGATTAAGCTACTTGAACATTGAGCATCAAGATCTATAAGGATAGATCAAAATGCTTAATAATACTTTCAAATGAGCACATACCTTGACATGATCTTGAAGGTGTTCAAGATGGACCAGTCAAAGAAGGAGTTCTTGCCTGAGTTGTAAGGTACGAAGTTAAGACTTAAAGCTCGACCACGGCAGAATAGAGAGAAAGGACGAAGGTCGTCCCCTATGCTTAAGACGTAGGCTCTTCAGTATGCTATGCTGTGTACCGCACCTGAAGTGTGCCTTGCCATGAGTCAGTCAAGGGGTACAAGAGTGATCCAAGAATGGCTCACAGGACAGCGGTCAAAGTTATCCTTAGTAACTAGTGGACTAAGGAATTTTCTCGATTATGGAGGTGGTAAAAGAGTTCGTCGTAAAGGTTATGACGATGCAAGCTTGACACCTATCCGGATAGCTCTGAGTAGAGAGACCGCATACATATAATGGAGCAATAATTTAGAATAGCTCCAAGTAGAACAGTTGTTTGGAATAGCTCCAAATAGAGCGTGGTAGCTGCATCTAGGAGATGACATAGAGATTTGTAAAGCACACACGGATCTGAAAGGTTCAGACCCGTTGACTAAAACCTCTCTCACAAGCAACATGATCAAACATAAAACTCATTGAGTGTTAATCACATAGTGATGTGAACTAGACTACTGACTCTAGTAAACTCTTGGGTATTAGTCACATGGCGATGTGACCTGTGAGTGTTAATCACATGGCGATGTGAACTAGATTATTGACTCTAGTGCAAGTGGGAGACTGTTGGAAATATGCCCTAGAGGCAATAATAAAAGTATTATTATTATATTTCCTTGTTCATGATAATTGTCTTTTATTCATGCTATAACTGTATTATCCGGAAATCGTAATACACGTGTGAATACATAGACCACAATATGTCCCTAGTGAGCCTCTAGTTGACTAGCTCGTTGTGATCAACAGATAGTCATGGTTTCCTGGCTATGGACATTGGATGTCGTTGATAACGGGATCACATCATTAGGAGAATGATGTGATGGACAAGACCCAATCCTAAGACTAGCACAAAAGATCGTGTAGTTCATTTGCTAGAGCTTTGCCAATGTCAAGTATCTCTTCCTTCGACCATGAGAGCGTGTAACTCCTGGATACCGTAGGAGTGCTTTGGGTGTATCAAACGTCACAACGTAACTGGGTGACTATAAAGGTGCACTACAGGTATCTCCGAAAGTATCTATTGTTTTATGCGGATCGAGACTGGGATTTGTCACTCCGTGTAAACGGAGAGGTATCTCTGGGCCCACTCGGTAGGACATCATCATATGCGCAATGTGACCAAGGAGTTGATCACGGGATGATGTGTTACGGAACGAGTAAAGTGACTTGCCGGTAACGAGATTGAACAAGGTATTGGATACCGACGATCGAATCTCGGGCAAGTAACATACCGATAGACAAAGGGAATTGAATACGGGATTGATTAAGTCCTTGACATCGTGGTTCATCCGATGAGATCATCGTGGAACATGTGGGAGCCATCATGGGTATCCAGATCCCGCTGTTGGTTATTGACCGGAGAACGTCTCGGTTATGTCTACATGTCTCCCGAACCCGTAGGGTCTACACACTTAAGGTTCGATGACGCTAGGGTTATAAAGGAAGTTTGTATGTGGTTACCGAATGTTGTTCGGAGTCCCGGATGAGATCCCGGACGTCACGAGGAGTTCCGGAATGGTCCGGAGGTAAAGATTTATATGGGAAGTCCTATTTTGGCCACCGGAAAATGTTCGGGATTTTTCGGTATTGTACCGGGAAGGTTCTAGAAGGTTCCGGAGTGGGGCCCACCTGCATGGGGGGACCCACATGGACGTGGGTAGTGGGGGAAAGGCCCCACACCCCTGGTCAAGGTGCACCAAGATCCCCCCTTAGAAGGAATAAGATCATATCCCGAAGGGATAAGATCAAGATCCCTAAAAAGGGGGGATAACAATCGGTGGGGAAGGAAATAATGAGATTTCTTTCCTCCCACCTTGGCCAACGCCCCAATGGACTTGGAGGGCAAGAAACCAGCCCCTCCACCCCTATATATAGTGGGGAGGCGCATGGGAGCTATATACGAAGTTCTGGCACAACCCTACCTCTCTTCCTACTCCTCCTCTCCCATGGTGCTTGGCGAAGCCCTGCTGGATTGCCACGCTCCTCCACCACCACCACGCCGTTGTGCTGCTGCTGGATGGAGTCTTCCTCAACCTCTCCCTCTCTCCTTGCTGGATCAAGGCGTGGGAGACGTCACCGGGCTGTACGTGTGTTGAACACGGAGGTGCCGTCCGTTCGGCACTAGGATCATCGGTGATTTGAATCACGACGAGTACGACTCCATCAACCCCGTTCACTTGAACGCTTCCGCTTAACGATCTACAAGGGTATGTAGATGCACTCTCTTTCTACTCGTTGCTGGTCTCTCCATAGATAGATCTTGGTGACACGTAGGAAAATTTTGAATTTCTGCTACGTTCCCCAACAAAGGTGGCGTCGATGACGGAGTGGCCTGACAAGGTAGAAGCCTCAATATTTGCTCTGAAGACGGACCCGTGGAAGATGGCGGCGACGACACATGTGAGTGCGTCTGACCAGTTTATGCCCCACACCCGGTATGTGACTCGGCTGGGGCTTCTGGTTTTTGATGATAGGCTTAGGTGAGTAGACCGGGTATGTGGCCCAGGTAGCACCCCTTCTTCATATGGATAGGAGTAGTGGCATATGTTGCCAAGATGGCGGATTTAGGCATATTGTTGTAATACTTTGTAAGGTCCTCGAGGATAATCAATAAAGTGGCCGTATGCATCTCCCAGATGTAGAGGTCGGGGGTCATCCTCCTTTTCTAAAAAAAATGTGGTGAGGAGAGAGGAAGGGTAACACCTAATGCCCTTCAGGAAGGCCCGGCGGCACCCTCGGGCGCCACCACATCGATGTCGGACATGCCGACAGGGATTTTCTCCCGATCCTAACCATCACCCCGAGCGCTCCGGAGCACTCCACCATACCGACCACCACCTTGCGCCAGCATGATCTTGAAGCCACCCACGCTGTTTCACCACGGCATAGAGACTTGCACAACGAAGAAGAAGAAGAGCCATGGACTAGCGGCAGAAGCACCACCGACATGCGGGAGGGGCCGACCTCCACCGCCAACGACAGTATCCAACCGGGTGCAACAACAGGAGCAAACCAGGCACTCACAGGCCCGCCTGGGCCCCGAGATGCCCGTAAAACTCCCGCTATCGCACTGCATAAGGCATGCCATTGGCGTCGTTGATCCCCATCCAAGTGGCCCCTCCTCTTCAACGTACAGGAAGCAGAGAGGCCGCGCGCGCCGGAGCCAGCCCGCTCGGACCCAGATGGTCCACCATTAGAGTACTACTTTGTCAGTCTAACAGGCCGGATAACTACTTTTTGTCAGACAGGACGCACATGCATCAACCTCTTCTCTATCCTTTGCAAACAAATCCATAGACTTTATTTCATCTTAGCAAATTAAAATCATTCAGATGTTTTAAACCATAAGTTCGTATTTGAAATAATTTATATATTTGAACTCTTGATGCCAAGTCCTTTAAAACTACACACCGATATTGGATACATTTCAAACACATTTAAATTTGAGTTAAATACACTAGGGGTTCCTCAACTTGTTCAGCACGGTCATTTTGGTGCCTAAAGTTGTAAAATAAATGAAACTGGTGCTCGAACTTGTCTGGATGTGCAAATACGGTGCCTCCTTTCGTATCCTGGCGTACGCTATGCTGGCATGGCGTGACAGCGTGGCGATGGCCCGCATGTAAGTGGCTGAGAGCATGAGAGGAGCCGGGTAGCCCGCGCGTGAGGAATCGCCTCATATTTTATTTAATCACGTATGAAAACCAAGAATAAAAATAAATTGCATGATTTAGAGTCCATGCTGAGATCTCACGGTCGCAGATTGCATTATACGCACAGGCTATCCACCACGCCAAAATATGGACAGTGAACTTTCATGAGGTCGAATTATATATACGGTGTTGTTGTGCAAAAGGTAACTTTCCTGTATATGGTACTCGTTTGGGCCCACACAAGTTTTTTCTTTATTTTTCAAGTTTGTGTTTATTTTTTGTCTTCGATATTGTATTTACCTTTTGAAAGAAGAAATGCAAGAAAAAGTTACAACTGCCAAAAACTTAAAAGAAAGCGCTAGTGCATTTAATGTTCTTGGAAAATGTTTCACATGCATTCAAAAGTTATAATGTGTTCTCGAAATTCATCATGTTCAACATGTTTTAGAATATGTTCATCAAGTATTAAAAAATTGCTGTGTCAAATTATCCTTACAATTCTACAAACACGGTTGACATGTTTTGATACATTTCTAGAATTTAATATTATTACACAGTAATTTTCATATATGTTGAATAATTTCAAAAAATACAATGTTGTCAATTTTTTGATAATTTTGTATTTCAGAAATACAAGGAAGATACACCATAATCATGTATCCTTCTGGTCCGGAATGAAGATATATAAATTTACACAATAATCTTAAATATTTGTTGAAAAGATTAAATTCACATAACTTTTTTAAAAAGTTAATTTTACCTCTTCAAATGTTTCAGACTTATGTTTCATCAAGTAGATATACCCATATCTGCTCAACTCATCTCTGAAGGTCAAAAAATAACGATACCCGGCGCGAGCCTCAACATTCATCGGACTGCATACATCAGTATGTATTATTTCCAATAAGTCAGTTGTTTGCTCCATTGTTCCGGAGAACGGTGTCTTAGTCATCTTGCCCATAAGGCACGGTTCGCAAGCATCAACTGATTCATAATCAAGTGATTCCAAAAACCCATCAGCATGGATTTTCTTCATGCGCTTTACACCAATATGACCTAAACGGCAGTGCCACAAATAAGTTGCACTATCTTATATCTACTAATTGGAGGCACCATACGAGGTTCCCCGTTAATCCTGGAGTTTAGCAAAATTCATCCGTTGGATTGATCTATGATCTATTTTGAACCGTATGATGAAGCACTAGGAGTCCTGTAGCCTTTCTCCACCTATGTAGGTCAGAATAATCTACGATCTATTTTTATACCGTGTGATGAGGACTAGGAGTCCCATGGCCTTTCTCCACCTACGTGGGTAAGTCCTCACCTGCCTCCTCTTTTCTAGGGGGGAAATCAAGGAAACCCTTCCAGCCTATGCCTTCTCATCGATCTGGTAGCTGCGAGAGTTCGATTCTGCAGCCTCGAGCATCCAGGCAGCTCATCGAATTGTTTCCTATTGCTCCGATGATAGAAAGTAGAGACTCACAACCAGACACATGATGATCAAGATTGGCCACTAACCGGCACCTCCTCGGTAGATAAGAACAAGTACGGCTTCTTGAGATCGAGGCCTCTACGCAATCTGCACGTCGGATCAAAGCATAAACAGAAATTTTGAGGGAAGATCGTATGTGAGTCCTCGGCATCTTCTCTTTCTTTTAGTTACGTCAGTTTCTTCCTGCAAGTTGTATGATCTGAGTGGTCTGATGTTTTGTACGAGAACAGGCCTGATGATATGATTTGGCGTACTTGCATGTCTCCATTAGACTTGGTTCTTTCTCCTCTGAATTGATAGGGGACGGCTCAGTTAACAATGGTGTAGCAAATAAATTGTGGGGCCCTCTAGGTTTTGAATTGTTTGACTACTGGAGTTACTATTATTTTCCAACTAGGCATGTATGCTTATCGTATGCTTTTGTTCTTTTTACTATGTTCACTGACTTGATAAACTACAGAACCTGCTGAGCACTGACGGCCAAGGATAGCACAAGAGAAAAGAAATTACATCCAGATCCAGGTTGTATTCCATAGCAGAAAGTTCAGTAAGATATACCATGACCATGCTTATGGCCGTATTTAGACTCCCAAGAAGTTATGGTTTCTTAGCATAGTATAAACCTCTGAATCGATCGGTGCAGAAGCCGGATGTAAACCTCCTTTTAAAAAAATGACCATGCTTATGGTTTCTTAGCATAGTATATATCGTTATTCTCTTTCCAAGAAGTTAGCTCTGCAAGAGCCAACAAAAGATATTTAGACTTCCATAGAAATAATTATGCATTGTCAAATTGTTGTCTGATGATTGAGGATCACAGTTTTTTTTTAAACTTAGCCAAGAAACCGGCAAAACATCAGAGATACAAGGTTAATAGGGGAGCAGGAGTCGGGTACCATAGACGGCGCTCTGCGGCAACGCGGCAAAACTCTGCAGTCAATTTACAAAAGCTAAACGTACTGCAACATTCTGGGTATGCATTATATATGGAGTTTTAAATAATTTGTTGGCGTGCATACTGTTGATGTTATCTGTTCTTACATGGTGGCCATGCATTTGTACAAAGTCTGATTTGATTCTGTTTCATGATAATAAAGTATGTTTCCTTACTGCATAACTTGGATTTTTTTTTGTATGGGGGTAACTAAATTGCTGCTCATATTGAAAATGGTTAAAATGAATTATATTGTAGTGAGGGTTCATGATATCAGGATTGTTGTGCTCTTACAGTAGCAGACTGCTCATATTCAAGTTGTTTGTGTAAGTGTGACATCCTGGTGCGCTCTTCTATTTTGAGCTTGCTTTTCTTCCTGCACAACTATTCTAACCTCCCAAAAGTTATGTTGGGTCGGTAAAAGTGGTAGTTAGACTTGGTTTAGTAAACTCTCTGTAGCTATGAGCCTGTGACTATGAAGTTATGTACAGAAATGAGAATTTGGTAAACATGGAAGCGGTTCTTTTGCTAAATGATATTGCATATTTAGCTCTTTTATTCCCAGAACAATTAGTAATGGGATTTCATACTGTCGTGACACCATTTCTTATTCAAAATATTTCTTAAAAGGTGGTGACTTGAAAAACCAAAATCGTATATGTGGAATCATGTTTCCATAGTGGATGAACATACCCCAGAAATTGGATCTGCTAATAGAATGTTTTAGTTACTCTGCATAAGATATATAATCGAGATTCAGTCCATATAGTGGCAAACAAAATCGCCGCATCCGAATTATGACACTCTTTTATGTTCTGAAGCTTTATCTACACGGTTTTTCTTCAGAAACTAAAACTGTATGGAACTTGAAATAATTATCAGGACTTTGCATGACTTTCCGGTTGCTTGCAGTAATGCTGAGTACACATACACACACATGGTGTCACTGGAACTGATTTTGTGCACCTTGGTGCATGCACAGTCGCTTGATTAAAATAATCAAAACGAGTATTTCAACACCTTTAAATATAAAGGGTAAATATTATGGGATATATGAACACAAACTTTTGAGTCAAATTATATATGATTCTGTTATGTAAGTAGAAAGAAGGAAATAATGTCGAAAATGGATCATGTAGATTTACTAAATTTGTGATTTTGGTGGTGCAAGCAAAAGGGCATAGTAGAATAGTTTGTCTTCCTATTTTAAGGTACAAACTCATTTTGTGTTTTCCATTTCTATATTACTCTAGCAATTCTTAGTTACTAATGTTTGTTTGGTCTGTATCTCAAAACTTAAAATATGAATGTGGCAGCCAGCTGCTCATTTTTTGTGTTTACAGTACGTAGTACATATATTATTCACGTATTCTGTATTTTTTCATGTACATTTTTTGTGTAAGTATATGAATTCTTTCTATGTACATTTTCTTAAGGAAACATGTGAAGCACATTAGTATAACAAATATTTTAAAACAAGGACACTGGGAAAAATGAAAATTACAAGTCAATTCTGCTGGAAACCTGCATGTACAAAAATCAAATAGACAGAACTCAGTGGATTTGGTAAGAAACCAAGTGGAGTGGCTTGGGAAGAAGCGGCGCTGATCCTGATACCTTACATAGATAAATAATACACCTTGAACACAATGTCTGATACATATCTTTGGCCATTTGATTTATCGGCGCGCGGTACTGCAAAATCATCAAAATATTATGACAATTGTATTCATATTATTTTCATATTATCAATATGAACATATATTTATAATTTATTTTTCAAAGTATATTTACCATGGAATGGGTATATATTTAATTGTTACCCCATACGTGCAAGTTAAAAGCCACCTACTCGAGATGCACAGACCAATTATGGTTCTTCAACATAACTTGATAATTAATTTACATGTTTGACAGTGACTTATTGCATTATTGGAACATGAATGTTTTCTACAAGGACATATTTCTGTGCTTTTGAGTCACAAATAGACAAGATATTGACTCAATAACTGAGCTCCATCTATCCTATTGTGAAACATGCATTCTTTTCTATATAACCTACATCATCATTCTTCCAATTACTTAATACCACTAATAGGAAACAAACTAAAATAACGTAATTTATTTTTGGTCTACGGTGACTAGAATAACCACTACACATTTTAATGTTAATCAGTTTAAAATACATTATTTATTTTTTTACCTATATTTCTATAATTACAAGAAGTAACAAATACAATATAATTATAACTACTACACATTTTAATGTGTATTCATTTTCAAAAATTGCTAGCCCGTGTAGTTGCACGGGTTGATGACTAGTCATTATTAACTTTGCATCTTTTGGCTTCAATATTATGAATATGTGTATCACTACGACCGAGATCCAACAAACCAATTTCATTGGGTGTATAACCATAAAAGGTTTTATTCATGTAAATAGAACAATAATTATTCTCTGATTTTAAATGAATAACCGTATTGCAATAAACATGATCAAATCATATTCATGCTCAACGCAAACACCAAATAACACTTATTTAGGTTCAACACTAATCCCGAAAGTATAGGGAGTGTGCGATGATGATCATATCAATCTTGGAACCACTTCCAACACACATCGTCACTTCACCCTTAACTAGTCTCTGTTCATTCTACAACTCCCGTTTCGAGTTACTACTCTTAGCAACTGAACCAGTATCAAATACCGAGGGGTTGCTACGAACACTAGTAAAATACACATCAATAATCTGTATATCAAATATACCTTTGTTCACTTTGCCATCCTTCTTATCCGCCAAATACTTGGGGCAGTTCCGCTTCCAGTGACCAGTCCCTTTGTAGTAGAAGCACTTAGTCTCAGGCTTAGGACCAGACTTGGGCTTCTTCACTTGAGCAGCAACTTGCTTGCCGTTCTTCTTGAAGTTCCCTTTCTTTCCCTTTGCCCTTTTCTTGAAACTAGTGGTCTTGTTAATCATCAACACTTGATGCTCTTTCTTGATTTCTACCTTCATCGATTTCATCATCATGAAAAGCTCGGGAATCGTTTTCATCATCCCTTGCATACTTAGTTCATCACGAAGTTCTACTAACTTGGTAATGGTGACTAGAGAATTCTGTCAATCACTATTTTATCTGGAAGATTAACTCCCACTTGATTCAAGCGATTGTAGTACCCAGATAATCTGAACACATGCTCACTGCTTGAGCTATTCTCCTTCATCTTTTAGCTATAGAACTTGTTGGAGACTTCATATCTCTCAACTCGGGTATTTGCTTGAAATATTAACTTCAACTCCTGGAACATCCATATGATCCATGACGTTCAAAACGTCTTTGAAGTCCCGATTCTAAGCTATTAAGCATGATGCACTAAACTATCAAGTAGTCATCATATTGAGCTAGCCAAACGTTCATGGCGTCTGCATCTGCTCCTGCAATAGGTCTGTCACCTAGCGGTGCATTAAGGACATAATTCTTCTGTGCAGCAATGAGGATAAACCTCAGATCACGGATCCAATCCGCATCATTGCTACTAACATCTTTCAACTTAGTTTTCTCTAGGAACATATCAAAAATAAAACAGGGGAGCTAAACGCGAGCTATTGATCTACAACATAGATATGCTAATACTACCAGGACTAAGTTCATGATAAATTTAAGTTCAATTAATCATATTACTTAAGAACTCCCACTTAGAAAGACATCCCTCTAATCTTCTAAGTGATCACGTGATCCAAATCAACTAAACCATAACCGATCATCACGTAAAATGGAGTAGCTTTCAATGGTGAACATCAATATGTTGATCATATCTACTATATGATTCACGCTCGACCTTTCGGTCTCAGTGTTCCGAGGCCATATTCTACATACGCTAGGCTCGTCAAGTTTAACCTGAGTATTCTGCGTGTGCAAAACTGGCTTGCACCCGTTGTAGATGGACGTAGAGCTTATCACACCCGATCATCACGTGGTGTCTGGGCACGACGAACTTTGGCAACGATGCATACTCATGGAGAACACTTTTATCTTGAAATTTAGTGAGAGATCATCTTATAATGCTACCGTCATAACTAAGCAAAGTAAGATGTATAAAAGATAAACATCACATGCAATCAAAATATGTGACATGATATGGCCATCATCATCTTGTGCCTTTGATCTCTATCTCCAAAGCATCGTCATGATCTCCATCGTCACCGGCATGACACCATGATCTCCATCATCTTGATCTATATCAATGTGTCGTCAGATGGTCGTCTCGCCAACTATTGCTCTTGCAACTATTGCTATCGCATAGCGATAAAGTAAATCAATTATTTGACACTTGCATCTTATACAATAAAGAGACAACCATAAGGCTTCTGCCAATTGCCGACAACTTCAACAAAACATGATCATCTTATACAACAACTTATATCTCATCACATCTTGACCATATCACATCACAACATGCCCTGCAAAAACAAGTTAGACGTCCTCTACTTTGTTGTTGCAAGTTTTACGTGGCTGCTACGGGATGAGCAAGAACCGTTTTTACCTACGCATCAAAACCACAACAATAGTTCGTCAAGTTAGTGCTGTTTTAACCTTCTCAAGGACCAGGCGTAGCCATACTTGGTTCAACTAAAGTTGGAGAAACTGACACCCGCTAGTCACCTGTGTGCATAGCACGGCGGTAAAACCAGTCTCGCGTAAGCGTACGCATAATGTCGGTCCGGGCTGCTTCATCCAACAATACCGCTGAACCAAAGTGTGACATGCTGGTAAGCAGTATGACTTATATCGCCCACAACTCACTTGTGTTCTACTCGTGCATATGACATCTACGCATAAAACCTAGGCTTGGATGCCACTATTGGGGAACGTAGTAATTTCAAAAATTTCCTACGCACACGCAAGATCATGGTGATGCATAGCAACGAGAGGGGAGAGTATTGTCCACATACCCTCTTCGACCGAAAGCGGAAGCGTTAGCACAACGCGGTTGATGTAGTCATACGTCTTCACGATCCGATCGATCCAAGTACCGAACGCACGACACCTCCGAGTTCAGCACACGTTCATCTCGATGACGTCCTGCAAACTCCGATCCAGCAGAGCTTCACGGGAGAGTTCCGTCAGCATGACGGTGTGGTGACGATGATGATGTTGCTACCGACGCAGGGCTTCGCCTAAGCACCGCTACGATATGACCGAGGTGGAATATGGTGGAGGGGGGCACCACACACGGCTGGGAGAGATCAACTGATCAACTTGTGTGTCTAGAGGTGCCCCCCTGCCCCTGTATATAAAGGAGCAAGGGGGAGGCCGGCCGGCCCTCTATGGGCGCGCCAGGAGGAGGAGTCCTCCTCCTAGTAGGAGTAGGACTCCCCTTTCCTACTCCTACTAGGAGGAGGAAAGGAAGGAGGAGAAGGAGAAGGAAGGAGAAGGAGGAAAAGGAGGAAAGGGGGGCCGGCCCCCTAGTCCAATTCGGTTTGGGCTATGAGGGCCGCACGCCCTGCCTCCTCTCTTCCACCACTTGGCCCATGAGGCCCATTACTTCTTCCTCGTATTCCAGTAACTCCCCGGTACCCCCGAAAATACCCGAATCACTCGGAACCTTTCCGATGTCCGAATATAGTTGTCCAATATATCGATCTTTATGTCTCGACCATTTCGAGACTCCTCATCATGTCCCCGATCTCATCCGGGACTCCGAACTACCTTCGGTACATCAAATCACATAAACTCATAATACAATCGTCACCGAAACTTTAAGCGTGCAGACCCTACGGGTTCGAGAACTATGTAGACATGACCGAGACATGTCTCCGGCCAATAACCAATAGCGGAACATGGATGCTCATATTGGCTCCCACATATTCTATGAAGATCTTTATCGGTCAGATCGCATAACAACATACGTTGTTCCCTTTGTCATCGGTATGTTACTTGCCCGAGATTCGATCGTCTGTATCTCAATACCTAGTTCAATCTCGTTACCAGCAAGTCTCTTTATTCGTTCCGTAATACATCATCCCACAACTAACTTATTAGTTGCAATGCTTGCAAGGCTTAAGTGATGTGCATTACCGAGAGGGCCTAGAGATACCTCTCTGACAATCAGAGTGACAAATCCTAATCTCGAAATATGCCAACCCAAGAAGTACCTTCGGAGACACCTGTAGAGCACCTTTATAATCACCCAGTTACGTTGTGACGTTTGGTAGCACACAAAGTGTTCCTCCGATAAACGGGAGTTGCATAATCTCATAGTCACAGGAACATGTATAAGTTATGAAGAAAGCAATAGCAACAAACTAAACGATCAAGTGCTAAGCTAATGGAATGGGTCAAGTCAATCACATCATTCTCCTAATGATGTGATCCCGTTAATCAAATGACAACTCATGTCTATGGTTAGGAAACATAACCATCTTTGATCAACGAGCTAGTCAAGTAGAGGCATACTAGTGACACTCTGTTTGTCTATGTATTCACACATGTATTATGTTTCTGGTTAATACAATTCTAGCATGAATAATAAACATTTATCATTATATAAGGAAATAATAATAACTTTATTATTGCCTCTAGGGCATATTTCCTTCAGTAACATTCATAACCTAGGGTGACACAGAACTAGCTCCAGTTCATTGATGTAATGCAGGCATGTATTCCGAACATAGTCATACGTGCTTATGGAAAAGAACTTGCATGGCATCTTTTGTCCTACCCTCCCGTGGCAGCGGGGTCCTTACGGAAACTAAGGTATATTAAGGCCTCCTTTTAATAGAGAACCAGAACAAAGCATTAACACATAGTGAATACATGAACTCCTCAAACTACGGTCATCACCAGTAAGTATCCCGATTATTGTCACTTCGGGGTTAACGGATCATAACACATAATAGGTGACTATAGACTTGCAAGATAGGATCAAGAACACTCATATATTGATGAAAACATAATAGGTTCAGATCTGAAATCATGGCACTCGGGCCCTAGTGACAAGCATTAAGCATAGCAAAGTCATAGCAACATCAATCTCAGAACATAGTGGACACTAGGGATCAAACCCTAACAAAACTAACTCGATTATATGATAGATCCCATCCAACCCATCACCGTCCAGCAAGCCTACGATGGAATTACTCACGCACGGCGGTGAGCATCATGAAATTGGTGATGGAGGATGGTTGATGATGATGATGGCGACGGATTCCCCTCTCCGGAGCCCCGAACGGACTCCAGATCAGCCCTCCCGAGAGGTTTTAGGGCTTGGTGGCGGCTCTGTATCGTAAAACATGATGATTTCTTCTCTCTGATTTTTTTCTCCCTGAAACTCGATATATGGAGGTGGAGTTGGAGTCGGAGAGGCAACAGGGGGCCCACGAGGTAGGGGGCGCGCCCCCACCCTCGTGGCAAGGTGGTGGGCCCCCTGGCCTTCATCTTTGGCAGGTATTTTTCTTATTTTCTGAAAAGTGTCTCCGTGAAGTTTCAGGTCATTCCGAGAATGTTTGCTCCTGCACATAAATAACACCATGGTAATTCTGCTGAAAACAACGTTAGTCCGGGTTAGTTCCATTCAAATCATGCAAGTTAGAGTCCAAAACAAGGGCAAAAGTGTTTAGAAAAGTAGATACGTCGGAGACGTATCAACTCCCCAAGCTTAAGCCTTTGTTTGTCCTCAAGCAATTCAGTTGACAAACTGAAAGTGATAAAGAAAAACTTTTACAAACTCTGTTTGCTCTTGTTGTTGTAAATATGTAAAGCCAGCATTCAAGTTTTCAGCAAAGATTATAACTAACCACATTTGTAATAACGCATATGTCTCAAATTTACTCATATCAATAGCATAATCAACTAGCGAGCCATAATAATAAATCTCGGATGACAACACTTTCTCAAAACAACCACTACACCACAACACCGATGCAACAGCATATAATCTGCCGGGAGAACGCACTTAAGACGACAGATAAACTGCCAGGACAGATATTCTCCCGGCAGATAGAACTGCCACGACAACGGCTGCCGGGGATTTCTTGTCCCGGCAGATAAACAATCCCCGACAGTTTTTCTGCCCCGTCCATTGTATCTGCCGGCAGTTTACATTCTCCCGGCAGACTCATCCTACCATAGGAACTGTAGTTTACTGGCAGTGAAACTGCCTGCACAAGCACATTTTCCCGGCAGGTAATATGCCATGACGTGTTTTTCACAAGCAATCTCAATTGCTCTGGGCAGTATATCCCTAATTTAGTATCCAAAATCATTGTGTTCAAACAATCGTGACAGATCACACAACTTATACATACAATTCAATCAAATTACACAAGGCCTCGTTCAATAAAATAAACAGACCAAAAATATACGTTTCTTATGCATACATGTACCAACCATATACAAGGACATTGTGAAATGTAAGAAATCATGCCACAACCAAAATGAGCATACAATGACTTGTGTGCTGAAACAACCACCAAAATGCAGTGTAAAACTCAATGTCTCAAGATTCAACAAACAAGGCATATTACATATATATATTATCACTCCATTAACTTGTAGATCTTCCAAACATCTAGCAACAACTTGTAGATCTTACAAACCTCCAGCAACCTGTAGATCTTACAAACCTCAAGCAACTTGTAGATCTTCCAAACCTCCATCAACCTGCAACAAATCATAAACTCAAAATTGGTGTTGTCGTTCAAATTTTAAATCAACATATTATAGATGTTGATGTGTTGCAGTTTAACTCATTAGCATAACTCTCTTCTAAATGTGCAATACTTAATCATCACAACAAGCAATGATTATTACAGACATAATTAAATCAAGCAGAAACTATTTGCGCTTCACATACAAAAATCTTCCATGGGCAAATATGGCAACACAAGAATCTGTACCATTGTTACTTGATTTACAAAACCATACACTCCAAGTGCACCCAAAGAAACATATTGCACTAATTTTATCAATGAAGTTTCGGATGTCATATGATAGAGTCAACCTAGAATGAAGTTTCGGATGTCATATGATAGAGTCAACCTAGAATAAAAGAAAGAATGCACAAAACAAAATTGAAGAACCGGAAAAAAATAAAAGGTGAAAGTTACGTCCTAAATGATATCCACATGTGACAAATCAAACGAAACAAATAAGCAGCAAAAAGAAAAATAGAAATGAGATCATATAACAATGGCCAAGAGAAATATGCATATAAATAGTACACCCTCCATTCACAAATATAAGATGTTTTAACTTCTTTGTGAATTGGGTTTATACAAACACGTTTTATAGTGTGTTTGTTCACTCAGTTTAGGTCGTATGTGGTGCATATTGAAATATCCAGAACACCTTATATTTGTGAACGGAGAGAGTATAACATAGCAATATCCAAGAGACACACTTACTTTACCTGCTCAGCTTGCTTGAGGTCGCATTTTTGTTGAACGGGTAAAAGCAACTCTATTAATTGCTTTACTCCATCAATATATGTTTGTCCGTGTCTAACTTTATCTGTCCATCTCTTGTCCATTTTTTACCAGTTTCCCTAAAACTACGCAAGTAATGAAAGGAAGTAGAGTTCTATTAACTAGCTGAGAATGATCACACAATTTCAACACTATATCACAGATCCTCTACATATATAGAATTGATACTAACCACAATATTTCAACACCATATCAGTATAATACGAGAACTTAATGATATAAATTCCGCTGAACAATGTCTACATATTTATATATCAAATTCAGACAACAAACTACACAAAACAATGGAGGTAAGTGAACAAAAAAGAGACAGAAAGATGTTCTCTATCTAGCTGCTTTTCTCCCATTGATCGATAAATGGAGATAAGTGACACAGAACAAAAACCATTTTTCGCAAAGATTTGAATTTAGTACCCCTACAAGGCTTCACTAATTTAGTTTGTAGTTGTAGCATCCATTTTGCTGCCATGGAAGATCTCTTCAGCATAAACAAACTTGGGATATATGATGTCAAAGATACTAGCAGTACATTCTAGGGAATATGTTTGATACTTAGTCATTATCTTCACAACTGCAGTGCCATAAACTAAAAACTTGTTGAACTCATTCTAGTTACTGCTCAGAAGAAAAAGGGGTAGAAGTTTGGAAATGCATCTCACCTGACAAATGCTCTCAGTTGGGGCAAGGAAGTACAGGAGGCAGTGCTGCCTAGGGAGAGGATGTAGATAATGAGCCCTACAATAGGTGACACTAAACCCAGACAAATTATTAAATACCACCTTGTGAAAATGAAAAGAGCTAAGCTAGAGTAACCTAATTAAATAGAAGTTGGAATACACAATACAGTAGTAAATACAACCACTCTAGTAAGTACAGAAGGAGCAACCCAGACAAAATTGCTGCCAATGATTCAAGTAGAATTACAGACACATTCTTTCAATATCTTTACTCACTCTTTCCTCAAGCGACGCAACATAGCAAGTAAAAGACCACACTGGGAACCCGCCAATCAATTAGAACTGGGCCTAGTTCTGAGAAAAAAGATCAAGTTAGCATCCACAGGCGACAGAAGGAGCTACCATGAGATTTTTTTTCATCATCTTCAATCTGGAAAGAAAATCCATTGGTTTATGTAGCAAGGGGTTGACAACAACGGCTTCGACATCAGCATCGACATTGCCATTGCCTTCGATGGGGCTACAACCTTCAGTAAAGTTCAGGAAGCTCTGCTTAACTGTAGCCCAGCCCGGGAATAGCTTCAACGTCGTCTCTATGCAGTTTTCAGGGCACATGTTCCTTATTTCACCATCAGGGTCAGCCCTGCAGTTGGGACTTGTATGAATGTGATCAACAAGGTAACCATATCGACATCTGATAGAGACAACTTATTCAAAACATACATACTAGTTTTTCCAAACCTCGGTCATGGTCTTGAGAAACTCACGGTACACTTCGCTGGGGAGGTTGTCTCTAGCAAATAGAAAGCATTGCATAGTCTCCATAATGTATTCTTTTTTCCCCGTTTTGTATCCGTAGCTGTCGTCGTCAACTTCATCGAAAGATGCAGTTTACTTTCACTGCTGCTAGCTCTAACGATCATTCTTGCAAATTAGTAATACTCAAACAACACCTGCTCATCACAAACGAAAATGTATCAATTGTTGATGGCATGTCTGAATTCTGAGACTACCAAAATCTATTACTGTATTTCCCCATTTTAGGGTGTTCCGCAGTTCTATTCCTTGAAACACAAACATCTTGTGTAGTGGTGTAGACAGTACATAAAAATGGAAGTTCTATTTGTAAGCTGACTTTGCTACTATCTAACACAACTATAAAGTGTGCAATTAGCCAAAACCTAAATTCCCACTAAATGAATGCCCAAAATCTTTCAGCTTGGAAACAAGAATCCCTAAAACATATATAGAGAGGTAATCACATGATATCGACGTCCGTCTTAGAAACCACTCAAGCAAATTGTATCTTACAAGCGCTAAAGTGTGCAGCAACTTGTTGGGGAACGTAGCAGAAATTCAAAATTTTCTACGCATCACCAAGATCAATCTGTGGAGTAATCTAGCAACGAGAGAAGGAGAGTGCATCTACATACCCTTGTAGATCGCTAAGTGGAAGCGTTCAAGTGAACGGGGTTGATGGAGTTGTACTCGTCGTGATCCAAATCACCGATGATCCTAGTGCCGAACGGATGGCACCTCCGTGTTCAACACACGTACAGCCCGGTGACGTCTCCTATGCCTTGATCCAGCAAGGGGAGAAGGAGAGGTTGGGGAAGACTCGATCCAGCAGCAGCACGATGACATGGTAGTGGTGGAGGAGCGCGGGACTCTAGCAGGGCTTCGCTAAGCACTACGAGAGACGAGGAGGGAGAGGGGTAGGGCTGCGCCAACAGGGGGAGAATTCGTGTCTCTGGCAGCCCAAAACCTCAAGTATATATAGGGGAAGGGGAGGGGCTGCGCCCCCACCTAGGGTTCCCTCCCTAGGGGTGGCGGCAGCCCCCAGATCCCATCTGGGAGGCGGCCAAGGGGGGAGAGAGGGGGGGCGCACCACTAGGTGGGCCTTACGCCCATCTGAGCCTAGGGTTTGCCCCCTTCCACTCTCCCTTGCACCTTGGGCCTTGGTGGGGGGGGCGCACCAGCCCACCAGGGGCTGGTCCCCTCCCACACTTTGCCCATGCAGCCCTCCGGGGCTGGTGGCCCCACTTGGTGGACCACTCGGACCCTCCCGGTGGTCTCGGTACATTACCGATAAACCCGGAACTTTTCCGGCGACCAAAACAGGACTTCCCATATATAAATATTTACCTCCGAACCATTCCAGAACTCCTCGTGATGTCCAGGATCTCATCCGGGACTCCGAACAACATCCGGTAACCGCGTACATACTTTCCCTATAACCCTAGCGTCATCGAACCTTAAGTGTGTAGACCCTACGGGTTCGGGAAACATGCAGACATGACCGAGACACCTCTCCGGTTAATAACCAACAGCGGGATCTGGATACCCATGTTGGCTCCCACATGCTCCACGATGATCTCATCGGATGAACCATGATGTCAAGGACTTAATCAATCTCGTATACAATTCCCTTTGTCTAGCGGTACGATACTTACCCGAGATTCGATCGTCGGTATCCCGATACCTTGTTCAATCTCGTTACCGGCAAGTCTCTTTACTCGTTCCGTAACACATCATCCCGTGATCAACTCCTTGATCACATTGTGCACATTATGATGATGTCCTACCGAGTGGGCCCAGAGATACCTCTCCGTTTACACGGAGTGACAAATCCCAGTCTCGATTCGTGCCAACCCAACAGACACTTTTGGAGATACCTGTAGTGTACCTTTATAGCCACCCAGTTACGTTGTGACGTTTGGCACACCCGAAGCACTCCTACAATATCCGGGAGTTGCACAATCTCATGGTCTAAGGAAATGATACTTGACATTAGAAAAGCTTTAGCATACGAACTACATGATCTTGTGCTAGGCTTAGGATTGAGTCTTGTCCATCACATCATTCTCCTAATGATATGATCCCGTTATCAACGACATCCAATGTCCATGGTCAGGAAACCGTAACCATCTATTGATCAACGAGCTAGTCAACTAGAGGCTTACTAGGGACATGGTGTTGTCTATGTATCCACACATGTATCTGAGTTTCCTATCAATACAATTCTAGCATGGATAATATATGATTATCATGAACAAGGAAATATAATAATAACAAATTTATTATTGCCTCTAGGGCATATTTCCAACACAAGTTAACTTCCATTAACCAACACGCACAATCTTGTGCTTGGAAACAAGAACCTCTAATTAAGCAGGATATAATGGTGCTCACATGAGCACCAATATCTCGTATATTGCCCGAACAATTCAAAAAAAAGTAAACAAGTATGGCGTGACGGCGTATGGTGTGACGGGACTGGGCTCACGCCATCCCATCGCAAGCACGGCCGTCGCACAGTAGGTCATGTGCCCTGGATCAACGTCTACGAATCTCCAAGCCAAATTGATGGAAAAGGAGAAGACGAATTTCAAACATGAAATCCCACTGCACGGCCCACATACGGCAGGGGCTGTCGCGGATTCGAATTAGCCAACGCGCTCATGTCCATCAGATGAGCAATGTGAGCAATCAACAGACAGTGCGGTGGTACTGGTCGGCAAATTACCTAAGAATACAAATAATATTACGGAATATCTGGCTAGCTTTTAGACAATCGAAGCTTCAGGTCAATAGACTGCATCTCATGACTAAAATTGCTACACACTAAATAAAAACAGAAGTTAGCAAAGAAATCTAACTTATCAAATGTTCTAGGTTGGGGAAAGGAAGTAGAGGAGCTAGCGTTACCAAGGGAGAGGACGTTGAGGAGGTAGGGTTGCTCGTAGGAGGGGACGGATGGTCCGCTGCTTGGGGCAGAGGACGTAGTCATGTAGAGGAGGCGGCCCCGCTTGATGCTCCCATGACAACTGCTGCTCGGGCAAGGAAGCTCGCGGAGTAGGGTCATGGCGATGGATCGTTCGGCCAAGGATGGTGGTCGGCGGTTGAGTGGCTCGTCGACGGGGCCGGCGGGCGGGGGCTTAGATCTGTGATAGTTGGTGCTCGGCGGCGCCAAGGTGGGGTGCTGGGGGTGACTGCGGCAGTGGTCGGAGTGGAGGATAGTCGGGGGCGGCAGTGGTTGCGAGGCGGCGGCGAGGGTGATGGTTGGGGGCGGCGGCGATGGCAGATCACGTTTGGTGGCGGCGGCGAGGGCACAGAAGACTGATTTGGGGGCGATTTGGAAGAGGAGTCTGGGAGATTGGGGCCGAGTGTATACTTCATTCGGTGCCAAAATTTTCGCCTCTCCTGGGCCTTCCCTTGCTACCGTGCGACTTTGGCCCAATATCATTTTGGTCGCCCTCCAAAATATAGTCCCCAGCAGTTAATGGGCCATGGTTTGGTTGTCCCGGCAGATAGTGCGCCCTTTAATGTGCACATGATTACCGGTAGTTTATGGGCCCTTGTTCGTCAAGTTCTATCGGCGGTTTTTCTGCCGTGAAGTACTTCTACCGGCAGTAACAAACTTGCCGGCAGTTAATTGCCCCCAATTAAGTGTTGTGGTGTAGTGAATCATAATATGATATAACAAGATGGTATCTCGTTAGCCCTTTCTGAGACCGCAAAACATAAATGCAAAGCACCTTTAAAGACCAAGGACCGACTAGACATTGTAATTCATGGTAAAAGAGATCCAGTCAAGGCATACTCACTGTAAACTAACAATAATGAATGCAAATGACAGCGGTGCTCTCTAACTGGTGCTTTTTAATAAGAGGATGATGACTCAGCATAAAAGTAAATAGATAGGCCCTTTGCAGAGGGAAGCAGGGATTTGTAGAGGTGCCAGAGCTCGACTTAAAACAGAGGTGAATAATATTTTGAGCGGTATACTTCCATTGTCAACATAACAACCAAGAGATGGTGATATCTTCCATGCTACACATATTATAGGCGGTTCCCAAACAGAATGGTAAAGTTTATACTTCCCCTTCCACCAACAAGCATCAATCCATGGCTTGCTCGAAACAACGAGTGCCTCCAACTAACAAGAGTCCCAGGGGGAGTTTTGTTTGCAATTATTTTGATTTAGTTTGCATAAAGCATGGGACTGGGCATCCCGGTGACCAGCCATTTATCTCGTGAGTGAGGAGCGGAGTCCACTCCTCTTGAGAATAACCCGCCTAACATGGAAGATACAGACAGCCCTAGTTGATACATGAGCTATTCGAGCATACAAAACAGGATATTTATTTGAAGGTTTAGAGTTTGGCACATACAAATTTACTTGGAACGGCGGGTAGATACCGTATATAGGTAGGTATAGTGGACTCATGTGGAATAACTTTGGGGTTTAAGGTATTTGGATGCACAAGCAGTATTCCCGCTTAGTACAGGTGAAGGCTAGCAAAAGACCGGGAAGCGACCAGCTAGAGAGCGACAACAGTCATGAACATGCATTAAAATTAATCAACACTGAATGCAAGCATGAGTAGGATATAATCCACCATGAACATAAATATCGTGAAGGCTATGTTGATTTTGTTTCAACTACATGCGTGAACATGTGCCAAGTCAAGTCACTTAAATCATTCAGAGGAGGATACCACCCTATCATACCTCATCTTAACCATTTTAATAGCATGTAGGCACGCAAGGTAAACCATTATAACTCATAGCTAATCAAGCATGGCACAAGAAACTATGATCTCTAGTTGTCATTGCAAACATGTTTATTCATAATAGGCTGAATCAGGAATGATGAACTAATCATATTTACAAAAACAAAAGAGGTCGAGTTCATACCAGCTTTTCTCATCTCAGCCAGTCCACCATATATCATCATAATTGCCCTTCACTTGCACGATCGAACAATGTGAATTATAATAATAGTGCACGTGCATTGGACTAAGCTGGAATATGCAGGCATTCAATAAACAGGAGAAGACAAGGCAATATGGGCTCTTTTGTCAGATCAACAATAATGCATATAAGAGCCTCTTCAACAATTTAATTATGGTCTTCTCCTATCAACCCCCAAGGAAAAGAAAAGAAATAAAACTATTTACACGGGAAAGCTCCCAACAAGCAAAAGAAGAACAGGAAATCTTTTTGGGTTTTTCTTTTTAATTACTACTACAAGCATGGAAAGTAATCTAATTAAAAGCTACAACTAATTTTTGTTTTTGTTTTTCTTAAGGTTTATTAAACACACAAGAAGAAAGCATAAAAAGGGAAAATAAACTAGCATGGATGATACAATGAAAAAGTATGAGCACCGACATCTAGCAATGAGTGTGTGAACATAAATGTAATGTCGGTGAGAAATGCGTACTCCCCCAAGCTTAGGCTTTTGGCCTAAGTTGGTCTATGGCCACGGCTGGCCTGGCTGATATCCATAATAGTAGCTGGGGTCGTACTGTGATGCAGCAGCTATCGCCTGATGATCTATAGCGTGGCGACGAGCGGCCTCCTCTCTCCTCTCGTACTCATCTGCCTCCTCTCTGGTAATAGTATATCCTCCTCTTGCCTGATAAACCAAGAAAGCATAAGCAGGGAGAGTGATACGGACAGCGCGGCGTCTGTCAAAGATTAGTCGATACTGGAGAGGTGATTCGTTCCTCTCAACAAACCGGTGGTGAACCATAGCATTAAAATCTAGATAGGCAGGAGGTAATTCAATATCATCTTCGCGTATATCTATACCAAGAAAATTAGCTATGCGGGTTGCATAAATTCCACCAAAGAAATCTCCATTAGGTCTATTAAGATGCAACCTACGTGCAACAATGGCTCCCAAATTATATGATTTGTCTCCTAACACAGCACTCCTAAGAATACTGAGGTCGGGGACACACATGTGACATGCCTCATCCTTACCATTGATGCATCTACCTATGAAGAGAGCAAAATAATGTATAGCAGGAAAGTGAATGCTCCCTATGTAGTCTGTGTAATATCTCTAGATTCTCCCACAGTTATGCTAGCAAGAAAATCTCTAAATTCATATTTGCGAGCATCCCTTATACTACCCCATTGTGGAAGTTTGCATGCAATGGTAAAATCCTCTAAGTCCATAGTGTAAGATTTATCATAAAGATTAAACAGGACAATTGGAGAATTACGTGAAGTTGAAAATTCAAACCTCCTCACAAAGGAACTAGTGAGATTATGATACTGACTGCACTTCTCTTCCTCGAAGCTCGTGAGATCAGTGTTACGCAAATATGCGTTGAATTCTTATTTTATTCCTGCTCAATCCATAAAATTTTCAGAAGGCCACTCACAAGGACGCACTAGAGCGTCTCTTGGTGGCTCTTCATCAGCATCACGCATTGCAAGCCTGGGTCCTTGCTTCCTTGAAGAACCACCTTGGAACATTTTCCTAAGCATTTTTCTTCGTCTCAAAAATTCTGAAATTTTTTAGTAACTTCAAAATAAAAGTAAACCAAACTCAATAATATTGATAGTAACTACTCCTACAAGTGCCTAGGGCCTATATCTTGCATCAAAACTACTTTTGACCATATAAATTTGACATGCAAGCTCAAGAACAGGGTCACCTAAGTAGCAAAAATTTGCAATGAATAAAGCACTAGAACAAAAACTAATTGGACCAATGGAGGAGTCACATACCAAGGAACAATCTCCCCAAGCAGTTTTGTGAGAGGTGCTTTGAGCAAGGAGATCGAAAATGGCAGCAAAACAAGTTTGGACTCGGGTTTGAGCTGGATATTCGTGTTTGTGGGAGGAAGATGAAGTGTGTGGGTGCAGGAATAAGTGGAGGAGGGCCACCGTAGGCCCACGAGGCAGGGGGCGCGCCCTAGAGGGGTAGGCGCACCCTCCACCCTCGTGGGTAGGTGGTTGGCCCCCCTGGTGTGTTCTCAGTTCCATAAATCCTCAAATATTCTAGAAAAAATCATATTTAATTTTCAGGGCATTTGGAGAACTTTTATTTTCGAGGTATTTTTATATTGCACGGATAATCAGATAACAGACAAACAAATATTTATTTTTATTTATTTAATATAAATAACAGAAAGTAAAAGTGGGTTACAGAAGGTTGTGCCTTCTAGTTTCATCCATCTCATGGTCATCAAAAGGAATCCACTAACAAGGTTGATCAAGTCTTGTTAACGAACTCATTCCGAATAACATGAAACCGTAGAAATTTCGAATAACACTATGTTACCTAAACGGGGATATGCACATCCCCAATAACAAGAATATCATATTTCTTCTTGACAGTAGGAAGAGAAAATTCAAAACCTCCAAATATAATCGATGGAATTTTTCCAATAGAGTTGATACTATGAAGTTGAGGTTGTTTCCTTGGAAAGTGTACCGTGTGCTCATTACCATTAACATGAAAAGTGACATTGCCTTTAGTGCAATCGATAACAGCCCCTGCAGTATTCAAAAAGGGTCTTCCAAGAATAATAGACATACTATCGTCCTCGGGAATATCAAGAATAACAAAGTCCGTTAAAATAGTAACATTTGCAACTACAACAGGCACATCCTCACAAATACCGACAGGTATAGCAGTTGATTTATCAGCCATTTGCAAAGATATTTCAGTAGGTGTCAACTTATTCAAATCAAGTCTACGATATAAAGAGAGAGGCATAACACTAACACCGGCTCCAAGATCACATAAAGCAGTTTTAACATAATTTCTTTTAATGGAGCAAGGTATAGTGGGTACTCCTGGATCTCCAAGTTTCTTTGGTATTCCATCCTTAAAAGTATAATTAGCAAGCATGGTGGAAATTTCAGCTTCCAGTATCTTTCTTTTATTTGTAATAATATCTTTCATGTACTTAGCATAAGGATTTGTTTTGAGCATATCAGTTAACCGCATATGCAAAAAGATAGGTCTAATCATTTCAGCAAAGCGCTCAAAATCCTCATCATCCTTTTTCTTGGATGGTTTGGGAGGAAAGGGCATCGGTTTCTGAACCCAATTGGCTCTCTTTCTTTACCGTGTTTCCTAGCAACAAAGTCTTTCTTATCATAATATTGATTCTTTGATTGTGGGTTATCAAGATCAACAACAGGTTCAATTTCTATATCATTATCATTACTAGGTTGAGCATCATCATGAACATTATTATTGGCATTATCACTAGTTTCAGTTTCATTATCAGGTTGTGTTTCAGCATCAGAAATAGAAATATCATTTGGATTCTTAGGTGTTTCAACAATAGGATCACTAGAAGCATGCAAAGTCCTATCATTTTTCTTTTTCTTCCTTTTAGAAGGACTAGGTGCATCTATTTTATTTCTCTGAGAATCTTGCTCAATTCTCTTAGGGCGGCCTTCAGGATACAAAGGTTCCTGAGTCATTCTACCAGTTCTAGTAGCCACTCTAACAGCATTATCATTATTCTTACTATTCAATTCATTAAGCAAATCATTTTGAGCTTTAAGTACTTGTTCTACTTGAGTGGTAACCATAGAAGCATGTTTACTAATAAGTTTAAGTTCACCTTTGACATTAACCATATAATCACCCAAGTGTCCAAGCATATTTGAATTGTATTTCAATTGTCTACCAAAATAAGCATTAAAATCCTCTTGCTTAGCCATAAATTTATCAAACTCATCTAAGCATGGGCTAGCAATTTTAGTAAATGGGATTACAGCTTTATCATATCTATAGAGAGAATTTACCTTTACTACCTGTGTCGGGTTATCAAGACCATGAATTTCTTTAATAGGTAAAGGATTTGGATTATATGTTTCTTCAACAGGCGGTAAATTAAGACCATGTATTTCTTCAATAGGAGGTAAATTCTTAACATCTTCAGCTTTAATACCCTTTTCTTTCATAGATTTCTTTGCCTCTTGCATATCTTCAGGACTGAGAAATAGAATACCCCTCTTCTTTGGAGTTGGTTTAGGAATTGGCTCCGGAGGTGTCCAATTATTTTCATTTGTCAACATATTATTCAATAGAATTTCAGCTTCATCTGGTGTTCTTTCCCTGAAAAACAGAACCAACACAACTATCCAGGTAATCTCTAGAGGCATCGGTTAGTCCATTATAAAAGATATCAAGTATTTCATTTTTCTTAAGAGGATGATCAGGCAAAGCATTAAGTAATTGGAGAAGCCTCCCCCAAGCTTGTGGGAGACTCTCTTCTTCAATTTGCACAAAATTATATATATCCCTTAAAGCAGCTTGTTTCTTTTGAGCAGGGAAATATTTAGCAGAGAAGTAATAAATCTTATCCTGAGGACTACGCACACAACCAGGATCAAGAGAATTAAACCATATCTTAGCATCACCCTTTAATGAGAACGGGAATATTTTAAGGATATAAAAGTAGCGAGTTCTCTCATCTTTAGTGAATAGGGTGGCTATATCATTCAATTTAGTAAGATGTGCCACAACAGTTTCAGATTCATAACCATGAAAAAGATCAGATTCAACCAAAGTAATTATATCAGGATCAACAGAGAATTCATAATACTTATCAGTAACAAAGATATGTGAAGTAGCAAAAGCAGGGTCATGTTTCATTCTAGCATTTAGAGATTGCTTACTCCATTTAGCTAATAATCTTTTAAGTTCAGTTCTATTTCTGCAAGCTAAAATAGCTAAAAAAGCATCTTGATCAAAAACATAACCCTTAGGAATGGCAAGTGGTTCTTCATCATCACTTTCATCAGTATCATCAGGTTCAATATTTTCAATTTCTCTAGCCCTAGCAAGTTGTTCATCAAGAAAAGCACTAAGTGGCATAGTAGTATCAGGCATAGAGGTAGTTTCATCATAAGTATCATGCATAGCAGAAGTGGCATCATCAATAACATGCGACATATCAGAATGAATAGCAGAAGCAGGTGTAGGTGTCGCAAGCTTACTCATAACAGAAGGTGAATCAAGTGTAGAGCTAGATGGCAGTTCCTTAACTCCCCTCGTAGTTTAGGGATAGATCTTGGTTTTTGGATCTCTCAAGTTCTTCATAATGATAAGAAGATATATATATATATCCCAAGTGACTCAAAGAATAGGGCTATGCTCCCCGGCAACGGCGCCAGAAAATTGTCTTGATAACCCACAAGTATAGGGGATCGCAACAGTTTTCGAGGGTAGAGTATTCAACCCAAATTTATTGATTCGACACAAGGGGAGCCAAAGAATATTCTCAAGTATTAGCAGCTGAGTTGTCAATTCAACCACACCTGGAAACTTAATATCTGCAGCAAAGTGTTTAGTAGCAAGGTAATATGATAGTAGTGGTAACTGTAGCAAAAGGTAACAGTAGTAAAAGTAATGTTTTTGGTATTTTGTAGTGATGATAGCAATAGCAATGGGAAAGTAAATAAGCGAAGAACAATATATGGAAAGCTCGTAGGCAATGGATCGATGATAGAGAATTATGCCGGATGCGGTTCATCATGTAACAGTCATAACCTAGGGTGACACAGAACTAGCTCCAGTTCATTGATGTAATGTAGGCATGTATTCCGAACATAGTCATACGTGCTTATGGAAAAGAACTTGCTGACATCTTTTGTCCTACCCTCCCATGGCAGCGGGGTCCTTACGGAAACTAAGGGATATTAAGGACTCCTTTTAATAGAGAACCGGAACAAAGCATTAACACATAGTGAATACATGAACTCCTCAAACTACGGTCATCACCGGTAAGTATCCCGATTATTATCACTTTGGGGTTAACGGATCATAACACATAATAGGTGACTATAGACTTGCAAGATAGGATCAAGAACACAAATATATTGATGAAAACATAATAGGTTAAGATCTGAAATCATGGCACTCGGGCCCTAGTGACAAGCATTAAGCATAGCAAAGTCATAGCAACATCAATCTCAGAACATAGTGGACACTAGGGATCAAACCCTAACAAAACTAACTCGATTACATGATAGATCCCATCCAACTCATCACCGTCCAGCAAGCCTACGATGGAATTACTCACGCACGGCGGTGAGCATCATAAAATTGGTGATGGAGGATGGTTGATGATCACGATGGCGACGGATTCCCCTCTCCGGAGCCCCGAACGGACTCCAGATCAGCCCTCCCGAGAGGTTTAAGGGCTTGGCAGTGGCTCCATATCGTAAAATGCGATGATTTCTTCTCTCTGATTTTTTTTTCTCCCGGAAACTCAATATATGGAGGTGGAGTTGGAGTCGAAGAGGCAACAGGGGGCCCACGAGGTAGGGGGCGCGCCCTAGGGGGCAGGCGTGCCCCCACCCTCGTGGCAAGGTGGTGGGCCCCCTGGCCTTCATCTTTGGCAGGTATTTTTCTTATTTTCTGAAAAGTGTCTCCGTGAAGTTTCAGGTCATTCCGAGAACGTTTGCTCCTACACATAAATAACACCATGGTAATTCTGCTGAAAACAACGTCAGTCCGGGTTAGTTCCATTCAAATCATGCAAGTTAGAGTCCAAAACAAGGGCAAAAGTGTTTGGAAAAGTAGATACGTCGGAGACGTATCAGGGCTTTAGTAAAAGAGAGGAGGAGGCAGCCAAGTGGAGGGGCGCGTCCCCCAAGACCAATCCGAATTGGGAGCCCCCCTTTCCTTCTCTCCCTCTTCCCTTTCCTTCCCCTCCTAGTTGGACTAAGAAAGGGGGAACCTACTCCTAGTAGGAGTAGGATTCCCCCCCTTGGGGCGCACCCCATGAGGCCGGCTGGCCCCCTCCTCCACTCCTTTATATACAGGGGAGGGGGCACCCCATAGACACACAAGTTGATTTCTTAGCCGTGTGCGGTGCCCCCTCCACAGATTTCCACCTCGACAATATTGTCGTAGTGCTTAGGCGAAGCCCTGCGTCAGTAGCTTCATCATCACCGTCACCACGCCGTCGTGCTGACGAAACTCTCCCTCAGGCTCAGCTGGATCTAGAGTTCGAGGGATGTCACCGAGCTGAACGTGTGCAGATCGCGGAGGTGTCATGCGTTCGGTACTTAATCAGTTGGATCGCGAAGACGTTCGACTACATCAACCGCGTTACTAAACGCTTCCGCTTTTGGTCTATGAGGGTACGTGGATACACTCTCCTCACTCGTTGCTATGCTTCTCCTATATAGATCTTGCGTGATCATAGGTAAATCTTTTGAAATACTACGTTCCCCAACACATACTGCTCCAACACTAGAGACAACCCACCGTTGTTGATTGTGAACAGAAGTCATCAAAAATATGGTCATGTCACTATGCACGCAGCTGCAAGTGTCGCCCCCCGACCGCAACTGCATGTCTTCAACGTGACAACAACTTGGTGGTTATTTGAACAGAGGGGAGTTGCATATCTGGCATTAAGCATGCAATTGGAAGTGCCATCCCCGTCTTCAACTGCATGTCTTCAAAGGGGCTCCAACTCTATAGTGTTTTATCGGAGGAGGCAGTTGAATGTTCGTCGCTAGACACCTAACTGTAAGTGTCACCTCGACTGCAAATGCATGTCTTCAATGTGACTGCAACTCAGTGGTGTATTGTCGGGGAGAGGGTAGGGAGGATCAATGTGACTACAACTTTTTTGGTGTGTTGCCGAGGGAAGGGGGTACAACCCCGCTAACAACTATAAGTGAAGGAAATATGCCCTAGATGCAATAATAAATTTGTTATTTATATTTCCTTATATGATGATAAATGTTTATTACTCATGCTAGAATTGTATTAACCGGAAACTTAGTACACGTGTGAATACATAGAGAAAATAGAGTGTCCCGAGTATGCCTCTACTTGACTAGCTTGTTAATCAAAGATGGTTAGGTTTCTTGACCATAGACATGTGTTGTCATTTGATGAACGGGATCACATCATTAGAGAATGATGTGATGGACAAGACCCACCCGTTAGCTTAGCATAAATGATCGTTTAGTTTTATTGCTATTGCTATCATCATGACTTATACATGTTCCTCTAACTATGAGATTATGCAACTCCTGAGTACCGGAGGAACACCTTGTGTGCTATCAAACGTCACAACGTAACTGGGTGATTATAAAGATGCTCTACAGATGTCTCCGATGGTGTTTGTTGAGTTGGCATAGATCGAGATTAGGATTTGTCACTCCGTGTATCGGAGAGGTATCTCTGGGGCCTCTTGGTAATGCACATCACTATAAGCCTAGCAAGCAATGTGCCTAATGAGTTAGTTGCGGGATTTTGCATTACGGAACGAGTAAAGAGACTTGCCGGTAACGAGATTGAACTAGGTATGATGATACCGACGATGGAATCTCGGACAAGTAACATACCGATGACAAAGGGAACAACGTATGTTGTGACCGATAAAGATCTTCGTAGAATATGTAGGAACCAATATGAGCATCCAGGTTCCGCTATTGGTTATTGACCAGAGATGAGTCTCGGTCATGTCTACATAGTTCTCGAACCCGTAGGGTCCGCACGCTTAACGTTCGATGACGATCAGTATTATGAGTTTATGTGTTTTGATGTACCGAAGGTAGTTTGGAGTCCCGGATGTGATGACGGACATGATGAGGAGTCTCGAAATGATCGAGACATGAAGATTGATATATTGGAAGGTTATGTTTGGACACCGGAAAGGTTTTGGATGAGTTCGGGCATATACCGGAGTACCGGGGGATTACCCGAACCCCCAGGGGACTAAATGGGCCTACATGGGCTTTAGTGGGAGAGAGAGGAGGCGGTCAAGAGGTGGGGGCGCGCCCTCCAAGCCCAATCCGAATTGGGAAGGGGGCGGCCCCCCTTTCCTCCCTCTCCTCTTCCCCTTCCTCCCCCCTCCTATTAGGACTAGTGAGGGAGTCCTGGATTAGGGGGGTGTTCGGATAGCCGGACTATACCTTCAGCCGGACTCCTGGACTATGAAGGTACAAGATTGAAGACTCCATCCCGTGTCCGGAAGGGATTTTCCTTAGCGTGGAAGGCAAGCTTGGAGATACGGATGTTCAGATCTCCTACCATTGTAACCGACTCTATGTAACCCTAACCCTATCTGGTGTCTATATAAACCGGAGGGTTCTAGTCCGTAGGACAACATACACATCAACAATCATACCACAGGCTAGCTTCTAGGGTTTAGCCTCTCTGATCTCGTGGTAGATCAACTCTTGTATTACCCATATCATCAATATTAATCAAGCAGGACGTAGGGTTTTTCCTCCATCAAGAGGGCCCGAACCTGGGTAAAACTTCGTGTCCCCTGCCTCCTGTTACCATCCGGCCTAGACGCACAGTTCGGGACCCCCTACTCGAGATCGCCGGTTTTGACACCGACATTGGTGCTTTCATTGAGAGTTCCTCTGTGTCGTCGCCATCAGGAAGGATGCCTCGCCCCGTCTTTAAAGACGGCACCGTTGCTAAGGGAGCTTTGGCTGTCGGCCAAACCCTCCGGCTAGGTAGTTTTCTTATGACCACCTATTCGGCTTCTACGCCGATGATTACCTCTCGAGCCATCGAAAACAATCTTCATGTCAACTCAGAACTTGCCGAGCAGTTAAATCCAATAGAGCTTTCCTCCATAAATGAGCTCTGGGATCGCTTCGCCACCCTAGGAGTCGCTACGGATTACGACCAGATTGGGCCTAAAACTGATCTGAGAGAGATTAACTCTCCCCAAGCCACCCATCATGTTGCCGTGGTAGAGGGACAGTGCGGCGACCCTTCATCTATCCTAAGGACTCGCTACGTCCGGATTCCCGATCCCTCCAAGCCAGATGTCCGCGGAGGGGAGGATATCACTCAGGACCTGAACCAAGAATCAGGCGACGGACTGGATTCATTGGACGACATCCAAGAATCCAAACTTTCGAGTTCAGAAATTCCTCGGCCTCTGAGCCTCAGAAGGGGTAAGGCTTCGGATTCAATTCCACCCACCCACCCGAACATTAGCGATCTATCCCAAATCAGGCAAGAGCCCAAAGAAACAGTACATCATTACTGGGCCAGATTCCTCTTGGTTATGCACAGGATAAAGGGCTGCCACGAGGAAGACGCAATTTGATCCTTCTGCAATAATTGCACGGACAAGGGAATACTCAACGCCATAAGTCGTCGTGATATTACACGCTTCGTTGACTTAGCGTCCATAGTACGAAAGTACTGTGCAATGGAAAGCGCCCGGAAAACCGAAACAAAATTTTGGGACAATCCGGCCCTTAAGGCAAGCCCAGTCCGAAACAAAAGGGTGCATCATCGCCAGACACCCGGGTCAAACACCAAAAGGCAAAAACCCTCTTCAGGGCATGGAACCGTACTGGAAGGATGGCTTAATGGACCCTGTAAAATTCATAGTACAGAGGACGCCACACCAACTCACAGCCTTAGAGCATGTTGGATACTCCGGCAGGTGGCCAAAATTGGCGAAAACCTCCTAATCCTGGAGGCCACAGAAAGCCACCCCAGAGACACCAATACGGTATTAACAGTCTTCGGGACCTTCGCATCAAATAACATGCAAAAAAGGACACTCCATAGCCTTGCCGAAGTCTACCAAGTAGCAACAATAAACCCATGGAGTGACACGGATATTACATTCAACGCAAGTGATGAACCTAAATTCCGAACAGCCCGAGCACCAGCCGCATTGGTCCTTAGTCCAATAGTGGACGGCTTTCGTCTCACCAAGGTACTCATGGACGGCGGCAGCGGATTGAACCTCATCTATGAGGAAACTCTCTAAAAAATGGATATAGACTGGAACCACATCACGCGAAGCAGCACAACCTTTAGAGGAATAATCCCCAGTCGGGAAGCGCGCTGTATAGGAAAAATCACACTAGATGTGGTGTTCGGCATGCCGGACAATTATAGGTCCGAAGAAGTCACGTTCCACGTGGCCCGTTTCAGCAGTGGTTATCACGCTTTGCTAGGGCGGGAAGCATTCACAATCTTCCAAGCAATACCCCATTACGGGTACATGAAGCTCAAGATGCCCGGGCCTAACGGGATCATCACTCTCGCTAGTGATCCGGACATAGCACTCCGCGCCGAAACAAAACAGCTGCACTGGCCCTCGAGGCACTATCCGAAGCCCTAGCGGCTGAGGAGCTGACTGCACTGCGCTCTATGGTGAATAGGGACGATGTGGTACTCGACAAAAGATCCAAATCCACCTCCTTTAAACCAGCGTACGAAATAGTCAAATTCCAAGTCCATCCAACGGACCCTAAAACAGCTTCCATCGGGGCACAGTTAAACCCTGATGTCGATGCTGCATTGCGAGAGTTCCTACGAGAGAACTGGGACATTTTCGCCTGGCACCCTTCAGACATGCCAGGAATCCCATGCAGGCTGGCCGAGCACAACTTAAATATCCAAACAGGATTCAAACCTGTCAAACAGGCTCTCCGGTGTTTTTCCGAACCTAAGAGACAGGCTATGGGAGAGGAGCTAGCAAAGCTATTAGAGGCCGGATTCATCAGAGATATAAAACATCCGGACTGGCTAGCAAACCTGGTGATGGTACCAAAGAAGGACAAATCTTGCCGCCTGTGTGTTGATTTTAAAGACCTTAACAAGGCTTGCCCAAAGGATCCCTTCCCCCTCCCCCTCATCGATCAAATTATCGATGCGACCGCAAGACATGATTAGTTGTGTTTCCTCAACGCATATTTTGGCTACCATCAAATCAAGATGGCAGAACCAGACCAAGCCGCAACGGCATTTATCACACCATACGGGCCATTCTGCTTCAACACGATGCCCTTCGGGCTCAAAAACGCCGGCGCAACATACCAGCGCATGATTCAGACATGTTTGGCAAGCCAGATCGGTAAAACAGTGGAGGCATACGTAGATGATGTGGTCGTCAAAACAAGACATGTTGAATCTCTAGTAGACGACTTGAGACTCACATTTGACAATCTCCGAACATACGACATCAAGCTCAACCCGGAAAAATGCGTTTTCGGCGTTCCAGCCGGAAAGCTCTTGGGCTTCATTGTATCCAGCAGAGGAATTGAAGCAAATCCAGCCAAGATCCGAGCTCTGTCGCAACTGGATATCCCAAAGGACCTCAAAAAAATACAAAAGTTAACCGGATGTGTGGCGGCTCTAAGCCGCTTTATCTCCCGCTTAGGAGAAAAGGCCCTTCCCCTTTACCGCCTCCTTCGGCGCACCGAACACTTCAAATGGACGGACGCAGCCACGGCCGGACTCGACGAAATAAAAGCCATATTGGCAACAAACCCTGTCCTGGCCGCGCCAAACACCGGCGAACCAATGCTATTGTACATCGCAGCAACACATCAGGTGGTAAGCGCAGTGCTCGTCATCGAACGAGAAGTGGACGGACACAAATTCCCCCTTCAAAGGCCAGTCTATTATGTGTCCACTGTCCTCACTCCCTGCAAATCACGGTACCCGCATTATCAAAAGATTGCGTACGCGGTATTCATGGCATCCCGGAAGCTACGACACTACTTTCAAGAGTGTTCAATAACAGTAGCCTCGGAAGTACCACTTAACGAAATTATAAACAACCGTGACGCAATGGGCCGGATTGCGAAATGGGCCATCGAGCTCCTCCCGTTCGACATAACTTATAAGCCACGACGAGCCATCAAGTCACAAGTTTTGGCCGACTTCGTCACAGAATGGACGGAGGCCGAACTCCCTAGAGAGTACGGCACATGTTCAAATTGGATCATGCATTTCGACGGCTCCAAAATGTTGACTGGACTGGGGGCTGGCATCGTTTTGACGTCCCCCACAGGAGACACAGTTCAATACGTACTACAGATTCTGTACACGGACTCCAACAATGCAGCCGAATATGAGGCCCTTCTACATGGTCTCCAGATGGCAGTATCCATGGGCATCCAACGCCTAGAGGTGCGCGTGGACTCGAACCTCGCAATCTCCCAAATAAATGGAGACTTTGATGCCAAGGATCTGAAAATGGCAGCTTACCGCAACGCCGCCCTAAAAATGCCAGCTCGATTCGAGGGACTTGAATTTCACCATATAGCCCGGGAAAACAATCAGGCGGCGGATGTCCTGGCACGCATCGGCGCAAAACGCGATGTAGTCCCCCCAACATCTTCTTGGAAAGGCTTTTCAAGCCATCCGTGGCATGGGAAGAGGAGCCGAACAATAACAGCCCGGACCCAACCGCACTGCCCGACACCGAACATTCTGACACAATCGGAGGCTCTGCCATTGAAATAACACCTTCAGCCCATGTAATAATGGCCGTCATCGCCCCATGGATAGAACACCTCCTCGCCTACCTTACTAGGCAGGAACTCCCCGAGGACCAAAATGAGGCACGCTGCATAGTGCGGCGATCCAAAGCCTACAGAGTCCACGAGGGAGAGCTTTATAAGAAAAGCACTACCGGAGTCCTTCAAAGGTGCATCTCCGAAGAGGAGGGGCGGAATCTCCTGGCTGAAATCCATGCCGGACTCGGCGGTCATCACGCTGCAGCCCGGTCCCTGGTAAGCAAGGCCTTCCGTACAGGCTTTTATTGGCCGACGGCCCGGGCAGACGCTCAGGACTTAGTCCAACGATGCACCGGCTGCCAGCTCTTTGCAAACCAAAGCCATATGCCACACACCGCCCTCCAAACTATCCCCATCACTTGGCCCTTTGCGGTCTGGGGGCTTGATATGGTTGGACCCCTTAAAGGCGGAACCCACAAGCACAAATACTTACTGTTCATGGTGGATAAGTTCACCAAATGGATAGAAGCCAAGCCTGTTAAGACGGCCGAATCTGGACATGTGATAGACTTCATATCTGGGGTCGTACACTGTTACGACGTCCCCCAGAGCATCATCACCGATAATGGCATGAACTTTACGGCCGACGAGGTAAAACTCTGGTGCAAAAACATGGGCATAAAGCTCGATTATGCTTCCGTCTATCACCCACAAACTAACGGCCAGGCCGAACGTGCAAATGGTCTTATCATGAGCGGCATCAAACCCAGACTAGTGCGGTCCCTCAAGGAATCTAACACGCACTGGGTAGAGGAGCTCGACTCCGTACTCTGGGGGCTGCGGACCATGCTGAATCGCACCACCGGATACACACCGTTCTTCATGGTGTACGGCGCAGAGGCAGTTCTGCCTTGTGACATAATTCATGACTCACCTCGAGTACGCATGTACGAGGAAAGAGAAGCCGAGCTCGATCGGCAGGATAGTTTGGACGCATTAGAGGAGGAGCGTGATGTGGCGAAAACCCGCTCCGCATTCTATCAACAACAAGCTCGAAGATACCAAAGCAGAGAAGTACGGGCCAAAAATTACAACGTTGGCAAATTAGTTCTACGCCTGCCAGACAAGAAAAAGGACAAACTCAAGCCCAAGTGGGAAGGTCCCTTCATAATTGACCAAGTCCTGACTGGTGGAGCGTACCGCCTGCGAAACGCATCGGATAACCGACTCGAGCCGAACCCATGGAATGCAGCCCATCTCCGAAGATTCTATGCCTAGCGCCGGATCCTGTGTTCGTCTCCTTACTCTGTCCATTTTTTATATACTGTCCGTCTTACATTTCTCTCCTTCTCCCTTTTTCTCTCTCTTATAACCTTTAAAGGCTCACAAATTGACGCGCTATCCGCGCTCAGTAAACCTGGGGGCTTCTTTCAACAGAAGCTTATTTCTACGGGCTTCACGCCCAACACATGTGTCAAACTTCCGCGTGTACCTTTATTTCACCACTATATGCATCGATATGACTTAAGTTTTGGCCAAGCTAAGTTGCCTGGCTCCTGTGCTTACCCCTACGTTCCCGATTGTTCGGCTAGGCGGTAAAGGGAGCACCTCTACGATTGTTACTGCCGGGTCAGCCGGACATGTACCTCAGACTGGGTGAAGCCGAAAGCTAGAGTTCTTAAGGGAATATTCGGTCAGTGAACTAAAGACGATCTTTTTTATTTTTTCCACGTGCCCCCAGATGTTTTTCCTGTGTTTCTCTTCGCAGCATGGACATGCACTTTAGGGCATGCCTCCCAGGGAAAGGAACCCCTAACGGAACTATTCTCCCTGTAAGATGTTTCTTACTAACCATGTAATATAACATAACTAGTCGGGCACTTGTTTGTTCACGCCATAATGACCCCTACGTCTGGTCTCCACGCATTCCCCGGTTCCTATATAACCGCATGGGAATTCAGACACACTCTGGACCGTCAGGTCCCGAGGCTGAAGCGAAAAGGTCGAACATGACAAATGATCTACAATCCGGCTAGAAGGCATTATAAATGTCAATTAAATTACATAGTCATTTTGACTGATTGTACTCCTCTTCAATACCATCTAACAGGCTGTCTAATTTATAGTCCTGTTGGGAATACTTTGCGGCCAACTCTACTTGGCTGTATACTAAGCTCACAGGGATCTCCTTCCCATCGGGCCCTACAGGACCAACCTCAGCCATATGGTTGGGGTCGGCCTGTGAATACCGCGTCTTCACCATGGCCCAGGCCTCCCTAGTGCCTTGACGGCAGGCTGATATCTTCCACAACTGAAAGCGCTTCCGTGCTCCCCTCAGCTTCTCCGCAAGCTCTCCAAGACCTTCGGGTGTGGAGACGGATGGCCACAGGACCTGGGCGACGCCTCGCATCGCCTGCTGAACTCGATCGAGCAATTGCAAGAGCTCGGGAAGAAGGTCACCCGTAGAACCGGGCATCTCCTCTGCAGGACGACCTGTTAACATACCTATGGATATTGCTCTGTTAATCAACGGCACCGCCGAACTTTCTTTTAAAAGGTTCGTTCAAGCACTTACTAAATATGCCGTGCCGAAGCCGCTGATTCTCCTTCACGGAGTCTGACAGCTGGGCACGAACATCTTTTAGCTCGACGCCCAGCCGGGTGTTGGCATCTTGGAGAACATTCTTCTCCCCCATCACCTTTAATAGCACCCTCTCACCAGCCCTTAGTTGGCGTTCGAGGTGTTGCCTTTCCGGATTCAATCCGGCGCCATCTACAATTTTTTTTGTCAGATTCGCACAAAAGCCGTGCTTCGCCACATACTTATCTTTCGAAATGTATATTACCAGAGGGGGTCTCCTTAGGCTCCCTCACCGCGGCCAGTGCGGCCTCCAGTTGGGCTTTGCACTCGTCCAGCTCCTGGGTCAGTAGGGAATTCTTTTCTGTAAGAATCTGCATTTCAAATGATCCTTAAACCAGTTATTCTAACTGTTTTCAGTCTCGGGGGCTGCTGCTACATATATATTTACCAAAATTTTCTTACCCGTATGTCTTTTACATATTGCTCCGTGGCTCTGGCTAGAACATTTTGAGCGGCACAGAGGTGCGCATCTCCCGAATTGAAGGCATCTAATGCCTCTTGGGAGAAGCAAGCGTCGCGAAGAATTGTTCGGCGACGCCTGTGGTTCATGGCACTTTCCACCTCTGAGTTGGTGGCAGATAACCCGTCCGCATCCTCCGTCAGAGGAACGTCTGGCACACGCCTCACGTTCGCTTTCGCACCCGGACCAGGCTTTGGATCCTGGCTGGTGGAGGCGCGAATAGCAGCCTCTCCGGATATAGTCCGGCAAGGTCTCTTTGTCCTGAAAAGGGAACGAGTATCAAATATGCCTCGAAGGTATAACAACTGAGATAAAGGGGCGCGCCATACCTTCGCGCTGATGCCTCGGTCCGGACTACACCTCTTTTCTGCCCATTGGGCCCTGCGGCCCCTGGTTGGTTCGCCGCCGCAGGTTCGTCCTTCTGCCTCAAAAACCTCCCCTGCAAAGTTCGCTTGCAATCAGGAAATTAAACACGCGTGGACGGACCCCTGTCCGGGGTACAGGGACTTCGGTCTCAGGTACCTGGGGTGTTCGGATTAGCCCTGGGTAATCGGCCGTAATGGCCACCAGGGTGTTGTCCTCGCTCAATTGATGGAACACTCCATCAATCAGCTCCATAGATATGTCCGGATCCTCTTGAGAGGCCGGGTCGAGAGACCGTCCTGAGTCCTCGGGTTGTGGAGGCGGGCTGCTTATGTCCTTAATGGCTCGGCGCAGTTCCTGCGTTGAAGTCATCAAACTAAGTATTTAACAATGGGAACACTAAACGGATGAGCAAGTAAATGCGACCACTTACCCAGCTAGGGGGATTGTGCATGGAGAATCCACCCTGTGGGTTGACACGGAGAAATTCCTCCTCTTCTCCCTTGTACAAAGTGGACAAGATCTCTAATAGAGCGGCAACTGAATCTGGCCCTTTACGGTCGTAGCGGGTGGCGTCGTCCTCCCCGTTGAAATCCCACATGGGGTGGCTTCTGTACTGAAGCGGCTGCACCCCCCGCATGATGCATTCGGCCATAACTCCGATCATGGTTAGTCCGGAATGGGCTAATAATCTTATTCGGCCCATGAGATAAACGATGTCCCTGTCACTTTCCCTTTGAGGGCTCCGTGGACGCCAGCTTAGGCGCTTCTTTAAAGGAGCATTATCAAACTCTGGGAGGCCGATCCGGACAGGATCCGGCAGCGAGACGTCTTCTATATAGAACCATTCTGAGGGCCAGTCTTCGGACGCCTTCTTTGGGGTTCCGGACAGATATCCGGTCCTGGCGATGCGCCATACTTCGGCTCCGCCCACTTGATACATTGACCCTTTCTTGGAATGGGGCACGAGGCAAAATAGCTCCTTCCACAGTCCAAAATGAGCTTCAATACCCAAGAACAGCTCGCAGAGGGCTACAAAGCCCGTGATATGCAATACTGAGGCAGGCGTGAGATGATGTAGCTGGAGGCCGTAGAACTCCAGCAGCCCCCGGAGAAACGGGTGGATGGGAAATCCGAGCCCCCTTATTAAGTAAGGAACAAGGCACACCCGCTCTCCTTTGGATGGATTAGGGGCATTCTCTGCTTGCTCTCCGCCGTTGTAGACGGCAAGACCGGCTCGGACCGGGACCATATAGGCCGGGGGAAGAAATCCCTTGGTCTGAAGCGTCACTAGCTCGCTATGCAGAGTAGAACATCTCTCCCAATATCCAGGCTTAGGGCTAGGAGGGCGAGAGGAGGAGTTGCGGCGGCTGGCCATGGTGGAATGGACCTTTGTCGGATGCGCTCTGATGAACACTCATGGAGAGGAGAAGGTGTGGATTGGATCTAAATCCTCATCCCCTTAAAAAGGGCAACTCATTACACGGCTAGGGGTGCGAACGTAAAAACACTCAGACTTTTCATATTCGTTTGACACGTGGAAAACGGCCATTATTGGGCGTAGAAGCCAATGAGCGCAACATCTACAAGAAACTGGACTTTATTCAAACAGGTACACAAAACTTGGAGGAGAACCCGCCTTGCAATGCCGAAGACAATCTGCGCGCCGGACTCATCGTCATTGAAGCCTGGTTCGGGGGCTACTGAGGGAGTCCTGGATTAGGGGGTGTTCGGATAGCCGGACTATACCTTCAGCCGGACTCCTGGACTATGAAGGTACAAGATTGAAGACTCTGTCCCGTGTCCGGAAGGGATTTTCCTTAGCGTGGAAGGCAAGCTTGGAGATACGGATGTTCAGATCTCCTACCATTGTAACCGACTCTATGTAACCCTAACCCTATCCGGTGTCTATATAAACCGGAGGGTTCTAGTCCGTAGGACAACATACACATCAACAATCATACCATAGGCTAGCTTCTAGGGTTTAGCCTCTCTGATCTCGTGGTAGATCAACTCTTGTATTACCCATATCATCAATATTAATCAAGCAGGACGTAGGGTTTTACCTCCATCAAGAGGGCCCGAACCTGGGTAAAACTTTGTGTCCCTTGTCTCCTGTTACCATCCGGCCTAGACGCATAGTTCGGGACCCCCTACCCGAGATCCGCCGGTTTTGACACCGACAACTAGGAAAGGGGGGAAACCTACTCCTAGTAGGAGTAGGAATCCCCCGTTTGGGCGCACCATGAAGGGCCGGCCGGCCCCCTCCTCCCCTCATTTATATACGGGGGAGGGGGCACCCCATAGACACACAAGTTGACAGTTGTCTTAGCCGTGTGCGGTGCCCCCCTCCACAGATTTCCACCTCGGTCATATTGTTGTAGTGCTTAGGCAAAGCCCTGCGCCGGTAACTTCATCATCGCCGTCATCACACCGTCATGCTGACGAAACTCTCCCTCGGCCTCAGCTGGATCAAGTGTACGAGGGACGTCACCGAGCTGAACATGTGCAGATCGCGGAGGTGTTGTGCGTTCCGAATGTCATAACCGCACTTTATTAGATATAGTGCGATCTATGATGTCTCTTACTGATTTACCGCTATCATTTCGGGGTTATGCTTTAGAGACGACTGCATTCACGTTAAATATGGCACCATCGAAATCTGTTGAGACGACACCTTATGAACTGTGGTTTGGCAAGAAACCTAAGTTGTCGTTTCTTAAAGTTTGGGGCTGCGATGCTTATGTGAAAAAGCTTCAACCTGATAAGCTCAAACCCAAATCGGAGAAATGTGTCTTCATAGGATACCCAAAAGAGACTGTTGGGTACACCTCCTATCACAAATCCGAAGGCAACATTTTCATTGCTAAGAATGGATCCTTTCTAGAGAAGGAGTTTCTCTCGAAAGAAGTGAGTGGGAGGAAAGTAGAACTTGATGAAGTAATTGTACCTGCTCCCTTATTGGAAAGTAGTCATCACAAAAATTAGTTCCAATGATTCTTACACCAATTAGTGAGGAAACTAATGATGATGATCATGAAACTTTTGATCAAGTTACTACCGAACCTCGTAGGTCCACCAGAGTAAGATCCGCACCAGAGTGGTATGGTAATCCTATTCTGGAGGTCATGTTACTTGACCATGACGAACCTATGAACTATGAGGAAGCGATGATGAGCCCAGATTCCGCAAAATGGCTTGAGGCCATGAAATCTGAGATGAGATCCATGCATGAGAACAAAGTGTGGACTTTGGTTGACTTGCCCATTAATCGGCAAGCCATAGAGAATAAATGGATCTTTAAGAGGAAGACAAATGTTGATAGTAGTATTACTATATACAAAGCTTGAATTGTCGCAAAAGGTTTTCTACAAGTTCAAGATGTTGACTACGATGAGATTTTCTCACTCCTAGCGATGCTTAAGTCTGTCCGAATCATGTTAGCGATTGCCACATTTTATGAAATCTGGCAAATGGATGTCAAAACTGCATTCCTTAATGGATTTCTTAAAGAAGAGTTGTATATGATACAACAAGAAAGTTTTGTCAATCCTAAATGTGCTAACAAAGTGTGCAAGCTCCAGCGATCCATCTATGGACTGGTGCAAACATCTCGGAGTTGGAATATACACTTTGATGAGTTGATCAAAGCATATAGTTTTATATAGACTTGCGGTGAAGCCTATATTTACAAGAAAGTGAGTGGGAGCACTACATCATTTCTGATAAGTATATGTCAATAACATATTGTTGATCGAAAATAATGTAGAATTTTCTGGAAAGCATAAAGGAGTGTTTGAAAGGAGTTTTTCAAAGAAAGACTTTGGTGAAGCTGCTTACATATTGAGCATCAAGATCTATAGAGATAGAACAAGACGCTTGATAAAATTTTTCTATGAGTACAAACCTTGACAAGTTTTTGAAGTATTTCAAAATGGAACAGTCAAAGAAGGAGTTCTTGCCTGTGTTTTAAGGTGTGAAGTTGAGTAAAGACTCAAAACCCGATCACTGACATAAATTAGAAAGAGAATGAAAAGTCATTCCCTATGCCTCAGTCATAGGTTCTATAAAGTATGTTATGTTGTGTACCAGACCTATTGTGTACCTCACCATGAGTTTGGCAAGAGGGTACAATTGTGATCCAGGAGTGGATCACTGAACATCGGTCAAAATTATCCTTAGTGGAATAAGAAAATGTTTCTCGGTTATGGAGGTGACAAAGAGTTCATCGTAAGGAGTTACGTCGATGCAAGCTTTGACACCGATCTGGATGACTCTAAGTCTCGATCCAGATACATATTGAAAGTGGGAGCGATTAGCTAGAGTAGCTCTGTGCAGAGCATTGTAGACATAGAAAATTTGCAAAATACATACAGCTCTGAATGTTGCAGACCCGTTGACTAAACTTCTCTCACAAGCAAAACATGATCACTCTTTGGGTGTTAATCACATAGCGATGTGAACTAGATTATTGACTCTAGTAAACCATTTGGGTATTAGTCACATGGACATGTGAACTAATCACATAAAGATGTGAACTATTGGTGTTAAATCACATGGCGATGTGAACTAGATTACTGAATCTAGTGCAAGTGGGAGACTGAAGTAAATATGACCTAGAGGCAATAATAAAGTTGTTATTTATATTTCCTTATATCATTATAAATGTTTATTTTTCATGCTAGAATTGTATTAACCGGAAACTTAGTACATGTGTGAATACATAGACAAAACAGAGTGTCCCTAGTATGTCTCTACTTGAATAGCTCGTTAATCAAAGATGGTTAAGTTTCCTTACCATAGACATGTGTTGTCATTTGATGAACGGGATCACATCATCAGAGAATGATGTGATGGACAAGAACATCCGTTAGCTCAGCATAAATGATCATTTAGTTTTATTGCTATTGCTTTCATCATGACTTATGCATGTTCTCTGACTATGAGATTATGCAACTCCCGAATACCGGAGGAACACCTTGTGTGCTATCAAACATCACAACATAACTGGGTGATTATAAAGATGCTCTACAGCTGTCTCTGATGGTGTTTGTTGAGTTGGCATATATCGAGATTAGGATTTGTCACTCCGTGTATCAGAGAGGTATCTCTGGGCCCTCTCGGTAATGCACATCACTATAAGCCTTGCAAGCAATGTGACTAATGAGTTAGTTGCGGGATATTGCATTAAGGACCGAGTAAAGAGACTTGCCGGTAACGAGATTGAACTAGGTATGATGATATCGACGATCGAATCTTGGACAAGTAACATACCGATGACAAAGGGAACAACGTATATTGTTATGCAGTTTGACCAATAAAGATCTTCGTAGAATATGTAGGAACCAATATGAGCATCCAGGTTCCGCTATTGGTTATTGACCGGATCAAGATGAGTCTCGGTCATGTCTACATAGTTCTCAAACCCGTAGGGTCCACACGCTTAACGTTCGATGACGATCAGTATTATGAGTTTATGTTTTTTTGATATATCGAAGGTAGTTCAGAGTCCCAGATGTGATCATGGACATGACGAGGAGTCTCGAAATGATCGAGACATGAAGATTGATATATTGGAAGGTTATGTTTGGACACCGAAAAGGTTTCAGATGAGTTCGGGCATATACCGGAGTACCGGGGGGTTACCAGAACCCCCCGGGGGCTAAATGGGCCTACATGGCCTTTAGTGGGAGAGAGAGAGGAGGCAGCCAAGAGGTGGGGGCGCGCCCCCCAAGCCCAATCCGAATTGAGAAGGGCACCGACCCCCCTTTCCTTCCTCTCCTCTTCCCCTTCCTTCCCCCTCCTATTAGGACTAGGAAAGGGGGGAAACCTACTCCTAGTAGGAGTAGGAATCCCCCCCTTGGTGCACACCATGAAGGGTTGGCCGCCCCCCTCCTCCCCTCCTTTATATACGGGGGAGGAGGCACCCAATAGACACACAAGTTGACAGTTGTCTTAGCTGTGTGCGGTGCCCTCCTCCACAGATTTCCACCTCGGTCATATCGTTGTTGTGCTTAGGCGAAGCCCTGCGCCGGTAACTTCATCATCACCGTCATCACGCCGTCGTGCTAACGAAACTCTCCCTCGGCCTCAGCTGGATCAAGAGTACGAGGGACGTCACTGAGCTGAACGTGTGCTGATCGCGGAGGTGCCGTGCGTTCGGTACTTGGATCGGTTGGATCGCGAAGACGTTCGACTACATCAACCGCGTTACTAAACGCTTCCGCTTTTGGTCTACGAGAGTACATGGACACACTCTCCCCTCTCGTTGCTATGCATCACCTAGATGGATCTTCCGTGTGCGTAGGCAATTTTTTTGAAATAATACGTTCCCCAATAATATGGTGCTAGACTGCATCTGGGGATGTCGGCCAGTCGCATGCACACATGTCTCCCCCCCTCCCCCCCCCCCCCCGCCCTCGCGCAACGGCAAGGGTTACAACGCGACTGCAACTTTTTGTGGTGTTTTGTTGGAGAAGGGGGGGGGGTTGTACAACCTGCCAGCAACTACAAGGTGCCGGTACAATGGGACTGTAACTGAGAGATGTCGGCCAGTCTCATGCACACACTAGATTGCACATGCCACAACCCCCACACCTGCAGGGGGACTCGACTACAACTTGGGGGAAGAGATGTCGGCTAGTTTTTTTTTTACAGAAAATTGGGAGGTCGTCCAGTTTCATGTATACCGCCAGACCTTCAACTACATGTGTCACAACCAGTGTGCAACTATAAGGGCTACAACGCGCCTGCAACTGAAAGTTTGTTTCCTATATTTTTTGTTTTCTAGTTTAGCTTTACTTTACTTTTATCCTTTATTTCCCATTTTTATTTTCCTTTTCCTATTTTACCCTTTTTATTTCTTCTCTTGTTTATCGGGTTAATTTCTTCCTTTTTCCTTTATAATCACGTTTTTTTCCTTTTCAGTTAGTAGAAATATACTTTGTTGTGTGTATATAAATATTAAAAAATGTTTAAGTTTTTTTTTCAAAAATACATAGTGAACATTTTCCCACTATGTGGTGAAGATTTTTTCAATACACAATGAACAACTTTTAAAAGTGTTCATGCAATTTTTAATAAATATTCACACATTTTAGAAAGTGTTTATGTATTTAAAATATATGCATATATTTTTCAAAATTGTTCATGTAATTTATAAACATTCAGGCATTCTTAAAAAAATGTAATCTTAGAAAAATATTTACGCACTTCTTTACAACATGTTCGTGTAATTAAAATGGTGTACACTGTATATTCCTCTCTCTGTGTGTGTTAATAAAAATGGAGAACACCTCCAACACATACAGAAGCAAGTTCATGTGCTAGCTCACGAGCAAGGAATTGCAAGCACAAAGTCCAACCCAAGTCCCGTTTAACTACAACTTACGAGCACATAACAACCGTGAGCCAGGCAAGCGTCAGTCGATGATAGAGTCTTAGCCAGACCCCAATTTCGTATATAATAGATGTTGATAATTTTCTCTGTGAATTTGATGGAATATACAGTAGAAAAATTTGCTCATATTTATATGCATGAAGCAATACATAGACAACGACACTACATAGATCCCTTAATCAGTACACACTGAAAAAATGGCCAAATTTTCACCAACATCTAGGTAGATAGCCACAATACATTGTGTCAAAAATTAAAAATTAAAAGCCATATATTTTCTTGGCAAACTTAAACTTCTGTCTGACTAACTGAAATCATCAACTGCAGACATTGTTTCAGTCGTTGCTTGGGTCTTCTAGAGGGTATACTTCTGGCCGGCGAACCGTTTGGCATCCTTGTCCTCCTCGCCGTCCACCTTCTTCGCCGACTTGGCGCCAGGGGGCGGCAAGCGGCGGCCGCTGAAGAACCGAAGCACATTCTCACTAGCACTCTTCCCCTTGCCCGAAGATCCCGGCGCCGGCGCCGGCGCAGGGGGCGGCGTCTGCTCCACGGGCTTCCCGTCCATCCTTATCCCGACGCCGGCGAACCGCCGCTCGCCGCCGTGGGCGCAGTCCTGGCATGGGGCGGCGGCGACCTTCACCGGCGCGGGAGCAACCGGCGGCTCCACGTAGTCGAGCGGCGTCGCGAAGTCGACCTCGCAGTCGGTGTCGAGGGTGGAGACGGCGTCGGCGGGCGTGGCCTCGACGACGTCGAGCAGGTACCGCTTGTCCCCCTCGGCGACGGTGATGGTGTCGCCGACCGTGACCGTGGAGTAGTTCTTCAGGTTGTACTCGAGCAGCTCCTTGTGGTCCTTGGCGCCCAGGAAGTCGGTGGTGTGCGGCCGCAGCTTGATGGACGTGGCCTTGGGGAGCGACGTGCTGGTCAGCAGCACGAGGTCGCCCTCCTCCAGCCCGAGCCGCGCCATGGCGTGGGCGGGCACGTGCACGAACCCCTCCTCGCAGCCGAACTCGAGCACGCCGCAGTGGGAGGCCTCGAGGGTGGCGGCGTTCTGGACGCGGAAGAGCATCGGGTACCCCAGCCCCACCGACAAGATCCGGTCCAGCGCCGACGCCGGCAGGATGACCCAGTTGCCGTCGTCGGCGCCCGCGTTGCCGAGGAGGGCCATGGGGCGGCCCCGGAGGTACTGCGCTCAGCCGCGGCGCGACCGCTGCTGCCGGAGGTACGCCTGCCACGCCTCCTCCTCCTTGCTCTCCCACTGCATTGCCGATGATCCGGCCGCCGCTGCCTCCATGAGAAGAGATCGAATCAACTCAAAAGATCGATGGATCAATCTGCGAGTCGAGCCGTGGGTTTGCGCCCGCTTTTATCCATGGTTTCGTGGGTGCTACGGTCGGTTCGGTCCGAGTAGAACCGGGGGCCGACTACCATACGGTCTAGTGTAGGTCGGTAAACCGGGCCCGCGTGGCGGTGAGACGACCCAGCCGGAACCCGGGCCTTTCCATGACAAGTGGGCCCGGCCCGTCAGAGCCAAACCCGGGCTTCGGTTGGGTCAAAGCCCGTGTCCGTCTCTGTTTCTCCTCGTGCTCCCCTCCTCTGTTCTCTCCGGTGCTCCTCCCGCGAGACGAGACGGCCGCCACTAAACCCTAACCCTAGATTGGATTACGGGGGCTGGGAGAGGGAGAGGGTCGGAGCGGCGGCGGCGGCGGCGGCGAGATGTCGGCGAAGAAGGGGCTCTCGAGCACGCTGCGGAACCTCAAGGTGAGGAATCGAGCCCTCTGTCCTCCCGGCCGCTTCCTCTCGCCATGGCTTGGCCTCTTACGGGGGGTGTTTTCTCTTGTCCGTGTGCGTGTGCGGCGGTGCAGTTTATGCAGCGGGCGGCGGTGGCGCAGAAGATTGAGGACAAGGCCGATGTCGAGGTGGAGGAGGCGGCGGCCGAGGTGGTGATGACGCCGGCGGCCAACGGAGGAGGGGTTAGCTTGTCGGTCCAGGTCGCCAGGAAGTGGTACGTATGTGGGTTGTTGAAATTCCCGGTTCTTCTTAGCTGCAGATGGTTCTTCCTGTGTTGGTGTGTCTTGGTTGGGTATGCTCGGGTTAGGGAAGTTGTTGTAGAGGATTTTAGATTTGTTGTTATGTTGTTATTAAGACTGTACGATAGTGATGCAATTCTAGTAATATTTCTGCTAGCATAGTTACTGTCCCCTGCGCAAATGGAAATTGATGAAGATCGCACCATTTTTGGATCAAGGTTTGTTACAAAAGGGAACTCGCACAAACTCCTGTGAACACTAACTAACAGTTTCACTTAGGAAAATGCCACATATTGGGGAGAAGTATGCCATATAGGTGAAATTCAAGTAATTTGTGTGCTATAGCTTATGCCATAGAAGTGAAATTCCAGTAATTTGTGTGATATAGCTTAGTTGCTGACCCCTGCGAAGCAGGGAACCGATGAAGAATCACACCACTTTTGGTTCAAGTATTTTTGGTACAAAAAGAAACTCATGCAAACTCCTGTGAGCGGTACCAGTTTTCCTTGGGCATCGCATATGGCGGAAAGTATGACTAGAAATGTGCTTATGCAGCTGTACCTAGTAACTGTTTGGGAGAAGGAGACTGTCGGCATAGTGTTACATTACATGCTTTTGTGTCTATCTTTTGAAGTTCAATCATACTTTGCAGCCTGGTCATAAATTAAAAACATGTTAAACAAATTTATTACTTGTTCTGTCAGAGGTTTTTCTCACCCTGTTTCAGCTTTAGATTTATTGCCTTTCCTATGCAGCACAAAATCCATGAAGGGTTACTAGCTTTGATTTGTCACTGCAGACTAAGCAAAACTAGTTTCTTTTTTCAGTGTAGTTGTCATGGAGGGTAATCCACATCCAGGAGCTGTAAAGGGTCGAATGTCATTCCAAAATTTCAATCCATCCATTGATGTGAGTTCTGTAGCTTTTTGTCCTTCGGGCTTTTTATGTCCTTTAGATGTCTGTTCCCTTACACAAGCCTAGACCTGTAGAAACTAAATGACGAGGCAAGTGGTCACCCAACACAATCAGCTTCACCTAGTAATTCTCAACAAGACAGTGCAAATACCAGCAGGTTAGCTACTACCATGGTTCTTTTTCTCTTCTCTGTTAAGTTACCTTGGAAATGCCGGCTGTCACAAGTTACTTTTTAGCTATTCGCCAAGATTGATGCATTGCAAATGTGTGAAGTAATTATTTAGTTTCAGTTGCTTAATTTGGACCAATTTGATCGACAACATGTCAAGAAAACCTGTAGATTCCACTTTGTTGAGCTGGGCATGTCTATCCTTGAAGTGCTCAAATACAAGTTATATACTCAGAGGAACTGTATACTTTCGAGCTGTGTGAATAAAGGACGATGGTATTTTACTATTATTTTTTCTTTTAAGAAGTTATTATTGATAGAGCACATAAACAACTTTAGATTGGCATACATACTGGGTGATGTTTTTATTTATTTCTGATGCAGTTCTTTTATGTTCAAACTATTGCTAAAAATTAGATTCAGTTTGATCTCTTGAGTCCTGCTGTGCCATACATAATTGATATCCTATTCACCAGAAGAACACTTGCATTTATACATATAGTATATGTCTGCATCAGCTATCTTTGGCATATGTAGTTTTGAGGCTTTTTGATGACTTAAGTGGGAAATGAAACTGCAGAGTGGATGATATATCAGCATCAAGATTTAGAAGCTTCAATGTTGATAGTTCAGAAAGCATATCTCTGAATGAGTTGAAGAGAAAAGAGCCTGGGCTGGAGATGGAAACACCACCATCGCGTAAGCTGCCAAAGACGACTGGCCAGAACGTGGATGGCCAGCCGTCTTCGCAGAGCAATGGTCGTGGGTCTGGCAAGTCGAACAAGCATGAAAAGCTTGACTTTAATCTTCTCAGAAAACGGAAATCAAAATGAGGCCCAGGTTAGCATTAGCCAAGAGAGCTCTGTGTACTCCATATGTCACCATTTGTACTCTGTATCTGATCAGCCTTGTGCGTTGTTCACTGAATTATTTCTGTAGTAGCAGGTAGCCAGGTTAAACCTGCAGTGGTATATCTGTTATTAACTTGAGAAGCCTACTGGGTAACATGGTATCTTACATTGGGCGCTTTTCTTCTGTTTTTGATGGTGCTGTACTCCATTATCACTTGTAAGATGTAAGATTCTACAGCAGCTGTGAGAATTTAAAGTTTTGGGGTAAGTTTTTTTTTGTTGTTGTTGCTGTTAAAAGTCATGTGCATTATTGGCGTTACAATTGTGCTGTGCCGTGTTCATGTACGGGAATTGGAATTTATTGTTGGCTTCAGAACACAGACAATCAGCCATGGTCTGATTGTTTTTCTCAGCAATGGAATGCAGAGTTACAAGATACCCCATCTTTTGGTTTATCCTCCATCATGTTTGTATGGTAATCTCATACTCCCTCTAGTAATCAGGCTGAACTGACTATTAAGCATAGAATAACTGATTGGCATGGTGACACAATGTACTACCTCCGTCCCATAATATAAGATCTTATTACATCCAATATGCTGGATGTAATAAGATCTTATATTATGGGACAGAGGGAGTAGTTATAGTAACAGGTTCTAACAGATTCACAATTCAGAGTCATTTGATATGAATGCTACATGAAGAACATAAGCCAGATGATGGAACGCAGTTGGTCTCGATATTCACTCTGTTGCCTCTCATATCTGCTGGAGACCATCCCGCACCACGGGCGAATGGCATGAAGAGCATGAGGGCTGGAGAATAAAATGTGTTTGGTTTGATCTTCAATTCCTTGGAAAAAATATAGGCTCGCAACCCTTTGTGATGCTGCCTGCTGTACCATGCTTTGCAGACCTATAAGCATTTGGTTGTATATCAGCTGACGAATCAAACAATCAACTAACGTGACATGGGCCTTGAAGAAACTGAGTTTTTTCTCAAATAGCCAACCAGCAACACAATTTTGCAAGTATTATTATTGTCAATTTCCTTCCAAAAAGAATTGCATTGCGAATTAACAAGAGTCGTACATAACATGATAAAACATATTTTTGGAAGGAGGCAAAAGCCTCATTCATTAATGACGAGGGGAAAATAAAGTTTAAGCTGCACTGTCCAACATGGTGAAAAGTGATTTCTTCCCCTCCCACCCTACTTGAATTAAGCAGAGTCGAATTTGTGAGCGTCTGTTTCTCACAAAAATACCCACATCAAAGAGCATGGGACAGCTCGCCTCTCCTACATTAAGCAGACCCTGTACATTATGATTAGTGATAAGCACCTCACATGACCCTGCATGATACAAACGCCAAGACAAGATTCGACGGCATCCAGGGGACGATGGTGACGCCCCAAATATTTCTCATAATATTACTTGTTCAACAGAGAAACAAAGGGGCAGGACATCAATATAAGCTCTATTTTGTCTAAGGAATCCTCTTCAAGCTGTTCACTTTGTATATGGCTCAATTGCTTGGTTGCTGATCAACCTCCATGTTTTCTTTCAACCATCTTCGTATTTTTATCTTTATCTTTGTTCTTATTGTTATCCATTACTCACTGTTTCGGCAGCCAACATATTTCCACAAGCTACCTGGAGCTAGGCGAAACGATGTTTCTCGAAAAATTCACTCATTCTAGTGCAAGAACCCGAAGAACTTCTCCCTTGTCGCTCCCTCCAAGCGACTCTGGGGTGACCTCTCCCAACTGCCTTCCCGATGGCAGTCGGGCTGGTTTTGTCGGCGTGTGTATAAGGTATCCATGGACATGAACAATAATACATGCAAGGATTTCACCGACGAGGAGATTTCCGATGCCATGTTTCAGATAGGGTCACTCAAGGCGTCGGGGCTAGATGGGTTCCCAACACGGTTTTTTCAGTGGCACTGGCAACATAATTAATATTGTCAAGTTATTCTTCGCTTCAGTAATGATGCCAGAAGGTGTAAACAACACCGTTATTGTTTTGATCCCCAAGATTGACACACCGACTCGCCTTACTGATTTTCAGCCTATTAGTCTCTGCAACGTCATCTATAAGGTAATAGCTAAATGCCTTGTCAACAGACTTCGGCCTATTCTGGGTGAGCTGGTGTCCTCGGAGCAGAGTGCTTTTGTACCGAGCAGGTTAATTACTTATTGACAATGCCTTAATTGCCTTCGAGTGTTTTCATGCGATCAAGCAGGAAAAAGATCCGGAGCAAAGCTTCTGTGCCTATAAGCTGGACCTCTCCAAGGCTTTTGACAGGCTGATTGGGTTCAGCCACTAGGGTTGTTTGGAGCGCTGAACCAAAATAGTGGTAGCGTTTTGTGAAATTAAGAAAGGTGGTAGTTTGCCATAAGCTAGCCCGTAATGTGGTAGATTTTTGCTATTTACTCTAATTCCCTTGCTACATTGGCTAATACATGTATTCATCATATGGAGATAACTAATGTGTGCTCATTATGTGGTCTCAAGCGGGAGGACACATTTCATGTGTTTGTAGGTGCCCAAGGGCAGTGGACTGGCGAGCGATGGCGCAAGTGTGGCGTCTCCCTAACCTCGAAGCAGTCCGTAACACGAGATCTGAATGGGCACTTGACCTCACATTGTGGACTGCGATGAAGGGGATGGACTGAGACTACTCATGTTGTTGGCGCTGCTTGTTTGTGCAAAACAAAATCAAGCATGACAAACCGGGCAACCAATAGAGGTCTCATGAAAGTTTCTGTAGAGCTATGTCACTTCTCTCTTGGGCATTCAGTAGTACCCAACAGGAGATTGGGACAAGAGAAATATGGTTATCTAGCAGGAGGGTTCCGAGCAACCCATATCACATGTGGAGATCCAAAACAAACCGGTTCGCAAGTGAAGTCCCCCGCCGGTGAACTGGACGAAACTCAACGTAGACGGCTCCTTCTCTCCCAAGGATGGGCCGACAGGCGCGGGAATGGTGATGCGTGATCGCAACGGCGACATCATCTTCTCGGCTTGCAGGTCCTTGGGGCCATGCCCGGATGCCTTGCATGCGGAGCTCACAGGATGCATGGAGGGGCTGGCTCTAGCGCGCCAATGGACGGATCTTCCAGTAATCTTGGAATGTGATAGCCTGCATTCAATCCAGCTGATCAGTGCTAGGAGGAAGGACCGGGTGAAAGTGCAATATTGCACTAAAGTGTTTTTTGACATTGTTGACAACTTCATTTGTGTTTGTAACCACATGCTCTAAGTGTTAACAGCCCTGATTAAGCTAAAAGTGAAGCATGGATGGTTATTCCTCTCTTATTGGAAAAAGGAAAAGCGGTGCGCTCAAGAAAAGAAGAGTACCTTAAAGTTTTCTTAGTTCTTGAGTCCTTAGGGCAGCCGCACTATTAAGAGGGGGTGCATCATAAAAACATCCGGGGAATCAACTTACCTTCTCACATTGATCTGAAAATCCTAGTGCCAAGTTTCTGTTCAGCCCGGAACTTCCGGGAACTTCCGGGGCCCGGAATGTCCGGGCGGGGTCTGGGAAGCTTCCGGGTACCCAGAGAAACTTCACTTTTTCGTGCAATCTTTCTGTGTAGCCCGGAACCTCGTCGGAACCTGGCCGGAACTTCCGTCGGCCGGAACTTCCGGGTCCGGAACTTCCGTCTGTAGCCGGAACTTCCGGGCTACGCAGAAATCTGCCTCCAACGGCCAGATTTCATCCCCACCTATAAATAGTCTTCTTCTTCCTCACAAAGGAGTTGACGCCTCCATTTTCTCTCACCTCCATTTTCAGACCTCGATTTCTTGGAGATCTCCCTCCTTAGCCAACCAAAGCTCTTGATGTTTTGAGTAGCGAAGGAGAAGTGCTCGATCTACACATTCACCAAAGCGAAAGTTGATTCCCCCCTTGTTTTTGTGGTGCTTCTTGTTACTCTTGGAGGTTGGGGACTCCTAGGCGGTAGGAGTGCTCCGGCGAGGAATCGACCATTGTGATTTCCCCTGGAAAGTTTGTGAGGGTTTGGAGACCACCCCAAGGTCTACCACTAGTGGTTGAGAAACGCCTTTGTGGTGTTGTCTCAAGGAGAGAATAGGGTGAGCCTTCGTGGCGTTGGTGTGCCTTCGTGGTAACATCCACCTCTCTAAACGGTGACATAGCTTCCCTCCAAGGAAGTGAACATCGGCATACATCCTCGTCTCTCGGAGTTGCGGTTATTCCTAACCCTAACTCTCTACTTGTGGTTACTTGTCTCTTAGCACTTACTTATATCATCTTGTGCTTGCTTACTCATATATTTGGGTCACTTGTTTATCTTGCTTAGCTCATTAGTATCCTACTTACAATTGTTAGGCTCACTTTCACTTTCCGCATTATTGCCTAAAATTGCTTAGTAACAATTAAAATTTTTCATTGTACCTATTCACCCCCCTCTAGGCCCATCTCGATCCTTTCAATTGGTATCAGAGCCTCGTGCTCTATTCTTGTGGCTTAACCGCCCTAGAGCAAGATGAACCCCGATGGGATTCCCCTTGTTGTTGATCCGAAGGATAAAGGTGAGGCTTCTTCTGAAGTCAAGTCCTTTACTTCTGAGGATCTGGAACGGGCCCTTGCTAAGCAAAAAGAGGAACATGATGCTTCTCTTGAGGCCTTGGTCCAAATGAGACTAGCCACGTTGTCCATGGTGCTTGCACCACTTTTGGGTGGTACAACTTCGAGGCCAACCGTGCCTACTCCGTCACTTGGTCAACAACCTCCTAGCAATGAACACTCCAGTGTTCCTTGGCTTTATGCAAGACCCCAAGTTGAGAAACCGAAATATAACCCTCAAGGCAAACCTCCTTTACTTGATGCCACTTCCGATTTTTCCTTGTGGAGAGTTGCTATGCAGGATCATCTTCAATATGGAAATGATGAGATGCTGGAGATCTTGGAGTATGGTTACCATGTGGTTGATCCAAAGAATCCTACACCAAGAGAAATTTATGACAAGAATCTCAATGACACTGCAACCATGTGTATAAGGAGAGGTATGGTTGAAAAGCAAAGGAGACCTTTCATACACATCACAAGTGCCAAGGAACTATGGGAAAGTATTATAAGATCCAAGACCGGTATCTCCACCCTTCGGAGTGCTCAATATGAAATTGCCAAGGGGCAATTGCAAAACTTTTGTATGGAGAAAGGTGAAACTCCAAATCAACTCCTTGAGCATCTCATGACTCTCACCGCTGATATTGAGTCATGTGAGTGTGACAAGACACAAGATGGATTCAACATGACTAAGTGTTTCCTTGTGGACAAGTTGCTCCATGCTCTTGCACCATATCACCACCAAATGGTATGGGACATAAGACAACACCATGCCTTCAAGGAAATGACTACAGATGACATCATATCCACTTTCCAACTATTTGAATAGTCAAAGGCAAATGCTACAAAACATCTTGCCATGCATGGTACTCCATCGTCAAAGATCAATCTTTCATTGAAGGCCAAGCATGTATGTGAAGATGAGCAAAGTGAAGAAGAAGAAGAAGATGATGATGATGAAGATGGTGATGAGGTTGAATCTGATGAGGGCCCTTCATATGAAGGCATGGCTCTCTTTGTCAAGAAGTTTAGTGCGGGAAAATTCAAGGGAAGATTTCAAAAGAAGAAAGTAAGAAAATGCTACAACTGTGAAGAAACCAACCACTTCTCCAACGAGTGCCCTTATGAGAAGAGAGAAGATAAGCCAAGGTTTCCCAAGACCTTTCCCAAGAAGAAGTTGCCAAATCCTTTGAACTCCAAGCTCAAGAAGAGAGATGGGAAAGCAATGGTTGCTCAAGAAGAATCCGACCCGGATGATGTTAGTGGTGTTGCCGGAGTTGCTCAAGATTCTCAAAACACATTGAGGCTAGTCAACAAGAGTGGTGATGCTGTCACCTACAACTACATGAAGGACTACAAGGGCAACGCTCACAAGTGTCTCATGGCAAAGGCTGTGGTAGAAGATGGAGAGGACCAACACTCTCCTAACAAGGTCAAGGTAACCCCACGATCAAACCCTCCTCTTTTCACTCCTCTTACTCCTAGTGATGAGTATCTTGATGCGGAGGATAGTTATGAGGATGATGATATAGATGATCCTATGCTTGCTAAACTAAATAAGTTCATGTGCTCCCTTAAAGGAAAGAAGCTCACTATGTTTCGTATGCTTATGGAGATGGTGAGTAAGCACACCATCTCCATTAAGGAACTCGAAACCCTCGTCACCGAGGAAAAGGAAAAATATGAAATCCTTGAGCAGAAAGTCCAATATGAGGAAGCACGAAATGATGAACTATGCTTAAAAATTGGGTCAAACATTGATGTTCATACTAAAGATCTTGCCTCCTTGAAAAAGGCTATTGACACTTGCGAAGAGTTAATGAAGGATAAAAGTAAGCTTGTGAAGTCTAATGCTTCTCTCTCTAAGGATTGTGAGCTCCTATCCGTGTCCCTCAAGACTAAGGAAGAAGAGCTCACCCTTCTTACAAAGATCTTTGAGACACTCAAGCTCACTTATCTTGAAACTCTAGCCAAGGCTTACTTTTCTCCTATTATCAATGTTGATGCTTGTACTACTAACTCTAGTAGTGATCTAGCATCTATTCTTGAGGAGAATCGCTTTCTCAAGGCTCAAATCGAGAAAGGGTTCATGACATGTGCTCAAGGGCAAAAGAATCTTAATGAGGTATTGAGCCAACACAATGAAGTGTTTGCCAAAGAGGGACTCGGGTTTGACCCAAGCACAAGCAAGAAGAATACGTCCTCCCAAAAGTGCACCACCCCTCTAAAAGAAACTTTTGTACGAGAAGGGCACAAGGAGAAAGGTAAGGTCGTTAGTGGGAAGGCCACAAGGGGCATGCCCACTCTCAATAAGCCAAAAGAGTTCATGCCTCCATCCTATGTACTTTTTAAGACTGCAAATGGAGAGGTTTACGCAAAGTTTGTTGGTTCTCGAAATGCATTCCGGTTTTATGCTATTTGGGTCCCTAAGACCCTTGTGACTAACCTGAGAGGTCCCATTGCAAAATGGGTGCCTCTAACCAAGTCATAATTGTGTGTAGGTTGCTTTCTCCGGTGGAGTAAAATGGGTGATTGACAGTGGATGTACCAATCATATGACCGGAGCTAGCAAGTTGCTCTACGATTTCATGGAAGCTATTCAACCATTTATGAGCATTATGTTTGGTGGAGGATCAAAAGGATAGGTACTCGGGTTGGGCAAGGTGGCTATCACAAATGACATGTCTCTTGCAAATGTCATGCTTGTCCAATCCCTTAAATACCATTTGCTTTCTGTTCACCAATTGGCTTTTGTTGGTTATGATACACTCTTTGGACTAACGGATGTGAAAGTCTTTAAGAGAGATACTCACGAAGTGGCCTTTGTTGGAGAGTTGGATGGCAACCTTTACACAGTTGATTTCTCGAAATAGAGCACATTCCATGCAACTTGTCTAATGGCCAAGGCCGACAAGGGCTGGCTATGGCATCGCCGGCTAGCCCATGTCGGCATGAGAAATCTTCAAGATCTCTTAAAGGGTAATCACATTCTTGGACTAACCAATGTCTCTTTTGAGAAAGATCGTATGTGTAGTGCATGCATAGCTGGGAAGCAACATCAATCAAAGCACCCACCCAAGAATATTGTGTCTACTTCAAGGCCTCTGGAGCTCCTTCATGTGGATCTTTTCGGGCCTCCTTCATGGATAGTCTTGGTGGGAAAAAGTATGGGATTGTCATTGTTGATGATTACTCAAGATATACATGGGTCTTCTTCCTCAAATCCAAGGACGAGATGAAGATCACCTTCATTGACTTTGCCAAGCAAGCACAACGCAAGTTTGACAAAGAAATCTTGGCAATAAGAAGCGATAATGGCTCTGAGTTCAAGAACTACACTTTGGAAGAATTTCTTAGTGATGAAGGGATTGAACATCAATATTCAGCTCCATACACTCCTCAACAAAATGGTGTAGTAGAAAGGAAGAACCGCACACTTGTGGAGATGGCAAGGTCCATGTTGGATGAATACAAGTTGCCACATAGTTTTTGGGCTGAGGCTGTCAACACCGCATGTCATGCATCAAACCGTCTCTTCCTCCGCACTATATTGGAAAAGACTCCATATGAGCTCCTAACTGGGAACAAGCCAAATGTCAAGTACTTTCGTGTTTTTGGGTGCAAATGTTACATCCTCAACAAAAGAGAACGGTTAGGAAAATTTCAATCTAAAACCATTGAGGGCATATTTGTTGGGTATGGATCAAACTCTCACGCCTATAGAGTCTACAACAAATCCAATGGATGTGTTTTAGAAACTTGTGATGTGATGTTTGATGAATTTACTGGCTCCCATGGGGAGCAAGTTGATCTAAGTGATGTAGGTGAAGAAGACTCTTCTCAAGATATCTTGACCATGGTTGTTGGCGCACTTCTTCCAATGGAACAAGAACCTCATGATGATGAAGAAGAAGATGGAAGCTTCACACATCATCAAACTACTTCAACACCCATACCACCACAAGCTCCTATTGCTCAACCAATGCCCGTGGACCAAGTACGAGGTGATGATCAAGTTCCTCGTCATGATAATCATCAAGAACAAGATCATCCTCAAGGGCAAGAACAAGAAAGTGCAATCATTGACAATGAACCTCAACCAATGCGAGATGAAGAAGAAGATCTTACACCACACATTCATGATCCATATGTTGAGGACGTGGATGATGGACATGAAGTTGAACCTCGTGAAACACTTACCTCCATCATGCCTTGAGTGGCCGGTCGTGTTGATGTTGATAAAATTCTCACTGACATATTGGAAGGTAGAGTCACTCGTAAACAATTGACAAACATTTGTGCTCACTTCTCCTTTGTGTCTAGTGTTGAGCCTCTCAAGGTACAAGATGCATTGATGGACAACGATTGGCTTGTTGCTATGCAAGAAGAATTAAACAGTTTTGAACGCAACCAAGTGTGGTCATTAGTCAAGAGGCCTACTACCGAGAACAACGTCATTGGAACAAAATGGATTTTCAAAAACAAGCAAGATGAGAATGGTGTAATCATCCGTAACAAGGCAAGGTTAGTGGCACACGGGTACTCACAAGTTGAAGGTTTGGACTTTGGTGAGACCTTTGCTCCCGTTGCCCGTCTTGAATCCATTCGCATCTTACTTGCTTATGTTGCTTTCAATGGCTTTACTTTACATCAAATGGATGTGAAGAGTGCTTTTCTTAATGGTCCTCTACAAGAAGAAGTATATGTGTCACAACCACCTGGGTTCGCTGATCCCGATCACAAAGACTATGTGTATAAACTTCACAAGGCCTTGTATGGCCTCAAACAAGCACCTCGTGCTTGGTATGATCATCTTAAGAAGTTTTTACTCAATGATGGTTTTGTGAGAGGGATGATCGATCCCACTCTTTTTACTAAGAGGGACAAGGGTGATTTGATATTATGCCAAATCTATGTAGATGATATCATTTTTGGTTCTCCTAACATTCATTTGTGCAAGAAGTTTGCGGCTTCCATGACCAAGAATTTTGAAATGTCACTCAATGTGGATTTGAAGTTCTTCCTCGGATTTCAAAGTCAACAATTTCAATAAGGAATTTTCTTGTCTCAAGCAAAATACCTCAAGGATATCCTAGAGAAGTTTGGCATGTCTGATGCTAGCCCATGTAAGACACCCATGCCAACAAAAATTGTACTCACTGAAGACACAAACGGTATCCCTTTCGACCCATCTAAATACCGCTCTATGATTGGCTCATTGCTTTATCTTTGTGCATCTAGACCAGACATCATGTTTAGTGCATGCATGTATGCTATATTTCAAGCTTCCCCTAGGGAAAGTCATCATAAGGTGGTTAAGCATATTCTTAGATACCTTGTTCACACCCCAAAGTTGGGTCTATGGTACCCCAAGGATGCTAAGTTTGATCTTATTGGGTACACGGATGCGGATTGGGCGGGAGACAAAGTGGATCGTAAGTCCACCTTCGGCGCATGTCAGTTTCTTGGACGCTCCTTGGTAAGTTGGTCCTCAAAAAACAAAATTGTATTGCCCTCTCTACCGCAGAAGCAGAATACATTGCAACCGCCAGTTGTGCAACTCAATTACTATGGATGAGGCAAACTTTGAAGGATTACGGTATCACCTATAGACATGTGCCTCTTCTATGTGACAATGAAAGTGCCATCAATATTGCCGAGAACCCCAAAGGTCATACCCGCACCAAGCATATTGATATTAGGTATCACTTCTTGAGAGATGATAACCCACAAGTATAGGGGATCGCAACAACTTTCGAGGGTAGAGTATTCAACCCAAATTTATTGATTCGACACAAGGGGAGCCAAAGAATATTCTCAATTATTAGCAACTGAGTTGTCAATTCAAGCACACCTGGAAACTTAGTATCTGCAACAAAGTGTTTAGTAGCAAAGTAATATGATAGTGATGGTAACGGTAACAAATGAGTAACAAAAGCAAAGTAATGTCTTTGGTATTATGTACTGATTGTAACAATAGCAACGGGAAAGTAAATAAGCGTAAACCAGTATATGGAAAGCTCGTAGGCATCGGATCAATGATGGATAATTATGCCGGATGTGGTTCATCATGTAACAGTCATAACATAGGGTGACACAGAACTAGCTCCAATTCGTCAATGTAATGTAGGCATGTATTCTGAATATAGTCATACGTGCTTATGGAAAAGAATTTGCATGACATCTTTTGTCCTACCCTCCTATGGTAGCGGGGTCCTAATGGAAACTAAGGGATATTAAGGCCTCCTTTTAATAGAGAACCGGAACAAAGCATTAGCACATAGTGAATACATGAACTCCTCAAACTACGGTCATCACCGGTAAGTATCCCGATTATTGTCACTTCGGGGTTAATAGATCATAACACATAATAGGTGACTATAGACTTGCAAGATAGGATCAAGAACACTCATATATTGATGAAAACATAATAGGTTCAGATCTGAAATCATGGCACTCGGGCCCTGGTGACAAGCATTAAGCATAGCAAAGTCATAGCAACATCAATCTCAGAACATAGTGGATACTAGGGATCAAACCCTAACAAAACTAACTCGATTACATGATAAATCTCATCCAACCAATCACCGTCCAGCAAGCCTACGATGGAATTACTCACGCACGGCGGTGAGCATCATGAAATTGGTGATGGAGGATGGTTGATGATGATGACGACGACGAATCCCCCTCTCCGGAGCCCCGAACGGACTCCAGATCAGCCCTCCTGAGAGGTTTTAGGGCTTGGCAGCGGCTCCGTATCGTAAAACGCGATGATTTGTTCTCTTCTATTTTTTTCTCCCCGAAAGCAGTTATATAGAGTTGGAGTTGGAGTCGGGAGGTCTCCAGGGGGCCCACGAGGTAGGGGACACGCCCTAGGGGGGGGGGGGGCGCCCCGCACCCTCATGGCAAGGTTGTGGCCCCCCTGGTCTTCATCTTTGGCGAGGATTTTTATTTATTTATTGTAAGATATTCCGTGGAGTTTCAGGTCATTCCGAGAACTTTTGTTTTCTGCACATAAAACAACATCATGGCAATTCTGTTGAAAACAGCGTCAGTCCGGGTTAGTTCCATTCAAATCATACAAGTTAGATTCCAAAACAAGGGCAAAAGTATTTGGAAAAGTAGATACGACGGAGACGTATCAACTCTCCCAAGCTTAAACCCTTGCTTGTCCTCAAGCAATTCAGTTGACAAACTGAAAGAAATAAAGAAAAACTTTTACAAACTCTGTTTGCTCTTGTTGTTGTAAATATGTCAAGCTAGCATTCAAGTTTTCAGCAAAGATTATAACTAACCATATTTACAATAATTCTAAGGTCTCATGATTACCCGTATCAATAGCATAATCAACTAGCAAGCCATAATAATAAATCTCGGATGACAACACTTTCTCAAAACAATCATAATATGATATAACAAGATGGTATCTCGCTAGCCCTTTCTGAGACTGCAAAACATAAATGCAGAGCACCTTTAAAGATCAAGGACTGACTAGACATTGTAATTCATGGTAAAAGAGATCCAATCATAGTCACACCCAATATAAATTAACAGTAATGAATGCAAATGACAGCGGTGCTCTCCAACTGGTGCTTTTTAATAAGAGGGTGATGACTCAACATAAATGTAAATAGATAGGCCCTTCGTAGAGGGAAGCAGGGATTTGTAGAGGTGCCAGAGCTCGGTTTTGAAATAGAGGTGAATAATATTTTGAGAGGTATACTTTCATTGTCAACATAACAACCAAGAGATGGTGATATCTTCCTTGCTACACACATTATAGGCGGTTCCCAAACAGAATGGTAAAGTTTATACCCCCCCTCCACCAACAATCATCAATCCATGGCTTGCTCGAAACAACGAGTGCCTCCAACATACATCAGGTCCCAGGGGGAGTTTTGTTTTGCAATTATTTTGATTTAGTTTGCATAAAGCATGGGACTGGGCATCCCGGTGACCAACCATTTTCTCGTGAGTGAGGAGCGGAGTCTACTCCTCTTGAGAATAACCTGCCTAGCATGGAAGATACAGGCATCCCTAGTTGATACATGAGCTATTCGAGCATACAAAACGGGATGATTATTTGAAGGTTTAGAGTTTTGCACATACAAATTTACTTGGAACGGCAGGTAGATACAGCATATAGGAAGGTATAGTGGACTCATTTGGAATAACTTTGGGGTTTAAGGGATTGGATGCACAAGCAGTATTTCGGCTTAGTACATGTGAAGGCTAGCAAAAGACAGGGAAGCGACCAACTAGAGAGCAACAACAGCCATGTACATGCATTAAAATTAATAAACATTGGATGCAAGCATGAGTAGGATATAATCCACCATGAACGTAAATATCGTGAAGGCTATGTTGATTTGTTTCAACTACATGCGTGAACATGTGCCAAGTCAAGTCACTTAAATCATTCAGAGGAGGATACCACCCTATCATACCACATCATAACCATTTTAATAGCATGTTGGCACGCAAGGTAAACCATTATAACTCATAGCTAATAAAGCATGGCACAAGAAACTATGATCTCTAATTATCATTGCAAACATGTTTATTCATAGCAAGCTGAATCAAGAATGATGAACTCATCATATTTAGAAAAACAAAAGAGGTCGAGTTTGTACCAGCTTTTCTCATCTCAGTCAGTCCATCATATATCATCATAATTTCCTTTCACTTGCACGACCGAACGATGTGAATAATAATAAGAGTGCGCGTGCATTGGACTAAGCTAGAATCTGCGAGCATTCAATAAACAGGAGAAGACAAAGCAATATGGGCTCTTGGTTAAATCAACAATAAAGCATATAAGAGCCACTTCAACAATTTAATCATGGTCTTCTCCTACTGACCCCCAAAGAAAAGAAAAGAAATAAAACTATTTACACGGGAAAGCTCCCAACAAGCAAAAGAAGAACGGGAAATATTTTTGGGTTTTCTTTTTAATTATTACTACAAGCATGGAAAGTAAATTAATTAAAAGCTACAACTAAATTTTTTGGTTTTTTTCTTAAGGTTTATTAAACACACAAGAAGAACGCATAAAAGGAAATAAACTAGCATGGATGATACAATGAAAAAGTATGAACACCGACATCTAGCAATGAGTGTGTGTGAACATAAATGTAATGTCGGTGAGAAATACGTACTCCCCCAAGCTTAGGCTTTTGGCCTAAGTTGGTCTATGGCCATGGCTGGCCTGGCTGATATCCATAATAATAGTTGGGGTCGTACTATGATGAGGAAGAAGAAGGCTCCGATTGCCACTGGCTGGCAATCATCTCCGGATCCCACTGATAGTTAGACTGTCGTGAAGGATCAAATTGTGGTTCCAGTTCTGGCTCATCGGCTGGTGCAGGGTTCCGGTAGGCGCGGATAGCCGTCAACGGAACAAGGTACTTGCCTACAGTCAAATCAAACAAAGAAGGAGCAGACAAGGTAATAGTCTTAGGATGATGTTTATTAAAGAACAATTGATATTTAAGCTCTCCTGCCCTATTCTTAATAATAAAATCATGTGCCACCATACTTTTATAATCTAGATAAACACGAGGCAGCACTTTGTCTTCCTTCTCAGCATGCCTAATAGGTATGTTAAAATGTGCAGCTAGGCATGTAGCATAGATGCCTCCAAAGATGGGGCCCTTTGTACGGTTCATACTTAACCGTTTAGCAATAATACCGCCCATACTAAAAGTGTTATCACTGTATAAACCTTGGAGCAAAATAATAATATCAGGGATACTAAGGTTTCCACAGTTTCCGCGACCAATTAAGCAACAACTAGCAAATAATGCAAAGTAACGTAAGACAGGAAAATGTATGCTAGTGATTCGTGCATCGGAAACCTTCCTAGTTTCCCCTACAGTGATAGTATCAATAAATCCCTCCACATCATCACGATGTGGTTCTTCTGTCTTGCCCTCAAAAGGGACTAAACAAATCCGACAAAAATCATAAAGTGACATCTCCTTATGCTCATCATATAAATGAAACTCCACCATAGGTGGTGAGATCCTAGAATGTAAATGAAAGTTTTGCACAAAGGTATTTGTGAGTAAGAGATACTGATCGCATTGGTCGTGGAGGAAAGCAGTGAGGCCTGCATTATGAGCCAATTCATGAAAATCTTCATAAATCCCGGCGACTCTCAAAAAATCCTCGGAAGGCCATTCACACGCCCGAACCTCCGCGGTGCGCGGCAAATTATACTTAGGCTTCGGTGCCTTTTCCTTTGAGCTTTGGCTCGATGATCCCCTCAATAATATCCTCATCATTTTCGGAAAATTCTGAATTTTTTAGTAACTTCAAAATAAAAGTAAACCAAACTGAATAATATTGATAGCAACCACTCCTACAAGTGCCTAGGGCCTATATCATGCATCAAAACTACTTTTGACCATATAAATTTGACATGCAAACTCAAGAACAGGGTCACCTAAGCAGCAAAATTTTGCAATGAATAAAGCACTAGAACAAAAACTAATTGGACCAATGGAGGAGTCACATACCAAGGAACAATCTCCCCAAGCAGTTTTGTGAGAGGTGCTTTGAGCAAGGAGATCGAAAATTACAACAAAGAGGGCTGGAACTCATGCTCGAGTTGGTTTTTCATGTTTGGGGGAGGAATAAGAAGAGGATGGGTGCAGGAATAAGTGGAGGAGGGCCACCGTGGGCCCACGAGGCAGGGGGGCACGCCCTCCACCCTCGTGGCAAGGTGGTTGGCCCCCTGGTGTGTTCTTTGTTCCATAAATCTTCAAATATTCTAGAAAAAATCATATTTAGTTTTCAGGGCATTTGAAGAACTTTTATTTTTGAGGTATTTTTATATTGCACGGATAATCAGATAACAGACAGAAAATTATTTATTTTCACTTTATTTCAACTAAATAACAGAAAGTAAAAGTGGGGTACAAAAGGTTGTGCTTCTAGTTTCATCCATCTCATGCTCATCAAAAGGAATCCACTAACAAGGTTGATCAAGTCTTGTTAACAAACTCATTCCGATTAACATGAAACCGGAGAAATTTCGAATAACACTAGGTTACCTCAACGGGGATATGCACATCCCCAATAATAAGTATATCATATTTCTTCTTGATAGTAGGAAGAGGAAATTCAAAACCTCCAAATATAATCGATGGAATTTTTCCGATAGAATTAATACTATGAACTTGAGGTTGTTTCCTCGAAAAGTGTACCGTATGCTCATTACCATTAACATGAAAAGTGACATTGCCTTTAGTGCAATCAATAACAGCCCCTGCAGTATTCAAAAAAGGTCTTCCAAGAATAATAGACATACTATCATCCTTGGGAATATCAAGAATAACAAAGTCCGTTAAAATAGTAACGTTTGCAACCACAACAGGCACATCCTCACAAATACCGACAGGTATAGCAGTTGATTTATCAGCCATTTACAAAGATATTTCAGTAGGTGTCAACTTATTCAAATCAAGTCTACGATATAAAGAGAGAGGCATAACACTAACACCGGCTCTAAGATCACATAAAGCAGTTTTAACATAGTTTCTTTTAATGGAGCATGGTATAGTAGGTACTCCTGGATCTCCAAGTTTCTTTGGTATTCCACCCTTAAAAGTATAATTAGCAAGCATGGTGGAAATTTCAGCTTCTGATATCTTTCTTTTATTTGTAATAATATCTTTCATATACTTAGCATAAGGATTTGTTTTGAGCATATCAGTTAATCGCATACGCAAAAAGATAGGTCTAATCATTTCAGCAAAGCGCTCGAAATCCTCATCATCCTTTTTCTTGGATGGTTTGGGAGGAAAAGGCATGGGTTTCTGAACCCAACGCTCTCTTTCTTTACCATGTTTCCTAGCAACAATGTCTTTCTTATCATAATGTTGATTCTTTGATTGTGGGTTATCAAGATCAACAGCAGGTTCAATTTTTACATCATTATCATTATTAGGTTGAGCATCATTATGAACATCATCATTAACCTTTTCATTAGGTTCATGTTCATTGCCAGATTGTGTTTCAGCATCAGACATAGAGATATCATTTGGATTATCAGGTGGTTCAGCAATAGGTTCACCAGAAGTTTGCACAGTTCTATCATTTTTCTTTTTCTTCCTTTTAGAAGAACTAGGTGCATCAATATTATTTCTCTGAGAATCTTGCTCAATTCTCTTAGGGTGGCCTTCAGGATACAAAGGTTCCTGAGTCATTCTACCAGTTCTAGTAGCCACTTTAACAGCATAATTATTTTTCTTACTATTCATCTCATTGAGCAATTCCTTTTGAGCTTTAAGTACTTGTTCTACTTGAGTGGTAACCATGGAAGCATGTTTACTAATAAGTTTAAGTTCACCTTTGACATTAGCCATATAATCACCCAAGTGTCCAAGCATATTTGAATTGTATTTTGATTGTCTACCAAAATAAGCATTAAAGTCTTCTTGTTTAGCCATAAATTTATCAAACTCATCTAAGCATGGGCTAGCAATTTTAGTAAATGGGATTACAGCTTTATCATATCTATAGAGAGAATTTACCTTTACTACCTATGTCGGGTTATCGAGGTCTGGAGGTTCTTCAATAAATAAAGGATTAAGATCATATGTTTCTTCGGCAGGCGGTAAATTAAGACCATGTATTTCTTCAATAGGAGGTAAATTCTTAACATCTTCAGCTTTAATACTTTTTTCTTTCATAGATTTCTTTGCCTCTTGCATGTCTTCAGGACTGAGAAATAGAACACCTCTCTTCTTCAGAGTTGGTTTAGGAATAGGATCATTAATTGGAGCAGGATCTGGCTCAGGAGGTGCCCAATTATTTTCATTTGTCAACCTATTACTCAATAAGATTTCAGCTTCATCCGGTGTTCTTTCCCTGAAAAGAGAATCAGCACAACTATCCATGTAATCTCTGGAAGCATCGGTTAGTCCATTATAAAAGATATCAAGTATTTCATTTTTCTTAAGAGGATGATCAGGCAAAGCATTAAGTAACCTGAGAAGCCTCCGCCAAGCTTGTGGGAGACTCTCTTCTTTAATTTGCACAAAGTTGTATATTTCCTTTAAAGCAGCTTGTTTCTTATGAGCAGGGATATATTTAGCAGAGAAGTAATAGATCATATCCTGGGGACTACGCATACAACCAGGATCAAGAGAATTAAACCATATCTTAGCATCACCCTTTAATGAGAACGGAAATATTTTAAGGATATAAAAGTAGCGAGATCTCTCATCATTAGTGAACAGGGTGGCTATATCATTTAATTTAGTAAGATGTGCCATAACAGTTTCAGATTCATAGCCATGAAAAGGATCAGATTTAACCAAAGTAATCATATCAGGATCAACAGAGAATTCATAATCCTTATCAGTAACACAGATAGGTGAAGTAGCAAAAGCAGGGTCAGGTCTCATCCTAGCATTTAGAGATTGCTTATTCCATTTAGCTAATAACCTTTTGAGTTCATATCTATCTTTGCAAGCTAAAATAGCTAAAGAAACTTCTTGATCAAATAAATAACCCTCAGGAATAACAAGTGATTCTTCATCATCACTTTCATCATCATAATCAGATTCAATATTTTCAATCTCTCTAGCCCTAGCAAGTCGTTCCTTGAGAAAATCACCAAGTGGCATAGTAGTATCAGGCATAGAGGCAGTTTCATCATAAGTATCATGTATAGCAGAAGTAGCATCATCAATAACATGCGACATATCAGAACGAATAGCAGAAGCAGGTTTAGGTGTCGCAAGCTTACTCATAACAGAAGGTGAATCAAGTGCAGAGCTAGATGGCAGTTCCTTACCTCCTCTCGTAGTTGAGGGATAAATTGTTGTCTTAGCGTCTTTCAAATTCTTCATAGTGTCCAGCAGATATAAATCCCAAGTGACTCAAAGAATAGAGCTATGCTCCCCGGCAACAGCGCCGGAAATTAGTCTTGATAACCCACAAGTATAGGGGATCGCAACAGCTTTCGAGGGTAGAGTATTCAACCCAAATTTATTGATTCGACACAAGGGGAGCCAGAGAATATTCTCAAGTATTAGCAGCTGAGTTGTCAATTCAACCACACCTGGAAACTTAGTATCTGCAACAAAGTGTTTAGTAGCAAAGTAATATGATAGTGATGGTAACGGTAACAAAAGAGTAATGAAAGCAAAGTAATGTTTTTGGTATTGTGTAGTGATTGTAACAATAGCAACGGGAAAGTAAATAAGCGTAAACCAGTATATGGAAAGCTCGTAGGCATCGGATCAATGATGGATAATTATGCCGGATGTGGTTCATCATGTAACAGTCATAACATAGGGTGACACAGAACTAGCTCCAATTCGTCAATGTAATGTAGGCATGTATTCTGAATATAGTCATACGTGCTTATGGAAAAGAACTTGCATGACATCTTTTGTCCTACCCTCCCGTGGCAGCGGGGTCCTAATGGAAACTAAGGGATATTAAGGCCTCCTTTTAATAGAGAACCGGAACAAAGCATTAGCACATAGTGAATACATGAACTCCTCAAACTACGGTCATCACCGGTAAGTATCCCGATTATTGTCACTTCGTGGTTAACAGATCATAACACATAATAGGTGACTATAGACTTGCAAGATAGGATCAAGAACACTCATATATTGATGAAAACATAATAGGTTCAGATCTGAAATCATGGCACTCGGGCCCTGGTGACAAGCATTAAGCATAGCAAAGTCATAGCAACATCAATCTTAGAACATAGTGGATACTAGGGATCAAACCCTAACAAAACTAACTCGATTACATGATAAATCTCATCCAACCCATCACCGTCCAGCAAGCCTACGATGAAATTACTCACGCACGGCGGTGAGCATCATGAAATTGGTGATGGAGGATGGTTGATGATGATGACGATGACAAATCCCCCTCTCTGGAGCCCCGAACGGACTCCAGATCAGCCCTGCCGAGAGGTTTTAGGGCTTGGCGGTGGCTTCGTATCGTAAAACGCGATGATTTCTTCTCTTCTATTTTTTTTCTCCCCAAAAACAGTTATATAGAGTTGGAGTTGGAGTCAGGAGGTCTCTAGGGGGCCCACGAGGTAGGGGGCGCGCCCTAGGGGGGGCGCCCCCACCCTCGTGGCAAGGGTGTGGGCCCCCTGGTCTTCATCTTTGGCGAGGATTTTTTATTATTTATTGTAAGATATTCCGTGGAGTTTCATGTCATTCCGAGAACTTTTGTTTTATGCACATAAAACAACATCATGGCAATTCTGCTGAAAACAGCGTCAGTCCGAGTTAGTTCCATTAAAATCATACAAGTTAGAGTCCAAAATAAGGGCAAAAGTGTTTGGAAAAGTAGATACGACGGAGACGTATCAAGAGATCATGTGGAGAAGGGTGATATTGACATTGCTCATGTTGGCACAGATAAGCAACTTGCAGATATTTTCACCAAGCCATTGGACGAAGCAAGGTTTTGTAAACTTAGGCGTGAACTTGGTATCTTAGAGCTTGACAATATTATGTGAAATCTAGTACCCATTCATGCATTTTCATAATGTCGTGTCTAGATGTAGGCATGTATTTAGGGGGAGACATTCAACCCATGAGTTATCTCACCCTATATGATGCATAAATAGACCAAACACTCTCAAAGTTACTATGTTATCACTTTGTGACCTAGTACTTTAAATGATGGAGTTGTGATGTTGGGCTCAAGGTTAAAATCTTCGTAGTACCAAGTCACACATACTCAAACATGGTGGACTCGTCCACCGCCCTCTCTTAGAGAGGCTGGACTTATTCTTCATTTCTTTTTCTGTGTGTTTGTCCGGTGTTCTTTCTCTATTTGGGTGTTCTTGTTGTTGCTTTTGTGTTTTGCCCCTAGCTCAGGTTCTACCCAAGCCCCTCTCATCTCGAAACCATCTGATATTTATCCAGTGCACAGGCTTCAAATCATCACCACATAAATGTTGATGTGGTGTGTGGTGTCATGGGAGCTTCCGGACCCCCTCCCTCTAGTTCTCAGGAGTTCAGAGAGACTGTAATCTCTCTGGATATCCTGGAACTTCCGGGGTGGGTCCCGGAACTTCTAGACGCCGGATCTTTCGGCCTTGCCCGAAACTTTCAGGCGTCGCGGGTAGTGGGCACATATTATGGGCAAGGGATAACAAAGGGGTTCTTTTTCCCCTTCTCCTCTGTTCCACTGCTCTCTCTCCTTGCGGCACCCCTCACCCATCGACTACTTCCGGGCGAGCTGTCGGCCCCCGGAACCTCTGGCCCCCTCTTCTCTTTCATCGTGCTTGGAGGGGATCTATCCTCTCCACCATCTCCATGGAGGAAGGTAACCTAAGCTTCTCTCTGCTCTCTCTAGATTCCTAGGGATTATAGGCTACGCTTATGGTTCTAGGATAAACACAAACTTCACATTCTCAAGCCCTGCATCCACTTTAGATCTGCAGTGCTCCATGACTTCCACTTCTCAATTGGTCGATCCATGACTGTCCCTGCTAAGATTCAGAAGGAACCTTGCGACCATGCTGGTGCCCAGAACTTCCGGGAAGGCCGGACCTTCCGGCCTCGCTAGGGTTTCCATGTTCGGGCTGGGCCGGTACTTCCGTTGGCCAGAACTACCGGGCTCCCCAGATCTTCCGTCTTCCGGAACTTCCATCCTCCCCCAGAATTTCCGGCCTAAGCAGAGTTCTGTCAAATTTTCGACCAGTGAGATTCTTTGATTTTCTTTTTTGAGGCTTGTGTACTTATTCTATCCCTTGATGTCTACTACACTTCTTCTTGTAGACGTTGTTCGGCCTCCAAGTGCAGAGGTTTGTAGGACAGTAGCAAATTTTCCTCAAGTGGATGACCTAAGGTTTATCAATCCGTAGGAGGCGTAGGATGAAGATGGTCTCTCTCAAGCAACCCTGCAACCAAATAACAAAGAGTCTCTTGTGTCCCCAACACACCCAATACAATGGTAAATTGTATAGGTGCACTAGTTTGGCGAAGAGATGGTGATACAAGTGCAATATGGATGGTAGATAAAGGTATTTGTAATCTGAAATTATAAAAACAGCAAGGTAACTAATGGTAAAAGTGAGCGTAAATGGTATTGCAATGCTAGGAAACAAGGCCTAGGGTTCATACTTTCACTAGTGCAAGTCCTCTCAACAATACTAACATAATTGGATCACATAACTATCCCTCAACATGCAACAAAGAGTCACTCCAAAGTCACTAATAGAGGAGAACGAACGAAGAGATTATGGTAGGGTACGAAACCACCTCAAAGTTATTCTTTCCAATCAATCCGTTGGGCTATTCCTATAAGTGTCACAAACAGCCCTAGAGTTCGTACTAGAATAACACCTTAAGACACAAATCAACCAAAACCCTAATGTCACCTAGATACTCCAATGTCACCTCAAGTATCCGTGGGTATGATTATACGATATGCATCACACAATCTTAGATTCATCTATTCAACCAACACAAAGGACCTCAAAGGGTGCCCCAAAGTTCTACCGGAGAATCATGATGAAAACGTGTGCCAACCCCTATGCATAGGTTCATGGGCGGAACCCGCAAGTTGATCACCAAAACATACATCAAATGAATCACGTGATATCCCATTGTCATCACAGATATCCACAGCAAGACATACATCAAGTGTTCTCAAATCTTTAAAGACTCAATCCGATAAGATTACTTCAAAGGGGAAACTCAATTCATTACAAGAGAGAAGAGGGGCAGGAGAAACATAAGATCCAACTATAATAGCAAAGCTCGCGATACATCAAGATCGTATCACCTCAAGAACACGAGAGAGAGAGAGAGAGAGAGAGAGAGAGAGAGAGATCAAACACATAGCTACTGGTACAAACCCTCAGCCCCGAGGGAGAACTACTCCCTCCTCATCATGGAGAGCACCGGGATGATGAAGATGGCCACCGGAGAAGGATTGCCCCCTCTGGCAGGGTGCCCGAATGGGTCTAGATTGGCTTTCGGTGGCTACGGAGGCTTCTGGCGGCGGAACTCCTGATCTATTGTGCCCTCGGATGTTTTTAGGGTATATGGAGATATATAGGCGGAAGAAGTACGTCAGGGGGGCCACGAGGGGCTCACGAGGGTGGAGGGCGCGCCCCCCTGCCTCGTGACCTCCTCGTAGATCCCCCGACGTGCACTCCAAGTCTTCTGGGCTTATTTCCTTCCAAAAATGAGTTCCGTGAAGTTTCAGGTCAATTGGACTCCGTTTGGTTTTCCTTTTCTTCAAAACCCTAAAACAGGGTAAAAACAGAAACTAGCACTGGGCTCTGGGTTAATAGGTTAGTCCCAAAAATGATATAAAAGTGTATAATAAAGCCCATAAACATTCAAAACAGTAAATAATATAGCATGGAGCAATAAAAAATTATAGATACATTGGAGACGTATCATCCCTATGCTATTCTCTATCTCTGTTAGCAGGAGGGTCTGGTTCGCGTGCTCACCCATCCAAGGTGTATGAACGGAAAACCAAAGCTAGGGTTAAGAAGACAACGACTGTTGTTTTGGGGCGTGAGAACATGTTTAACTGCCATCCTGAGGAAGATGCTGAGGCTGAAGACAGTGCATCTCCTCCTGCTGCTACCGCCCACTCCAAGAAGCGGAAGACCACTTCTAAGAATGCCAAAGCACAAAATGTCCAACCTCCTCCTCCTGAGCCAGTCACCATGAAGGAAATGCCCACACCAGAGTGGATTGCTCTACGATGTGTCAATCCCTATCGTCAAGATCGTGATCATGTGGCTGATTCCAAGTTTTGGACACTTTTCCAGCAACGCAACTATGAAGAGATTTTTTCTCAGTTCGTCAACAAGTGTGTCATTCAGAAGAATATCAACATTGCTCACTTTGACAAGACTCCAACAAACTCTGCTTACTTTGAGGGGATCCAGAACATGTGTGTGAAGCTCAACCTCCTTCCACTCATGCGCTTTCAACATGATGTGTCTCCGCCTCTTGTGGCTCAATTCTATGCCACTGTGCATTTTGGGACTGATATGCAGCGCACTCTTACTTGGATGAATGGTAATGAGAAGTTCTCTGCTCCGTTCTCCGTGATGACCGGTCTTCTGGGCTATGAGTATACTGACATTACTGCTGACCGTGGCTACAAGATTCACGACAAAGGGGTCTTCCAAGCTATTCACTTGGCTGATTTGTATCCTCCATCCGGAAAGGTTGGATCTGTTGGTGATCTTCTGCCTTTCTATGACATCATGCACCGTATCTTTCGTGAGATCCTTGTGGTCAAGGTGGGTGACAAGACCAAGATTCGTGGCCACCTCATCAACCTTCTTCACTATACTTGTCACAACTCCGAGCAGGGCCCCATTGATGTGATGGACTTTATGTGGCATGAGATGTACAGTGTGGTAATGAACCACAAGGTTCCTATCTATGCTCCATATATTACTGCTTTGATTGCTGAGATTGCTCCTGATGCACTTGCGGGTCGGTGTCTGACTGGCCACTCCAGTGTTAACTTGCTTGTTAGGAAGGGCAAGACAACTACTCATGAGGGTGAAGATGAGGAGGCAGAGGAGCTACATGCTGGAAATCCACACCACTTTGAGCTTCGTCCCCGCTCACATACTTTTCATCGTGGGGAGCCTAGTGACTCCGGGTCCAAGAAGAGCAACAAAATTTGGCGTCTTCTCAAGAACATGTTTTGTCTTCAGCAAGATATGCATAAGACACTAGTAGAAAACATGGCTTTGGTCCAGGTCGGGTCAGCCCATTAGTCCCGGTTCAGTCCAGAACCGGGACCAATGTGGGCATTGGTCCCGGTTCGTGAGCCCAGGGGGCCGGCCGGGCCACGTGGGCCATTGGTCCCGGTTCATCTGGACCTTTTGGTCCCGGTTGGTGGGCTGAACCGGGACCAATGGGCCTCGCTCCTGGCCCACCACCATTGGTCCCGGTTGGTGGCTTGAACCGGGACCAAAGGCTCCCCTTTAGTCCCGGTTCATGCCACCAACCGGGACCAATGAGGTGCCTATATATACCCCTCGCCCGCGAGCAGAGCACCCCAGTGCTCTGTTTTTCTCTGGCCGAGGGGGAGAGGGCTTGGTGGTGCTCTAGCTCACCTCCTATGCACACAAGGTGTTCGATGGAATGCCCGAGCCACACTACTTAAGCTTTCTCCTCTCCAAGCTCGACCTCCAAGCTCCATTTTCCATAATATTTGTCTAGGTTTAGCGGTCCGTCACGCCCCGTCCCCGTCTTCACTGCCGTTGATCACCCGCGCTGAGCTCATCGCCGGCACCACCGTGGTGAGCCTCTTGTTCTTATCTTCTTTCTGAAAGGAAAAATATTCTTACTTGTATGTTTACATAGATACTTGTATTATTTTCTTACTTTTATTATTGCATCTTATATAGTGCGATGGTTTTGGTATCCGCCCCCGTCGGCCCTCGTCCTGTCTATGATTCGGATGTGGTATATATATTATCTTTATAACTATTGGTTCATTTATTGTTTATGAAAATTATGCCGACCAACGTGACATAGATTTTATTTATGTAGGATGTATGTGAATTGGAAATGCCAACCGACCCTATTGTCGAGACTTTAAATTTAGTTGAAGAAGAAAACAATTTGTTGAAGGAAAAAATAAAAAAATTGAGGAGGATAAGATGATATTGGAGTTGCATGTTGCGGATGTCGTCGATGATCACAAGATCAAGATGGGTGCAATGCGCTTGAAGATTAGAAAGATTAGAAAATATGCCATTCATACCGAGGCTTGGTATCATTATGTTGTTGGATCAATTGTTACCTTGGTTGCGATTATGATCGCATTTATTTTCGCATTGAAATGTTTTACATAGTTTCAATGTATGGTTTAATTAATTAGATGCTCTAGAGAGCTATATGTTGTTAGATGAGAACTATGTATGCACTTTGGTTTTAATGTGATGATGAACTTCTATTAATTTGTACACTTAATTATATATAATGCACGCAGATGAACCGACAATGGATGTACGGTGACAGACACACCCGCGAGTACATTAAGGGCGTGCATGAGTTTCTCGATGTGGCTGAAGCAAACAAGCAGAATGGTTTTATGTGTTGTCCATGCACTGAATGTGGGAATACGAGGTCTTACTCTAATAGGAAAATCCTTCACTTGCACCTGCTTTACAAGGGTTTCATGCCACACTATAATGTTTGGACGAGGCATGGAGAAATAGGGGTTATGATGGAAGACGGCGAAGAAGAAGAGTACGATGACAACTATGTGCCCCCTGAATACGGTGATGCTGCAACGGGGGGAGCTGGTGAAGATCAAGAGGAACCAGACGATGTGCCCAATGATGCTGCAACGGGTGAAGCTGCTGAAGATCAAGAGGAACCAGACGATGTGCCCGATGATGATGATCTCCGCCGGGTCATTGTCGATGCAAGGACGCAATGCGAAAGTCAAAAGGAGAAGCTGAAGTTCGACCGCATGTTAGAGGATCACAAAAAAGGGTTATAACCCAATTGCGAAGATGGAAACACAAAGCTCGGTACCGTACTGGAATTGCTGCAGTGGAAGGCAGAGAATGCTGTGGCTGACAAAGGATTTGAGAAGCTACTGAAAATATTGAAGAAGAAGCTTCCAAAGGATAACGAATTGCCCGACAGTACATACGCAACAAAGAAGGTCGTATGCCCTCTAGGATTGGAGGTGGAGAAGATACATGCATGCCCTAATGACTGCATCCTCTACCGCGGTGCATACAAGGATCTGAACGCATGCCCGGTATGCGGTGCATTGCGGTATAAGATCAGACGAGATGACCCTGGTGATGTTGACGGCGAGCCCCCCAGGAAGAGGGTTCCTGCGAAGGTGATGTGGTATGCTCTTATAATACCACGGTTGAAACGTCTGTTCAGAAACGAAGAGCATGCCAAGTTGATGCGATGGCACAGTGAGAATCGAAAGAAAGATGGGAAGTTGAGAGCACCCGCTGACGGGTCGCAGTGGAGAAAAATCGAGAGAAAGTACCGGGATGAGTTTGCAAAGGACCCAAGGAATGTATGGTTTGATTTAAGCGCGGATGGCATTAATCCTTTCGGGGAGCAGAGCAGCAATCACATCACCTGGCCCGTGACTCTATGTATGTATAACCTTCCTCCTTGGATGTGCATGAAGCGGAAGTTTATTATGATGCCAGTTCTCATCCAAGTCCCTAAGCAACCCGACAACGAAATTGATGTGTACCTAAGGCCATTAGTTGAAGAACTTTTACAGCTGTGGAATGGAAACGGTGTACGTACGTGGGATGAGCACAGACAGGAGGAATTTAACCTTAAGGTGTTGCTGTTCGTGACCATCAACGATTGGCCCGCTCTCAGTAACCTTTCAGCCCTTCCCTCTCTGCCTTGTTGAGCTCCTCTCAAAGTGAAAATAGATGCCCTAATAGAGAAAAGTTTAACCCAAACTCATAGTGAATTTCTCTAAAATTCATAGAAATTTACTAGGAATTTAGGTTGAATTTTCTCTATAAGCGCATCTATTCTCATTTTTAGTAAGTTAATCACAAACTTGTGATTCAAACAATTTTCAAAGAATTCAAATTTTAACTATTCAAATTTGAAAACTAATGGCACTAACAGAAAGTTTATAATTTTTCTAAAACTAATGGCACTAACAGAAAGTTTATAATTTTGCTAACCTAAAAGCAAACAGAATTAAAAATTAAAGCAAAAAACAAAAGAAAATAAATAATTCAAAAAACAAATCAAAAAAACAGGAAAATAAAACTATTTTTATAGTAAAGTTAATCACAAAATAAAATAAATAAAGCAACAAAGAAAACAAAAAAACGAAAAAAGTGTTCTCAAATTTGAAAACTAATGGCACTAACAGAATTTTATAATTTTTCTAAGACTAAAAGCAAAAAGAATAAAAAAAATAAGCAAAAAACAAAAGAAAATAAATAATGCAGAAAACAAAACAAAAAAACTGGAAAAAATAGCAACAATAACTATTTTGTTGTAAGTAGAAACAAAATAAAATAAATAAAGCAACAGAAAGTTTATAATTTTGCTGACCTAAAAGCAAAAAGAATTAAAAAATAAAGCAAAAAACAAAAGAAAATAAATAATACAGAAATCAAAACAAAAAAACTGGAAAAAAATAAAAATAGCAACAATAAGTATTTTGTTGTAAGTAGAAACAAAATAAAATAAATAAAGCAACAAAGAAAACAAAAAAACAAAAAAAGTGTTTTCAAATTTGAAAACTAATGGCACTAACAGAAAGTTTATAATTTTTCTAAAACTAAAAGCAAAAAGAATTAAAAAATAAAGCAAAAAACAAAAGAAAATAAATAATGCAGAAACCAAACAAAAAAACTAGAAAATATTAAATATTGCAACAATAAGTATTTTGTTGTAAGTAGAAACAAAAAAAACAAAAAAACAAAAAAGTGCCACCTACTGGGCACCCACGGACTGAATACGACTAGAAACCCTACCATGGGCCAGGATTCAGGCCCATGGGAGGCCCAGTAGGCCCACAGGCACACATTGCACGGTTAGGCCCGAAAGCCTGCTTTAGAGAGGAGCTCGAGAGGGAAGGCGCACCGCACCTTATAAACAGGTGTGGCTCCCTCTCAACTAGCGAGGTGGGACTAAACATTTCGGCGCGGGGCAGCACAAGGCCTTTGGTCCCGGTTGGTGGCACCAACCGGGACTAAAGGGGGCATTGGTCACGGTTCGTGGCACAAACCGTGACCAATGCCCCCCTTTAGTCCCGGTTGGTCCCACCAACCGAGACCAAAGGCCGCCGCTTCCCGCCCTTTGGACTGCTGAAAAGAGGCCTTTGGTCTCGGTTGGTGGCACCAACCGGGACTAAAGGGGGGCATTGGTCACGGTTGGTGCCACGAACCGTGACCAATGATCCGTCTATATAAGCCACACTTGTAAAAATTTTGGTTCAGTTTCTTCGATCCCGCCCCGACAACGCCGCTAGGCTGCCCGTGCTCGCCGTCGCCGCCCCGAGGTCGTCGTCGCCGTCACCGCCCGCTCCTCGTCGCCGGCGCCACCCCCGAGCCCTTGCCGCCCTCGAGCCCGCGCCGCCCCGGAGCTCGCCGACGCCCTCGAACGCCACATCACCGTCGTCCCTGCGCCTCGACGCCGCCCGCTGTGCTCCGCCACCCCTCTATGAGCACCTGCCTCGCGCCCCTGCCTTGCCTCGCTCCCGCGCCCCTGCCCTGCCCTGCCCCGCCGGCGCCACCGCTGCCGCCATGCCCCTCTGCCCCGCCGGCGCCACCACTCCCGCGCCCCTGCCTTTATTAGTTTAATTTTTTTTCATATATATATATAATGTATGTGTATGTATGTGGCTATATGTTTTCGTTCATATGTTGCAATATGTTTTTTTTATTTTTATTAGTTTATTATTTTGTTCATATGTGATGTATATGTGTATGTGGCTATAATGTATATGTGTATGTGATGTATGTGGCTAGAATTTGCTAAATATATATGTTAAAAATGTTTTTTTGTTCATAGAAAGTTTTTTGTTCATATATAGAAAGTTACAATTTTAGAAAAGTTTTATATGTGCAAAAGTTACAATTTTAGAAAAAGAAGGATAGGAAAGAAGAAAATAAGAAGAGGAAAGAAAGAAGAAGAGGAGAGGAAAAGAAGAGGAGAAATAAATAAGAAGAAGAAAAAAGAAGGAAAAGAAGAGGAGAAGAAGAAAGGAATTGTGGAGAGGAAGAGCTCTTCTTCTCCACTATTCCTTTCTTCTTCTCCTCTTTTTTTTCTTCTTTTTTTCTTCGATCTTCTCCTCTAGCTATTCCTTTCTTCTTCTCCTCTTTCTTCTTCTTCTTCTTCTTCTTCTTCTTCTTCTTCTTCTTCTTCTTCTTCTTCTTCTTCTTCTTCTTCTTCTTCTTCTTCTTCTTAATTTTTATCGGGAACAAGGGTGTCGAGGATCACCGAGGGGTCGAGGGTCGGGAACTAGGGTAGAGGGTCGAGGGTCGTTAAGGGGTCAAGGGTCGAGGGTTTCAGGGTCGAGGGTTCGAGGGTTCTATAGGGTCGAGGGATCGAGGGTCGAGGGTTCCAGGGTCGTCTAGGGGTCGAGGGTTCCAGGGTCGTCGAGGGTTCGAGGGATCGAGGATCTCCGAGGGGTCGAGAGAGGTTTCCTAGTGTCAAAGTATTGAAGAAATCCATGGCTTCATCATTAGCCGGAAGTAACCAGGGCATGACGAAGTACTCCAAAGTTATTTTGGAATGGTGTCCCGGATAGGATAATTTGCCTTTTTGTATGAATTTCAGCAAAGGCCTTCCAAATAACGATATTTGGAAGGTTCTTGCTGAACTTTGTACCAAAAAGCGAATTATCCTATCTAGGACTCCGTTCCAAAATAACTTTGGAGAGCTTCGTACCATCATGCACCTGTTACTTTCGCCTAATGATGAAGACATGGTTTTGTTGAATCCTTTGACACTAGGCAACCTCCCGACCCCTCGGCAATCCTCTCGAACATGAGAGGAAGAAGAGGATAAAAAAAGAAGAGGAAGAAGAAAAAAAGAGGAGAAGAAAGAATAGAGGAGTTCTTCTCCTCTATTCTTTCTTCTCCTCTTTTTTTTCTTCTTCTTCCTCTTTTTTTTATCGGGAATGATGGTCGTCGAGGGACATAGATGTAGTGTCGTCGTTGTCGATATACCCCCTCCCGATAGCTTCAACATGTGGGGGGGGGTCGATATTACCCCCTCCTTGAAGCGTTCTCAAGGCCACCCCAAACCCTTGAAGCGTTGTCGAGGCCACCCCAAACCCTAGAGAAGCAGCGTCGAGGCCACTAATTAATATATATGATTCCTTACTATGATTAGGTAGCTAGTTCTACGTTTGCCACTAATATATCCATCTGTCATGTTTGAATAATAATTGCCATGCTGTAAATATTTGTAGAAACTATGGACACCGCCCGAGACGAAGCAAAAGAAGCGTTGTTGAGGGACATAATCGCGGAAGGAAGTGATGCCGTCTCGTTGTTTCTCAATGACACCGATGGTCTGGAAGGAGAGGGTGAAGAAGCTGGCTACGGTGACCTAATGCCGGTGCAAGAAGAAGAACATGAGGACGGCTTCGGTGACCCAATGCCGGTGCAAGAAGGAGACCGTGATGACGGCTTCGGTGACCGAACCAAGTCCGGCCAGGTATATATATTAGTTAAGCCTGTGCTGACTAGCTAATTGATGCATTCATTGTTTTGGTATGTACACATATTAATTAAGTCTTTGTTCTTTTTTCTAGCCCTCCGGATCGAGCACAACTTCGGTAAAGAGACGAGGCCCGAAGAAAAAGTTGAGCTCGGATGAAAGGTTTGAGATCATAGCAATCGCGCCCGACGGCCAACCGATTGAACCCATCCGAACAAAGAACGCATTTGTTGCTCAGTGCGGGGTTATGGTTAGGGACAAGATCCCGATCAGCATCCAGCAATGGTTTAAGCCGGCTACAGAAGACCCTGAGGTGTCTTATGTCAATGATATGCAGAAAAATGATCTTTGGACTGAGCTGAAGTCAAATTTCACCCTACCGCCAGAGGATAATCCAGAGAAGCCAGTTAAAGAGCAATTAATCAAGTCTTTTGCTTTTAAGAGGATGGCAGAACTATTCAGGAGGTGGAAGAAAGAGCTGAATAAGTTTGTCGAAAATAATGAGACACCAGAATTCAAGGGCAGATATGAGAAGATTAGAGATCACTGGCCTGCATTTGTGTCCCACAAGACATTGGAAAAGAGTAAGAAGATGTCGGTGACAAACAAGAAAAATGCTGCAAAGAAGAAGCATCACCATCGCACGGGGTCAGGTGGCTACCTCGTAGCCCGGCCTAAGTGGGCCAAGATTGAGAATGATCTGGTTGATAAAGGGATCGAACCAGAGACAATTAACTGGCCAGACCATTGCCGGACTTGGTTCTTCGGGGCTGGCGGAACCTTGGACCCTGTAACAGAGAAGTGCATTTGGACGAACGATCAAATGGACATACCAGTCAGGAAGCTTCAACAGTATATCAAAGCAGCGTAGCAAGGGACGTTCTTTCCAGACAGAGAGAACGACGAGCTCACAATGGCCCTCGGGAATCCTGAGCACCCTGGACGGACACGAGGCACGCCAGGCTCCATTCCGTGGAAGGTTGGGTTTTCGGACGCAGGCAGTTACAAATCCCATGAGAGGAGGAAAAAAGTGCAGCAGACCCAAATGCAGGCGCTGCAAGTAAGGGTACAAGCGATAGAGGAACGAGAAGCAAATCGCAGCAAACATACTGCCGAAGCTTCCCCCGAAGCTACCCCGCCATCTCAGTGGAGAAGCAGCGTGGCTTCCACCGAGCTGCTTCAGTCGAAGCATGCCTTGACGGCTCCTGCCAGCTATCCCGTGGATGCTATCACGGAGTCTCAAAATTGCCACCTTATGACGCAATGGATGAATTTGAAGGTCAAGGCGGCTGTTGGCTCTGTTTATCCTACTGAACCCGGCGCAACTTTTCACTGCCGGCCGATTCCAGAAGGATATGCTAGGGTGATGATGGATGAAATAACGGAGGGATTTGAGGACCTCCAGCTTGACCACCCTACCGGTGAAGGGGAGACTAGGCTGGGGTCTGCTCTGAAGACTCCATGCCTATGGCGGAAGGATCTCATCAACCTTCCGAACTGGAAGCCTCCGCCTCCTCCTCCTCCTCCGGCAAGTCAGGGCACTCCGCCTCCTCCACCACCTCCTCCTCCGGCGAGTCAGGGCACTCTGCCTCCTCCACCGCCTCCTCCTCCGGCGAGTGACAATCAGGGCACTCGACCGGCTCCTTCTCCAGCGCGTGGCGGCACTCCGCCTCCTTCACCGCCTGCGCCGACGCACCGGAGCAGCCAGCCTCCTCCTTCTCCGCCTCATCAGCAAGGGCGGAAGAGACGTGCCGCCGCTCCGGCTGCTCCGGCGCGTCGTAGTCCTTCTCCTCCGCCTAATAAGCAAGTAAAGAAGACAACCGCTCCGTCTGCTCGGCCGGCGTCTAGCAGTACAGCCAGAGGCGGGAGGACATACAGATTCGGTCCTTCTCTAAAGACTCCAGAGAAGTTACCATACAAGAGGACCCCGGAGGAGAACGCCGAGATCGCGCGAACTGAAGTGGATGACTGGTTTCAAGGGTTGAAAGCAAAGAGACATCCACCTCCGGAGGAGAAGGTAGATCCGGTGAAAGCGAAGCGCACTCTGGCTGCCCTGACAAAACCACCCAAGTCTCCGCCGAAAGGAAACTATGAGCGCATTATTGGAAAGGAATTTGCCGAAGCGGAACGGTCGGGAAGTACTGTCAGTGATCAAAGGCTGAAAGAACGACGAGCTGGGAAACAAATTTCCCAGCTCGGCGAACAAGCGAAGAAATCATGCCCCCCGCTCAAGGTGCCTAGCCACAATGTCGCTAATGATCCGAGGATGGTGCCTGGTTATAGCAATCTTGCATATTACCTGCCCGACGATGTACATTATGAACCCATGGAGGTGCAGATACAAAGATACGAGTACGGGAAGCCTCTCGTCAAAGATGAAAGATCTCTATCAACGATGATGCGAAGATTGCATGATTGGTACTTGAAAATCTGCAGAGACTCTGGGGGGAGGAGTACTTTGTATGTGAAAGTTAAAAAGGAGCATGACCTCGTTGGAATTGAACTGTTGCCTGTTCCATTTGAGGAGTTCTATCAGTTTTTCAATCAATTGGCCCTCGATAAAACAACAGTCGCCTGCTACTGTCTGTAAGTAGTATTACTTCTGCCATTAAGTCTCTCTATATAGCTCAGCTCTTTCATTGCATGTATTTATAATCATCCTCACTATATTATGCAGATTGAAGATCGCCGAATTGAAGAAAAGACAAGTCGGTGATATTGGGTTCATTAACACATATCTCATAGATGCAACTCAGGCTAAATTTCATGCCGCAGCTACCGAGGCCAACTTGCTACGATCGTTGGTAATAAATGAAAACAAAAATATAATACTCTTTGCTTACAACTTCAAGTGAGTGTTACTGTCTTGTGCGTATTCGGTTTCCCTTATATATTAGTCAAGGTTATAGTAATGTAATTGATGAGTTATGCATGCGTGTGCAGTTTCCACTATATTCTCCTAGAGATTAAGCTTGAGCGGGGACTAGTAACCGTCTTAGACTCAAGACGAAAAGATCCCCAGGACTATGCAAACATGACTCAAATACTCGAGAAGTAAGTTAAATCGATCATTATCCACCATATCAGCAACTTTGTTCATTTCCTGATATATCAAGTAATTGTTTTCTTTGTCCGACAGGGTTTGGAGAAAATTCACCAGAAAAACTCCGGGACTGCCGAAGGAGCTACAATTTAGACACCCGAAAGTAAGTACTTTAGTAGCATGTTCCGTGCATCTACTAGTCATTCAAGCGCTAGTTTCATCAATACCATTTGGCATTCTTGCTTATCAGTTTGATTGACCTCTATTTCTTGTAAAGTGGTTATGGCAGGAATAAGGGAATGATTTCTGGGGATACTACGTTTGCGAGTCCATCCGCCACACGACCTGTGAGCGGGGCTACACTGATGAACAATATGAAGTACGTAAATAACAACATTCACAATTTTATTTTATTACCATCATTTGTGTTGAGTTTCATTCATTCATATATATATGTATTGACCCCCTTCTTTAAATTAGATGTTTCGGAAGCGGGATGAACTCCTAGCACCAGCTCGCATGCGAGCAATTCAAGAGGAATTGGCGGCATTCTTTCTTGACCACGTGATCCCTGAAGACGGAGAATACTATGTGGACCATGAGTCCATATGATTATATTTGTAAGAGATAATTATTGTATATATGTAGCCGGTAGTGTCAGATAGATATACGAGAACTTGTTGTTCAACCAATCTCTCAGAGAAGGAGAGGTGGTCGATATCACTTCTCTCTGTGTGCATATATGTTCATGACGATCTTCTGTTTCCTTCGTTTGCTTACTAGCTAGCTAGCGTGTCTAGTCCTTTCTATACGTATGTATAGTACGTAGCGTCGACCAAGCACGGACATAAGAGAGGACACTTCTCTCTATCAATTATAGCTAGCTAACACAATATATGAAACACCTAAATTAACCCCCCAAAACCCCCAACCCCCCCCCCCCTTAAAAAAACAAAAACCCCAACCACAGAAATGCTGACGCGTGGATGCCTATTGGTCCCGGTTGGTGCCACCAACCGGGACCAAAGGTGAAGATTGGAGGCCGTTCCTTGTTGGAACATCTTTTATTTACTTGTTGGGATATCATTATATTGCCTTGTTATCTTAATGCATCTATATACTTGGTAAAGGGTGGAAGGCTCGGCCTCTCGCCTAGTGTTTTGTTCCACTCTTGCCGCCCTAGTTTCCGTCATATCAGTGTTATGTTCCCGGATTTTGCGTTCCTTACGCGGTTGGGTTATAATGGGAACCCCTTGATATTTCGCCTTGATTAAAGCTTTTCCAGCAATGCCCAACTTTGGTCTTACCATTTTCCACCTAGCCTCTTTTTCCCTTGGGTTTCCGGAGCCCGAGGGTCATCTTATTTTAACCCCCCCCCCCCCCCCCCCGGGCCAGTGCTCCTCTGAGTGTTGGTCCAAATAGAGCCACTTGCAGCGCCACCTCGGGGCAACTTGAGGGTTGGTTTTAGTTGTACATAGTGTTCATCTGAGTGTGCCCTGAGAAAGAGATATGTGCAGCTCCTATCGGGATTTGTCGGCACATTCGGGCGGTGTTGCTGGTCTTGTTTTAACCCGTCGAAGTGTCTTGAATTACTGAGATACCGAGTCTGATTGGAACATCTTGGGAGGAGGTCTATTCCTTCGTTGACCATGAGAGCTTGTCATGGGCTAAGTTGGGACTCCCCTGCAGGGATTGAACTTTCGAAAGTCGTGCTCACGGTTATGGGCAGATGGGAATTTGTTAATGTCCAGTTCTAGATAACCTAAACCTTAACTTAACTAAAATGAATCAACTGAGTGTGTTACCGTGATGGCCTCTTCTCGGCGGAGTCCGGGAAGTGGACACGGTGTTGGAGTAATGTTTGCGCAGGTTGCTCTCTAGTTTCTTGCTCGCGCTTTGCCTCCTCTTCTCGCTCTCCTTTGCGAATAAGTTAGCCACCATACTTGCTAGTCGCTTGCTGCAGCTCCACTCATTTTTTTACCTTGCCTTACCTATAAGCTTGAATAGTCTTGATCACGAGGGTGCGAGATTGCTGAGTCCCTGTGGCTTACAGATTACTATTTCACCAGATGCAGGGCCTGATGATTCCGCTCCAGGAGACGTGTATGAGCTCAAGTGGGAGTTCGACGAAGACTCTCAACGATACTATGTTTCCTTTCCCGACGATCAGTAGTAGTGCCCAGTCGGGGGTGAACGGGACCATTGTCGCATGTTGGGTTCTCTTTATTTTGGCGCTGTAGTCGGGCCATGAGTGTTTGGATGATGTAATGTTATTTATGTACCTGATTGACGTGGCGAGTGTAAGCCAACTATGTTATCTCCCCTTTTATTATTATATTACATGGGATGTTTGTGAAGATTGCCTAACTTGCGACATATGCCTTCAATGCGATTATATCTCTAAGTCGTGCCTCGACACGTGGGAGCTATAGTCGCATCGAGGGTGTTATAAGTTGGTAATCAGAGCTTTCCCCGACCTTAGGAGCCCCATTGCTTGATCGTTTTTAGCGGCCGAGTTGTGTCTAGAAAAATGTTTTGAGTCATTTAGGAATTATATATCGGAGAGTTTAGGAATTCTTTTTACTTCCCAGTCTCCTCATCGCTCTGGTAAGGCATCCTGACGTAGAGTTTTGACTCTTCTCTTCTCAAATTTCACTAAAAAACAATTTAGGATCACGCGGGTATCTTGGAATCGTTCCGATAGTTTTATGATGAGAACATTGTCTTGGTGCCTCCTATCAGGGGTTTAGTGGAAGTGTCCCGGGGAGTTGAGCTCTGAGGTGTTGTCATCATAATTTTATCGTTGCAGTTCTGGAATACCTGAGTTTAGTACGCCGACATCGAAAATCTCTTTTATGCAGTTCATTGGTGAGATAACCTCGACGCCACCCAGTACTGGGGCGGGAGTTCGGGAGTATCGCCATAACTTGTATAACGGATGTTTTTCAAAGGTTGAGGTAGATGGTTTCCGAAGGTTTCTTGGTTATGTGTTGAAGGATGGATACAGCTGGATGTAGGATTTGCTAGTTTGGGTGAGATATTATGCTTCCCCTGTATCCCCAACACCTGATTGCATAACCGGAAAGGTTCGGGAGTTTCATAGGTGGGAATTCTAGTAGCTCTAGTTTTTCTTCCACGGATATTGGTTTGAGATTGGGATTTCTTACCTATTATTCGTTCTTGATCCGTACGTTGTTGATTTATTTCTCTACCTTAATTCTACGTGGCTTATCAATTTATGGATATGTGACCATTTCAAGAGGAATGCATTCGTTCATTTTGTTCGGATGTGAAGACTATATGTTGCAATTTTCATTCCGTTGGATTCAGCTTCAATATTTATCTGTCAATGTGCTAATGGTGGTCAACCTCTTCAGGATGGCTCCTCCAACGCGCACGACTCCGAATCCTAATCCGCCACCACCTCCACCTCCTCCGGAGGCATGGCAAGCTGTGATGGCCGCAACCAATGCAAACACACAGCTGATCATGCAAATTCTTCAAGAGCGCAATCAAGGCAGTCAAGGGAATCAAGGCAGCAATCAGAGTCACTTTGCTACACTCAACCAGTTCCTTGCTAACGGGCCAAAGACTTTCAGCAATTGTGTTGAGGCAACCGATGCTGACGATAGGCTTGTGGATCTGTGCAAGCATTTCGAGTGTAGTAACGTCAGGCCTGAGGACTTTGTTAAGTTCGCTTCCTTCCAACTCAAAGATCAAGCTGCAGAATGGTTCCAGCAGTACAAGGACTCCAGAGGTGGACGTGTTATCACTTGGGATGATTTCCGTCGAGATTTCCGAGCTCATCATATTCCGCAGAGCGTGGTTGAAAGCAAGCGTGAGGAATTCCGCAATCTGAAGCAAGGCTCTTTGTCTGTCTATGACTACAACAAGTTGTTCCAGAAGCTCGCCCGCTTTGCCAAGTAGGACGTCCCTGATGAGAAGAGCATGATATACCAGTTCAGGGGTGGTCTCAGAGAAGAAATTCAGCTAGCTCTTGTTCTCTTTGAGCCCTTGAGATACAATGAGTTCTACAACATGGCACTGAAGCAAGAGGCTGCTCAGTTGAGGTATGATGCTTCCAAGAAGCGAGTCAGAGATGTTACTCCTTCTTCCTCTACTCAAGTGGCCAAGCAGCAGAAGTTTTGGCTTCCTCCTCCTCCGTTCCGTCAGCCGTATCAGCAGAAGAGCAAAGGTGGCAGTGGTTCTTCCCACCCACCCAACCCTGGCTTTCAGAACAAGACTTTGTCTCAAGCTCCAAGATCGAGTGCTCCGTATCACCGTCCGCTTTCAGAGGTCACATGCAACAAGTGCCAATAGAAGGGTCACTATGCCAACAAGTGTCTCAACCAGAGGCGTCTTCCTCCTCCTCCTCTTGTCAGATCGACAAGTACAACTGTGGTCAAGCATAACCCCAAGCACGCCAAGGTCAATTTGCTGAATGCAGCTCAGGCAGAGGACTCACCAGATGTGATCATGGGTAACCTTCCTGTTAACGATGTTCCTGCAAAATTTCTTTTTGACACTGGTGCATCGCTTTCTTTTATTTCAACTCCATTTGTGGCCAAGCATGATTTTGTGACCGAAAGGATTCCTGTTCCATTGAAGATTGTGTCTTCGGGCAAGCAAATGACTTCTAACAATTGCGTACCAGATGTCTCTATCACGTTGGGCGATTCCAAGTTTCTCTCTTCTCCGGTGGTTCTTGGTAACTCGGATATTGATCTTTTTCTCGGAATGGATTGGCTTTCTAAGCACAAGGCACGTCTTGATTGTGCAGCCAGGCAGATTCAATTGACTCATTCGTCTGAGAATGTAATTGTCTTTGCCGCTCGTGATGATACTTTCCGTCTGTTTTCTCTCAATGAGAAGGGTGAATTGGATGCTATCTCTCAAATTCCAGTCGTTTGCGAATATCAAGACGTCTTTCCAGAAGAGCTTCCAGGAATGCCTCCGCACCGGCCAGTTGAATTCGTTATTGATCTTGAGCCCGGCACGGAACCTATGTGCAAGCGTCCTTACAAGCTCGGACCTGAAGAGTTGAAGGACCTGAAGAAGCAACTCGATATGCAAGAGAAAATGGGTCTCATCCGGCCTAGTTCTTCTCCGTGGGGTTGTGGTGTTCTTTTTGTGAAGAAGAAGGATGGAACGGACCGACTTTGTGTTGATTACCGTCCAGTGAACAAGAAGACCATCAAGAACAAATACCCACTTCCCAACATCAATGAGCTGTTCGAACAACTCAAAGGTGCCCAAGTATTCTCCAAGCTTGATCTCCGTATGGGTTATCACCAGATTCGCATTTGTGAAGAAGATATTCCCAAGACAGCATTCAAAACAAGCTTTGGTTCATATGAATACACTGTCATGTCTTTTGGCCTTGCCAACGCTCCTCCGATGTTCTCTCGCATGATGAACTTCATCTTCAACGCCTACACCAATAACTTCGTTTTGGTCTACCTCGACGACATTCTGGTTTTCTCGAAGAACAAGGAAGATCATGCCAAGCATTTGCGTTTGGTTCTTGATAAGCTCAGAGAACATCAGTTCTACGCCAAGTTCTCCAAGTGTGAATTTTGGCTCGATGAGGTTCTTTATCTTGGTCATATCATCTCTGCCAAGGGCATTGCCGTGAATCCTGAGAAGGTGTCTGCAATTGTGAATTGGGAACCTCCTCAGAATGTGAAGCAACTCTGTAGCTTCCTCGGTCTCGCAAGCTATTGCCGAAGATTCGTTGAAAACTTTTCTAAGATCGCGAAGCCTCTCTCTAATCTTCTTCAGAAGCATGTCAAGTACGTTTGGTCTCCGGAGTGCGATATTGCTTTCAACACTTTGAAAGAGAAGTTGATCACTGCTCCAGTTCTGACTCCACTTGATGAATCCAAGCCGTACGAGGTCTTTTGTGATGCCTCTCTCCAAGGCCTTGGCGCAGTATTGATGCAAGAGAAGAAAGTTGTTGCTTATACATCTCGCTAGTTGAAGCCTAATGAGAACAACTACCCCACTCATGATCTCGAGTTGGCGGCAGTTGTGCATGCTCTTTTGACTTGGAGACATCTTCTATTGGGAAGAAAAGTGGACATTTTCACTGATCACAAGAGTCTCAAGTACATCTTCACTCAGCTTAATCTCAACCTCAGGCAAACTCGATGGGTCGAAATGATTCAAGAGTATAATCCGAGTATCGAGTATACTCCAGGCAAGGCCAATGTGATTGCTGACGCTTTGAGTAGGAAGGCTTATTGCAACAGTCTTATTCTCAAGCCTTATCAACCCGAGCTTTGTGAAGCTTTCCGCAAGCTTAATCTGCAAGTTGTTCCTCAAGGTTTCCTCGCCAACCTTCAAGTCTCTCCTACCTTAGAAGACCAGATTCGCCAAGCCCAGCTTCTTGATGCTATGGTGAAAAAGGTGAAGATTGGGATTGCCAAGAGCCAGTCCAAGTACAAGTGCTACCGCCTTGATGACAAGGACACTCTCTTCTTCGAGGATCGTATTGTTGTACCCAAAGGTCACCTCCGTAAAGTGATCATGAACGAGGCCCACAATTCTCTCCTCTCCATCCACCCTGGGAGCACGAAGATGTATCAGGACCTTAAGCAAGCTTATTGGTGGACTCGAATGAAGCGCGAGATCGCTCAATTCGTGAATGAATGTGATGTCTGCAGAAGAGTGAAGGCAGAACACCAAAGGCCAGCTGGTCTCCTCCAACCTCTTGCCATTCCAGAATGGAAGTTTGACCACATTGAAATGGACTTCGTGACTGGGTTTCCAAAGTCCAAGCATGGCAATGATGCTATATTTGTTGTCATCGACAAACTCACCAAAGTGGCTCACTTTCTGCCTATCAAAGAGTCGATCACTGCAGCTCAATTGGCGGAACTCTATACCTCTCGCATTGTCTCTCTGCACGTTATTCCTCAAGTGATCTCTTCAGACCGTGGCAGCATCTTTACCTCGAAGTTTTGGGATTCTTTCCAGAAGGCCATGGGCACTAACATCCGCTTCAGCACAGCTTTCCATCCTCAAACAAGCGGTCAAGTCGAGCGTGTCAACCAGATTCTTGAAGATATGCTCAGGGCTTGTGTGATCTCCTTCGGCATGAAGTGGGAGGATTGTCTTCCTTATGCTGAATTCTCCTACAACAACAGTTTTCAAGCAAGTTCGGGCAAGGCCCCATTTGAAATTCTGTATGGCAGGAAGTGCCATACCCCTCTCAACTGGTCTGAAACCAGCGAACATCAGCTTTTGGGTAATGACTTAATCACAGAAGCAGAAGAAATGTGCAAAGTCATTCGTGATAACCTCAAAGCAGCCCAATCCCGCCAGAAGAGCTACTATGATAGTAAGCACCGTGATTTGGCTTTCGAGATCGGAGATCATGTTTACCTCTGTGTCTCTCCTATGAAAGGTACTCGTCGCTTCGGTATCAAAGGGAAGCTTGCCCCTAGATACGTGGGACCTTTCAAGATTGTCAGCAAGAGAGGCGACCTCGCCTATCAACTCGAGCTTCCTTCAAACTTTGCAAATGTTCATGACGTGTTCCATGTCTCTCAGCTTCGAAAGTGCTTCAAGACTCCTGACCGCACCGTCAACTTCGAGGACATTGAGCTCCAAGAAGATCTCTCTTATCGTGAGCACCCAGTTGCTATTCTTGAAGAGACTGAACGCAAGACTCGCAACAAGTCAATCAAATTCCTCAAAGTCAAGTGGTCACACCATTCCGACCGTGAAGCTACCTGGGAACGCGAGGATCACCTCCGTTCTGAGTACCCGGCGTTCTTTCAGTCCTAGATCTCGGGACGAGATCCTTTCGTAGTGGTGGAGTGTTGTAACACCCCGGATGTAACTTTCCCTATTTGTACTCCAACTCTTGCCGTTTCCGGCGTTAAGTTATTTTATTTTCTCGGGTTCGGGTTTTGCCTCCGTGTGTTGTTGTCGTTGTCATGCATCTCATATCATGTCATCATGTGCATTGCATTTGCATACGTGTTCGTCTCATGCATTCGAGCATTTTCCCCGTTGTCCGTTTTGCATTCCGGCGCTTCGTTCTCCTCCGGTGGTCATTTCTAGCTTTCTTTCGTGTGTGGGGATTAAACATTTCCGGATTGGACCGAGACTTGCCAAGCGGCCTTGGTTTACTACCGGTAGACCGCCTGTCAAGTTTCGTACCATTTGGACTTCGTTTGATACTCCAACGGTTAACCGAGGGACCGAAAAGGCCTCGTGTGTGTTGCAGCCCAACACCCCTCCAATTTGGCCCAAAACCCACCGAACTCTGCTCCATGTCCTAGAGCGTTCGATCATGATCGCGTGGCCGAAAACCGCACCTCATTTGGACTCTCCTAGCTCCCTCTATGCCTATATATAGGTCCTCCTCGAAAATTCCGGATCAAACCCTAGTCCCCCTCCTCCTCTAGCCGCCGGACAAAAATCCGGACGGCCGGACGTGTCCGCCCGATCCGCCCAGGCCAATCTCGCGAAGCCACGTGGCGCCGCGCCCACTTCGTCGCCTCCCGCCGCCGCCGGCCCGCTGGGCCCGTTCTGGCCCGCGGGGCCCGTTCCCCTCCGCCCCTCCGCGCCAGGCTCCAGGGAGAGGAGCTCCCGAGCCGCTGCCGGCCGCCTTTGCCTCGCCGCGCCGCTGTGAGCGCCAATGCTGGCCGCCGGAGCAAGCCGCCACGCCCCGCGCCGCTCCGCCGCCCCGCGCCACCACCGCGCCGCTCCGCCGCCCAGCCGCCGTCGTCGCCGACCAGCCCGCCGGCGAGCTCCGGTGAGGATCCGGCGATCCTCGGGAGGCGCGCCCCGATCCAGATCCGAGGCAGCTACAGTAACCCTAGGAGGTGTTTTTTTTGCTAACTCCTGAAATTGCAGATCCAAGTGCCTCTGTTTGGGGCCCCGTAACTTTGCATCCATAGCTCCGATTTGGGCATATAGCATATCAAAATGTTCATCTCAGAGAGTACATCATTTAATTCCATTGCACCATTTTTATTTGAGTTCATATTGATGCCCGAAATGTAGTTAGAAGAGGGCTACTTGAGTTAATTGTCAGATATGTTACTCCGTTTAGCACTTTTGTCATTTTTGCCATGATTAATGTGTACATGATATGCCTGTGAGTTCTTCATATGTTTTGTTAAGGGTTTTGTCATCTTTCCAGAGGTGCAACCCATGTATTTTTAGGATGTGTGTGGTGACTTGTGCAAGCTTGCAAAGTGGTGCACTTGCTAATTCTGTTTTCAGGGACTTAGTGATTTCACTAAGTCCTGGGTTTGTTTATCTCATGATGCCATATGTTCATGTTGTTTCCTAGTGATCCGTGCCTCTATTGAAGATGATCAGTAAGGGAGTTTTGTTAATATTGTAGTGCTCTATCCATCCATGTCTTTGTTTGCAATTATGGAGCACCCTAGCTTGAGTCAATCGAGCTCTACTTTTGCTTCGTTGCGAATCTGGGCAGATCGTCAACTTGTTTGCGATTTTGCCGATGTTATTGTAGTTGATCCGTGCATGCTATGCCATTGTTCTTGCCATGTCTATCTTGCATTTTGTGCCTTCTTAAGGGATGTATGCTTGTCTTGCCATGACTTGCACCGTGGTGAGTGCATCGAGCTCGTAAACATGCCTTCATGAGTTATGTTTCAGCATGTCCCAGTTTTTCACTAAGTCTGAAAACTGATTATGTTTTTGCTATGTTCGTGTGCTTGTTAGTATATTTTGTGATCCCTTTTGACTCAAGGTCACTAAGGGACTTTTGTTAAGCTTGTTGTGTAGCTCCATGCCATGTCTTTCTTTGTCATGTTCAGGTCCTGTAGCATGTTGTTTTGTTGCTCCGAAGAGGGCTATATGATCTGAAATTCCAAACAAGTGTTAATTTCACTAAGTCTGAGATCTGTTTGTCATTTGCAATTTTGCCATGCTTGTTTGAACCTGTTAATGGATGAATTGGCCATAGCTCGGTGCTATACTTTTGTTAAGCATCTTGTGTGCATCCCTGCCATGTATTTTGTTGTTATGTTTGGGTGCTGTAGCATGTTCATCTCATTGCATTTAGGTGCCTACTTGCTGTAAATCGCAGACCGGTGTCATATTTGAATCGCTTACCATTTCCAAACCGTAACTCCGATTCCGGCGTTCTTTATATCGTTTTCAAGCGATTTCATATCATATTTCCAGTGGCACACTTGGAATTCCAAGTTAAGGCCAGGTTCATGCATTTCCTTTCATATCTTGCATTTTGCATCCCGCATCGCATCCCGCATAGCATATCATCTTTGCATCATGTTGTTTGATGTTTGCACGTGGTTGATTGTATCCTTGTTGCTTGTTTGTCTTGTTTGGGTAGAGCTGGGAGACGAGTTCGCTAACGAGGAGCCCGTTGAGTTTGCTTTCGAGGATCCAGTCAACTCTGACAACTGTGCAGGCAAGATGATCCTACTCTCGAAATCACTACTATCTTTGCTATGCTAGTTTGCTCGCTCTTTTGCTATGCCATTGCTATGATGCCTACCACTTGCTTGCAAGCCTCCCAAATTTCCATGACAAACCTCTAACCCACCATTGTCCTAGCAAACCGTTGATTGGCTATGTTACCGCTTTGCTCAGCCCCTCTTATAGCGTTGCTAGTTGCAGGTGAAGATTGGAGGCCGTTCCTTGTTGGAACATCCTTTATTTACTTGTTGGATATCATTATATTGCCTTGTTATCTTAATGCATCTATATACTTGGTAAAGGATGGAAGGCTCGGCCTCTTGCCTAGTGTTTTGTTCCACTCTTTCCGCCCTAGTTTCCGTCATATCGGTGTTATGTTCCCGTATTTTGCGTTCCTTACGCGGTTGGGTTATAATGGGAACCCCTTGATATTTCGCCTTGATTAAAACTTTTCTAGCAATGCCCAACTTTGGTCTTACCATTTGCCACCTAGCCTCTTTTTCCCTTGGGTTTCCGGAGCCCGAGGGTCATCTTATTTTTAACCCCCCCCCCCCCCGGGCCAGTGCTCCTCTGAGTGTTGGTCCAAATAGAGCCACTTGCAGCGCCACCTCGGGGCAACAACTTGAGGGTTGGTTTTAGTTGTACGTAGTGTTCATCTGAGTGTGCCCTGAGAAAGAGATATGTGCAGCTCCTATCGGGATTTGTCGGCACATTCGGGCGGTGTTGCTGGTCTTGTTTTAACCTGTCGAAGTGTCTTGAATTACTGAGATACCGAGTCTGATCGGAATGTCTTGGGAGGAGGTCTATTCCTTTGTTGATCGTGAGAGCTTGTCATGGGCTAAGTTGGGACTCCCCTGCAGGGATTGAACTTTTGAAAGCCGTGCCCGCGGTTATGGGCAGATGGGAATTTGTTAATGTCCGGTTGTAGATAACTTGAACCTTAACTTAATTAAAATGAATCAACTGAGTGTGTTACCGTGATGCCCTCTTCTCGGCGGAGTCCGGGAAGTGGACACTGATGGGGAACGTAGCAGAAATTCAAAATTTTCCTACGTGTCACCAAGATCTATCTATGGAGAGACCAGCAACGAGTAGAAAGAGAGTGCATCTACATACCCTTGTAGATCGCTAAGCGGAAGCGTTCAAGTGAACGGGGTTGATGGAGTCGTACTCGTCGTGATTCAAATCACCGATGATCCTAGTGCCGAACGGACGGCACCTCCGCGTTCAACACACGTACAGCCCGGTGACGTCTCCCACGCCTTGATCCAGCAAGGAGAGAGGGAGAGGTTGAGGAAGACTCCATCCAACAGCAGCACAACGGCGTGGTGGTGGTGGAGGAGCGTGGCAATCCAGCAGGGCTTCGCCAAGCACCATGGGAGAGGAGGAGTAGGAAGAGAGGTAGGGCTGTGCCAGAACTTCGTGTATAGCTCCCATGCGCCTCCCCACTATATATAGGGGTGGAGGGGCTGGTTTCTTGCCCTCCAAGTCCATTGGGGCGTTGGCCAAGGTGGGAGGAAAGAAATCTCATTATTTCCTTCCCCACCGATTGTTATCCCCCCTTTTTAGGGATCTTGATCTTATCCCTTCGGGATATGATCTTATTCCTTCTAAGGGGGGATCTTGGTGCGCCTTGACCAGGGGTGTGGGGCCTTGCCCCCACTACCCACGTCCATGTGGGTCCCCACATGCAGGTGGGCCCCACTCCGGAACCTTCTAGAACCTTCCCGGTACAATACCGAAAAATCCCGAACATTTTCCGGTGGCCAAAATAGGACTTCCCATATATAAATCTTTACCTCCGGACCATTCCGGAACTCCTCGTGATGTCCGGGATCTCATCCGGGACTCCGAACAACATTCGGTAACCACATACAAACTTCCTTTATAACCCTAGCGTCATCGAACCTTAAGTGTGTAGACCCTACGGGTTCGGGAGACATGTAGACATGACCGAGACGTTCTCCGGTCAATAACCAACAGCGGGATCTGGATACCCATGATGGCTCCCACATGTTCCACGATGATCTCATCGGATGAACCACGATGTCAAGGACTTAATTAATCCCGTATTCAATTCCCTTTGTCTATCGGTATGTTACTTGCCCGAGATTCGATCGTCGGTATCCAATACCTTGTTCAATCTCGTTACCGGCAAGTCACTTTACTCGTTCCGTAACACATCATCCCGTGAATCAACTCCTTGGTCACATTGCGCATATGATGATGTCCTACTGAGTGGGCCCAGAGATACCTCTTCGTTTACACGGAGTGACAAATCCCAGTCTCGATCCGCATAAAACAATAGATACTTTCAGAGATACCTGTAGTGCACCTTTATAGTCACCCAGTTACGTTGTGACGTTTGATACACCCAAAGCACTCCTACGGTATCCAGGAGTTACACGCTCTCATGGTCGAAGGAAGAGATACTTGACATTGGCAAAGCTCTAGCAAATGAACTACACGATCTTTTGTGCTAGTCTTAGGATTGGGTCTTGTCCATCACATCATTCTCCTAATGATGTGATCCCGTTATCAACGACATCCAATGTCCATAGCCAGGAAACCATGACTATCTGTTGATCACGACGAGCTAGTCAACTAGAGGCTCACTAGGGACATATTGTGGTCTATGTATTCACACGTGTATTACAATTTCCGGATAATACAGTTATAGCATGAATAAAAGACAATTATCATGAACAAGGAAATATAATAATAATACTTTTATTATTGCCTCTAGGGCATATTTCCAACAGACACGGTGTTGGAGTAATGTTTGCGCAGGTTGCTCTCTAGTTTCTCGCTCGCGCTTTGCCTCCTCTTCTCGCTCTCCTTTGCGAATAAGTTAGCCACCATACTTGCTAGTCGCTTGCTGCAGCTCCACTCATTTTTTTTACCTTGCCTTACCTATAAGCTTGAATAGTCTTGATCGCGAGGGTGCGAGATTGCTGAGTCCCTGTGGCTCACAGATTACTATTTCACCAGATGCAGGGCCTGATGATTCCGCTCCAGGAGACGCGTATGAGCTCAAGTGGGAGTTCGACGAAGACTCTCAACGATACTATGTTTCCTTTCCCGACGATCAGTAGTAGTGCCCAGTCGGGGGTGAACGGGACCGTTGTCGCATGTTGGGTTCTCTTTATTTTGGCGCCGTAGTCGTGCCATGAGTGTTTGGATGATGTAATGTTATTTATGTACCTGATTGACATGGCGAGTGTAAGCCAACTATGTTATCTCCCCTTTTATTATTATATTACATGGGATATTTGTGAAGATTGCCTAACTTGCGACATATGCCTTCAATGGGATTATATCTCTAAGTCGTACCTCGACACGTGGGAGCTATAGTCGCATTGAGGGTGTTATAAACTGACTTATTGGAAATAATACATACTGATGTATGCGGTCCGATGAGTGTTAAGGCTCACGGCAAGTATCGTTATTTTCTGAACTTCACAGATGATTTGAGCAGATATGAGTATATCTACTTGATGAAACATAAGTCTGAAACATTTGAAAAGTTCAAAGAATTTCAGAGTGAAGTGGAAAATCATCGTGACAAGAAAATAAAGTTTCTACGATCTGATCGCGGAGACAAATATTTGAGTTACGAGTTTGGTCTTCAATTAAAACAATGTGGAATAGTTTCACAAACTCATGCCACATGGAACAACACAGCATAATGGTGTGTCCGAACGTCATAACCGTACTTTATTGGATATAGTGCAATCTATGATGTCTCTTACCGATCTACCACTATCGTTTTGGGGTTATGCATTAGAGACAGCTGCATTCACGTTAAAAGGGCACCATCTAAATCTGTTGAGACGACACCGTATGAACTGTGGTTTGGCAAGAAACCAAAGTTGTCGTTTCTTAAAGTTTGGGGTTGCGATGCTTATATGGAAAAGTTTCATCCTAATAAGCTCAAACCCAAATCGGAGAAATATGTCTTCATAGGATGCCCAAAGGAGACAGTTGGGTACACCTTCTATCACAGATCCGAAGGCAAGACATTCGTTGCTAAGAATGGATCCTTTCTAGAGAAGGAGTTCTCTCGAAAGAAGTGAGTGGGAGGAAAGTAGAACTTGATGAGGTAATTGTACCTGCTCCATAATTGGAAAGTAGTTCATCACAGAAATCTGTTCCTGTGACTCCTGCACCAATTATTGAGGAAGATAATGATGATGATCATGTAACTTCGGATCAAGTTACTACCAAACCTCGTAGGTCAACCAGAGTGAGATCCGCACCAGAGTGGTACGGTAACCCTATTCTGGAGGTCATGTTACTTGACCATGATGAACCTACGAACTATGAGGAAGCGATGATGAGCCCAGATTCCGATAAATGGCTTGATGCCATGAAATCTGAGATAGGATCCATGTATGAGAACAAAGTGTGGACTTTGGTGGACTTGCCCGATGATCGGCAAGCCACTGATAATAAATGGATCTTCAAGAGGAAGACGGACACTGATAGTAGTGTTACTATCTACAAAGCTAGAATCGTCGCAAAAGTTTTTGACAAGTTCAAGGTGTTGACTACGATGAGAGTTTCTCACTCGTATCTATGCTTAAGTCTGTCCGAATCATGTTAGCAATTGCCGCATTTTATGAAATCTGGCAAATGGATAACAAAACTGCAATCCTTAATGGATTTCTTAAAGAAGAGTTGTATATGATGCAACCAGAAGTTTTTGTCAATCCTAAAGGTGTTAACGAAATATGCAAACTCCAGCGATCCATCTATGGACTGGTGTAAGCATCTCAGAGTTGGAATATACGCTTTGATAAGTTGATCAAAGCATATAGTTTTATACAGACTTGCGGTGAAGCCTGTATTTACAAGAAAGTGAGTGGGAGCACTATAGCATTTCTGATAAGTATATGTGAATGACATATTGTTGATCGGAAATAATGTAGAATTATTCTGCAAAGCATAAAGGAGTGTTTGAAAGGAGTTTTTTCATAGAAAGACCTCGGTGAAGTTGCTTACATATTGAGCATCAAGATCTATAGAGATAGATCAAGACGCTTGATAAGGTTTTTCAATAAATACATACCTTGACAAGATTTTGAAGTAGTTCAAAATGGAACAGTCAAAGAAAGAGTTTCTTGCCTATGTTACAAGGTGTGAAATTGAGTAAGACTCAAAGCCCGACCACGGCAGAAGATAGAAAGAGAATGAATGTCATTCCCTATGCCTTGGTCATAGGTTCTATAAAGTATGTTATGATGTGTACCAGATCTATTGTATACCCTACCACTGAATTTGGCAAGGGAGTACAATAGTGATCTAGGAGCAGATCAGTGGACAACGGTCAAAATTATCCTTAGTGGAATAAGGATATGTTTCTCGATTATGGAAGTGAAAAAAGGTTCGTCGTAAAGGGTTACGCCGATGCAAGTTTTGACACTAATCTAGATGAATCTAAGTCTCAATCTAGATACATATTGAAAGTGGGAGCAATTAGCTAGAGTAGCTCCGTGCAGAGCATTGTTGACATAAAATATTTGCAAAATACTTACGGATCTGAATATAACAGACCCGGTGACTAAAATTATCTCACAAGCAAAACATGATCACACCTTAGTACTCTTTGGGTGTTAATCACATAGCTATGTGAACTAGATTACTGACTCTAGTAAACCCTTTGGGTGTTGGTCACATATCGATGTGGACTATGGGTGTTAATCACATGGTGATGTGAACTATTGCTATTAAATCACATGGCGATGTGAACTAGATTATTGACTCTAGTGCAAGTGGGAGACTGAAGGAAATATGCCCTAGAGGCAATAATAAAGTTATTATTTATTTCCTTATTTCATGATAAAAGTTTATTATTCATGCTATAATTGTATTAACCGGAAACATAATACATGTGTGAATACATAGACAAACAGAGTGTCACTAGTATGCCTCTACTTGACTAGCTCGTTAATCAAAGATGGTTATGTTTCCTAACCATGGACAAAGAGTTGTTATTTGATTAACAGGATCACATCATTAGTTGAATGATCTGATTGACATGACCCATTCCATTAGCTTAGCACCCGATCCTTTAGTATGTTGCTATTGCTTTCTTCATGACTTATACATGTTCCTATGACTATGAGATTATGCAACTCCCGTTTGCCAGAGGAACACTTTGTGTGCTACCAAACGTCACAACATAACTGGGTGATTATAAAGGAGCTCTACAGGTGTCTCCAAAGGTACATGTTGGGTTGGCGTATTTCGAGATTAGGATTTGTCACTCCGATTGTCGGAGAGGTATCTCTGGGCCCTCTCGGTAATGCACATCACTTAAGCCTTGCAAGCATTGCAACTAATGAGTTAGTTGCGGGATGATGTATTACAGAACGAGTAAAGAGACTTGCAGGTAACGAGATTGAACTAGGTATGGGATACCGACGATCGAATCTCGGGCAAGTAACATACCGATGACAAAGGGAACAACGTATGTTGTTATGCGGTCTGACCGATAAAAGATCTTCGTAGAATATGTAGGAGCCAATATGAGCATCCAGGTTCCGCTATTGGTTATTGACCGGAGACGTGTCTCGGTCATGTCTACATTGTTCTCGAACCCGTACGGTCCGCACGCTTAAGGTTACGATGACAGTTATATTATGAGTTTATGCATTTTGATGTACTGAAGGTTGTTCGGAGTCCCGGATGTGATCACGGACATGACGAGGAGCCTCGAAATGGTTGAGACATAAAGATTGATATACTGGAAGCCTATGTTTGGATATCGGAAGTGTTCCGGGTGAAATCGGGATTTTACCGGAGTACCGGGAGGTTACCGGAACCCCCCGGGAGCTATATGGGCCTAAGTGGGCCTTAGTGGAAAAGAGAAGGGGCAGCCCAAGATGGGCCGCACACCCCTCCTCTCCCTTGGTCTGAATAGGACAAGGAGAGGGGGCCGGCCCCCCCTCTCTCTTTCCCCCCCTCCGCGAATCCTATTCCAACTAGGATTGGGGGGGGGATCCTACTCCCAGAGGGAGTAGGGCTCCTCCTGGCGCGCCTCTCCTAGGCCGGCCGCACCCCCCTTGAGCCTTTATATACGGAGGCAGGGGCACCCCGGAGAAACACAAGTTGATCCATGTGATCATATTCTTAGCCGTGTGCGGTGCCCCCTTCCACCATAGTCCTCGATAATATTATAGCGGTGCTTAGGCGTAGCCCTGCTGCAGTAGTACATCAAGATCGTCACCACGCCGTCGTGCTGACGGAACTCTTCCCCGACACTTTGCTGGATCAGAGTCCGAGGATCGTCATCGAGCTGAACGTGTGCTAGAACTCGGAGGTGCCGTAGTTTCGGTGCTTGATCGGTCGGGCCGTGGAGACGTACGACTACATCAACCAAACGCTTCCATTGTCGATCTACAAGGGTACGTAGATCATACTCTCCCCTCTCGTTGCTATGCATCACCATGATCTTGCGTGAGCGTAGTAAATTTTTTGAAATTACTATGAAACCCAACAATGATCTCCATCATCGTGTCTTCTTGAAGTTGTCTCGTCATCTATTACTTCTACTACTATGGCTAACGCTTTAGCAATAAAGTAAAGTAATTACATGACGTTTATGTTGACACACAAGTCATAAATAAATAAAGACAACTCTTATGGCTCCTGCCGGTTGTCATACTCATCGACATGCAAGTCGTGATTCCTATTACAAGAACATGATCAATCTCATACATCACATATATCATTCATCATATCCTTTTGGCCATATCACATCACAAGGCATATGCTGCAAAAACAAGTTAGACGTCCTCTAATTGTTGTTGCAAGTTTTTTACGTGGCTGCTATAGGTTTCTAGCAAGAACGTTTCTTACCTACGCGAAAACCACAACGTGATATGCCAATTTCTATTTACCCTTCATAAGGACCCTTTTCATCAAATCCGATCCGATTAAAGTGGGAGAGACAGACACCCGCTAGCCACCTTATGCAACTAGTGCATGTCAGTCGGTGGAACCAGTCTCACGTAAGAGTACGTGTAAGGTCGGTCCGGGCCGCTTCATCCCATGATGCCGCCGAATCAAGATAAGACTAGTAACGGCAAGTAAATTGACAAAATCGACGCCCACAACTATTTTGTGTTCTACTCGTGCATAGAAACTACGCATAGACCTAGCTCTAGCACCAGCTCATATGCATAGAAACTACGCATAGACCTAGCTCTATGCATAGAAACTACGCATAGACCTAGCTCTATGCATAGAAACTACGCATAGACCTACACATAGACCTATTCATTCATATATATATGTATTGACCCCCTTCTTTAAATTAGATGTTTCGAAAGCGGGATAAACTCCTAGCACCAGCTCGCATGCGAGCAATTCAAGAGGAATTGGCGGCATTCTTTCTTGACCACGTGATCCCTGAAGACGGAGAATACTATGTGGACCCTGAGTCCGTATGATTATATTTGTAAGAGATAATTATCGTATATATGTAGCCGGTAGTGTCGGATAGATATACGAGAACTTGTTGTTCGACCAATCTCTCGGAGAAGGAGAGGTGGTCGATATCACTTCTCTCTGTATGCATATATGTTCATGATGATCTTCTGTTTCCTTCGTTTGCTTACTAGCTAGCTAGCGTGTCTAGTCCTCTCTATACGTATGTATAGTACGTAGCGTCGACCAAGCACGGACATAAGAGAGGACACTTCTCTCTATTAATTATAGCTAGCTAACACAATATATGAAACACCTAAATTAACCCCTCAAAACCCCCAACCCCCCCCCCCCCTTTCAAAAAAAACAAAAACCCCAACCACAAAAATGCTGACGCGTGGATGCCTATTGGTCCCGGTTGGTGCCACCAACCAGGACCAAAGGGTCTCCTGCCTAGGCTCCGCGCACAGGCCACGTGGAGGCCCATCTATCCCGGTTCTGGATTGAACCGGGACTAAAGGGACTGGGCATTAGTACCGACCCTTTAGTCCCGGTTCCAGAACCGGGACAAAAGGCCCTTACGAACCGGGACAACAGGCCCTTTTTCTACCAGTGAGAAGTAGTGGGAGGAGCACAAGTCTAGGAAGGAGAGCATGAAGGCTCTTAAGGATGGTATGCGTGCATCTGGTATGGACATTGCTCACGGCTCCGAGACTCATGTGACTTCTTTTGAGAAATACAAGTCCAAATTTGCTCGGTTTGATGTTGAACCCGGTGATCTCTTCTCACCGCCCTCATGGCTCAGAATCTTCTGGAGAGTCGTCTGATGACCCTTCTGCGTCCCTCTCCTAGGGGTTGTTTATGGATTCCTCCATCTTTCCTTTTTTCCATCTAGGTGACAACAGGGGGAGATGTTGTGGTGCTTGATAGGGCTTATCGTTTATCCTTGTTTATCTGCCTATTTACCGTTGATCTTTGAACCTTTGCTTTTATTTGCCTCCATTTGGATCTAAGCTTGCTATTTGAACCTACTTATGTTCCATTAATTAATCTCTCTGTGTGTGAGAAACTTATTGCAAGGAGGGTACATGGCATATTCTATTTGCTCATATTGTAATAGATATCTATCAGGCTATGATTATATCTATATTTGTACCCTCACTATGAAGAACAAAGGTTAGTAAAGTGTTCTATGTCGATATATCATTCTTGTGTGGGTATGCGCAGTGATAGGGGGAGAATCCTCTAACCATGTCATTTCATTTCAAATGCAATCTTAAAATAAGGCATGGGTTGTGGGGGAGTACCTTCCTGTCATTAAAGTTGCTTAATTCTGTATATACTTTATGAGTTTACCCTCTCAAGCATTGTTGTCGTCTATGTCAAAAAGGGGGAGATTGAAAGTGCAATATTGCACTAAAGTGTTTTTTTGACATTGTTGACAACTTCATTTGTGTTTCTAACCACATGCTCTAAGTGTTAAGAGCCCCGATTAAGCCAAAAGTGAAGCATGGATGGTTGTTTCCTCTCTTATTGGAAAAAGGAAAAGTGGTGCGCTCAAGATAAGAAGAGTACCTTAAAGTTTTCTTAGTTCTTGAGTCCTTAGGGCAGCCGCACTATTAAGAGGGGGTGCATCATAAAAACATCCGAGGAATCAACTTACCTTCTCACATTGATCTGAAAATCCTAGTGCCAAGTTTCTGTTCAGGCCGGAACTTCCGGGACGGGCGGAACTTTCGAGGCCCGGAATGTCCGGGATGTTGGGGAACGTAGCAGAAATTCAAAATTTTCTACGCATCACCAAGAACAATCTATGTAGTAATCTAGAAACGAGGGGAAGGAGAGTGCATCTACATACCCTTGTAGATCGCTAAGCGGAAGCGTTCAAGTGAACGGGGTTGATGGAGTCATACTCGTCGTGATCCAAATCACCGATGATCCTAGTGCCCAACGGACGGCACCTCCGTGTTCAACACACATATAGCCCGGTGACGTCTCCTACGACTTGATCCAGCAAGGGGAGAAGGAGAGGTTGGGGAAGACTCCATCCAGCAGCAGCACGACGGCGTGGTAGTGGTGCAGGAGCGCGGGACTCTAGCAGGGCTTCACTAAGCACTACGAGAGACGAGGAGGGAGAGGGGTAGGGCCGCGCCAACAGGGGGAGAATTCGTGTCTCTGGCAGCCCAAAACCTCAAGTATATATAGGGGAAGGGGAGAGGCTGCGCCCCACCTAGGGTTCCCTCCCTAGGGGTGGCGGCAGCCCCCAGATCCCATCTGGGAGGCGGCCAAGGGGGGAGAGAGGGGGCGCACCACTAGGTGGGCCTTAGGCCCATCTGAGCCTAGGGTTTGCCCCCTTCCACTCTCCCTTGCGCCTTGGGACTTGGCGGGGGCACACCAGCCCACCTGGGGCTGGTCCCCTCCCACACTTGGCCCATGCAGCCCTCCGGGGCTGGTGGCCCCACTTGGTGGACCACCGGGACCCTCCCGGTGGTCCCGGTACATTACCGGTAAACCCGAAACTTTTCCGGCGACCAAAACAGGACTTCCCATATATAAATCTTTACCTCCGGACCATTACGGAACTCCTCGTGACGTCCGGGATCTCATCCGGGACTCCAAACAACATTTGGTAACCACGTATATCTATTCCCTATAACCCTAGCATCATCGAACCTTAAGTGTGTAGACCCTACGGGTTCGGGAGTCATGCAGACATGGCCGAGACAACTCTCCGGTCAATAACCAACAGCGGGATCTGGATACCCATGTTGGCTCCCACATGTTCCACGATGATCTCATCGGATGAACCACGATGTTGAGGATTCAATCAATCCCGTATACAATTCCCTTTGTCTATCGGTACGATACTTGCCCGAGATTCGATCGTCGGTATCCCGATACCTTGTTCAATCTCGTTATAGGCAAGTCTCTTTACTCGTTACGTAACACATCATCTCGTGATCAACTCCTTGGTCACATTGTGCACATTATGATGATGTCCTACCGAGTGGGCCCAGAGATACCTCTCCGTTACACGGAGTGACAAATCCCAGTCTCAATTTGTGCCAACCCAACAGATACTTTCGGAGATACCTGTAGTGTACCTTTATAGCCACCCAGTTACGTTGTGACATTTGGCACACCCAAAGCACTCCTATGGTATCCGGGAGTTGCACAATCTCATGGTCTAAGGAAATGACACTTGACATTAGAAAAGCTTTAGCATACGAACTACACGATCTTTGTGCTAGGCTTAGGATTGGGTCTTGTCCATCACATCATTCTCCTAATGATGTGATCCCGTTATCAATGACATCCAATGTTCATGGTCAGGAAACCGTAACCATCTATTGATTAACGAGCTAGTCAACTAGAGGCTTACTAGGGACATGTTGTCTATGTATCCACACATGTATCTGAGTTTCCTATCAATACGATTCTAGCATGGATAATAAACGATTATCATGAACAAGGAAATATAATAATAACCAATTTATTATTGCCTCTAGGGCATATTTCCAACACGGGCGGGGTCCGGGAAGCTTCCGGGTACCCAGAGAAACTGCACTTTTTCGTGCAATCTTTCTGTGTAGCCCGGAACCTCGCCGGAACCTGGCCGGAACTTCCGGGGCGTCCGGAACTTCCGAGGTCCGGAACTTCCGTCTGTAGCTGGAACTTCCGGGCTACGCAGAAATCTGCCTCCAACGGCCAGATTTCATCCCCACCTATAAATAGTCTTCTTCTTCCTCACAAAGGAGTTGACGACTCCATTTTCTCTCACCTCCATTTTCAGACCTCGATTTCTTGGAGATCTCCCTCCTTAGCCAACCAAAGCTCTTGATGTTTTGAGTAGCGAAGGAGAAGTGCTCGATCTACACATTCACCAAACCGAAAGTTGATTCCCCCTTGTTTTTTGTGGTGCTTCTTGTTACTCTTGGAGGTTGGAGACTCCTAGGCGGTAGGAGTGCTCCGGTGAGGAATCGACCATTGTGATTTCCCCCGGAAAGTTTGTGAGGGTTTGGGAGACCACCCCAAGGTCTACCACTAGTGGTTGAGAAACGCCTTCGTGGTGTTGTCTCAAGGAGAGAATAGGGTGAGCCTTCGTGGCGTTGGTGTGCCTTCGTGGTAACATCCACCTCTCTAAACGGTGACGTAGCTTCCCTCCAAGGAAGTGAACATCGGCATACATCCTCGTCTCCCAGAGTTGCAGTTATTCCTAACCCTAACTCTCTACTTGTGGTTACTTGTCTCTTAGCACTTACTTATATCATCTTGTGCTTACTTACTCATATATTTGGGTCACTTGTTTATCTTGCTTAGCTCATTAGTATCTTACTTACAATTGTTAGGCTCACTTTCACTTTCCGCATTATTGCCTAAAATTGCTTAGTAACAATTAAAATTTGTAACTGTACCTATTCACCCCCCCTCTAGGTCCATCTCGATCCTTTCACCGGCCACAATATGCCATGGTCACTCCGGAGGTGAAAAGATTGATGGGTGAGCGGGAGCGTAGTATTAGTCATATCTCTAGATAACAAAATAATGTTAGCCATGTTTTAGCTAATTGTGGGCGTACGGAGGACCCAACTATGGTTTGGCTCCGTTCTGGACCGTAAAACATTCCTAGTATGTGTAGGGATGAATCTTCAGGTTCTTGAATAATACACTCCCTTTTACCCCTACAAAAAAATGTGGTGGTTGGTAGTGACGACCTGCCTAGCATTCTTGGTACGTGCCTCAGCCGATGATAGTTTGCAAGCTGTCGATGGCATTTGGTTGGGTATGATGTGATGAGCTTTGGGTAAAATCGTAGCTTGACCTCGACTCAGGCATGTTTTGATGGCACCCTAGGAGTTGTTGCCTCTTTGGAGGTGTCAGTGGTGAGCCCCTCCACTTCCCTCCTCATCTCGCTCTTGGGCTCTTCGGGTGAAACCCCAACCTTTGGCCTTGGTTGGAGAGGGGTCAACAAATTTCCTGGACACTTCCCCATTGGACCGATACCTTGGAGGTCCGGTCTTTTGTCACTTGGTGATGCCTTATGTGGATTTGTAGCTTAGTCATCATCGAGGTGAGTGTGCGGCCTGAGGGCCGGTGTGGAAGTTAGAGCATTAGCGGCTCCAGAATTCTCTTGTGCATTGGTGTTGGCCTTGGTCGCTTGGGCGGCAGAGCCATCGAGTAGGCACTTCAGCGGCCTTGGGGCCGGTGTGGAAGTCGAAGTGGTGGACGGCTCCGGAAATCTCATGTGTGTAGGGTGTTGACTTGGTTGCTTGGATGTAAGAGCCATCAAGTAGGCTGGCACGCGGTCTTGGGGCTGGCGTAGATGTTGAGTAGCAGCTCTAGAACCTGTCGTTGTGGTGTAGGGCGTTATCTCTAGCCATTGGGTGTGGCATGCTGTCGACTCGGCTGATGCGCACCCTCGCACGTGGCCATTGGGAAGGTGGTGTCTGTGCGTGACAAGGTCGATGAGATTCTCTTCGAGTTAGAGGTTGACAGCTTGCTCAAGCGTTTGGAGGCGGCTTGTCATGGATCTGGCAAGGTGATTATGGAGGAGGCTCTCATCAAGAGCAAAAGTAAGAAGAGTGCGGCGCAGGAAAGGCGTCCGCAGCTGCTTGATGGAGGTCATCAGTCTCTTCGGTTGTCCCTATGGCCTGACTTGTCTCTATGGTCTTTGTGGTGCTCGTGGTCTTTGGCCATGGTACTCTCGTTGGGGGTGTATTTGCGATGTAGCTGTGTGAAGATTGGTGGTCGTTGCATGTTGGGTATGATTGTCGGGCTAATTGTGTGCTTATGGGATTGCATGTTATGTGAGTAGTCCTCATGTGGTAGGTTTGTATCGGTTTTCGCCTGGGTTTCCATTAATTAATTGGGCAACTCTCTTCTCCTTAATTAATCGATGAGGCAAATCTTTTGCCTCCGTTTTAAAAAAATCTTTTGGATGATTTTTTTATTAACCGAATAATTCTCTTCTTAATGATGAAGAGGTAGAGCTTCCCTGGTTGCTTGAAATAAAATATTTCTTAGATAGCTGATACTTTTTGTGCATAAATATTTTGATACCGAAACTACTTTTGTGGACTAATCAATAATTGACACTCAACTGTAAGAGCTACAAAGTAACTACTGGAGAAAAATATAACTGGCCAAGATGACATGTTGCGATGAAAGACTTGTTCGGCTTTCCGCCAACTCCGTGGATCTATGGAGCGCGTATTTTCCAGCTCCACTATTTCAGCCAGGAGCTCCGCCAACTCCGCGAGTTGAGTCTGGAGTGGAGGGACTCCGATACTCCCGAAGTAAACTAACCTTGAGGTTTGATTAGCTGTTTCAAGAAGTCAGAATCAGTTGCTGAAAGATTTCTCAATTCTCATGGCCCCGACCAATTCAAATAGCTGAGATGGATAGCAAAGTATCTTGCATTCAAGCAAGGAGGTTAATTAGAAACCCTCCTCACAAATAAAATATATCGCAACTCAAATACGTCCTCACGCTCTTCGACAAGGCATTAGGGTTTCCCACTAACTTCGTTAGAGTATCGACGACCGTCCTCCTTAAATGTACGGAAGGAGAATCCGGTCACTGACTACCATACATGAGAGGTAAAGAGAAAACTAACCCTCAGCCCGTATATGGGAGGTCCGGGCGTGTCCGGTTAGTCATAGGATTTGGCCCATCCGGGACCACCCATCTCTCTCTCTCTCTCTCTCTCTCTCTCTCTCTCTCTCTCTCTCTCTCTCTCTCTCTCTCTCTCTCTCTCTCTCTCTCTCTCTCTTCATCCCCACCAATCGTATCCATGTGACCGAACAATTTGGGGATAAAGAGTGAGGGACATGGCTACATGTATGAACATATAGAGGCTTGAAACGGACACGTCCAGACATTGACTGAATGAGTGGCCAAATTTGCTCATTATGACTGTAGATATCCTTAAGTGCTTGCTTGATTACTCTCATTGGGTGTTTGTAGGAGGATGCTCTCCAGGCTGCAATGGCTATGGGCTGTCAGCTTGCTTCCTTCCCAATTAAGTACCTTGGAATCCTGCTTTGGACCCCGCTTTCTTCACGGAAGCCTTCTCGCGAGCCATGTAGTTCCTCGTACATCTGATCACGGACCAATTACTCCCTCATTCCTATTCGGCGCTTACGGTGTCACTTACAAATTTTTCTGTAAACTGGCATCCACGCCTGAGTCGTTCGCTTGTATAATGGGCCGGCCCATATTTAGACATCGAGCGGGAACTTATCTAGGTTTTGCGAAGTGTGGCCAGGTATTTTTTTTTCTAGTCTTTCTGGACAGGGTCCTGTTTGTTGTTTTTTTCTTTTATTTTTTAGATGTGTTTTTTAAATTTGAATTTTTTAAATCGAACTTTTTTCAAAGTCATGGACATTTTTAAAATTCATTTTTTTTAAATTTATGAACTTTTTTCAAATTTGGTGATTTTGTAAAAAAATGTAAACTTTTCTCAAAATTATGAACTGTTCTCAGATTTATGAACTTTTTAAAATTTCCGCACTTTTGCTAAATTTATGCAACTTTCAATGGCGAACAGTCAACTGATTTAAAAAAACAGTCAAAACTCTCTAGTTTTTCCAGTTCGGGATTTTTATTTAAATTTGATTGCATGAACTATTTTAATCTATATAAAAATGATGGCTGAGTAAAATTGAAAAGGCTAGCGAACCTGACGAGCGAGCAAGAGGGCAAAAATGGAATTGGGTTGCGGGCCTTGCAGCCCACAAAGGAGCCCAGCGAGCGTCCGTGACCCTTTTCGGCGCCTAAAGCACAGAATAGGAGGTCTCCAACTACCCACTTGAAAAACCGATATGATGGCCAAGTCGGATGATGAACTCTAGTTACTTCAGACATGGCAACCATTCCTCTTGACCAACTCATAGTCCTTAGGAAGGCCGAGGAGATCCTTAATTTTGGGCTTCCTTGGAGGGGTAGAGCCACCGTTTAGGCGGCAACTGCCACGTCAACTGGAGTAGGGTTGTTGGCCCCTCAGGCTTGGTGGGCTCAGTATCCTCGATGTGGCTAGTACTGTGATTAATCTTCGAGTCCATTGGTTCTCCGGTTAGGGCATATACGTATAGTGGTTGATAAGACATTTTTATTTGAGCCCGTCACGTAATTAAAACAAGACAAAAAGTGATGTACAATGGGTAGTTTCCGAGTCTTATCTTCAATAACTAAATATCTTCTAAATATGTGGTGACACATATCGTTGCTAAGAGATCATATTTTAATTAAGATAAGGCGAGCATTTTCTTATCCAAATGATAAGTGCACACGTGTGGCACGAAGCAATCCGACTCTGACTTTTTTACAACTAAAATTGCCATTCAAAAAAAAAGTTGAAACTTGCCATCCAAAAAGAAAGTTCCTGCTTCACAACTAAAGTTGTTATCTTCGCGTCACTAAACTTATCATAAAAAGCGTTCGGAGTTGCCATGTGTTCGTGCCACACATGTGGCATTTATCAGGGTCCTTTTTTATGGTTTCCCTTTCCTCTGCATCATCATTTATTCTACAAGGCACGATTAAGCTAGCACCATTGTACATGCCCTTACTACTCAAGATTCTTTTATTTTTCTTCTCAACTTCTACCTAATTAAAAAAAACAGTCGAGTGTCAATTTACAATCAACAATAGACAAATGCCAACTATCAAACACGTCAACTTCTATAGTGGCTAGTGAAGAATAGCGCTTACCTTTCCCGCAGAAAGAAAAAGAAGAGCTTACCCATCAGGAGCTATCTTAATTTAGTCTTTCCGAATCGATCTGCTCTCACATTCTTCTTCAACAAGATGCACGCTTGTGTTGCAATGCATTATATCAAGAAAGAGACACTAACAGAAAGTCTAGACAGAGCAGTTTCAGGACCAAGACCAGTCTTGAAGGTCGATGACCAGTTAAAGTTGTATGGCGTTGACTCTCATGGTGAAGTGTCCAAGATTATAATACAATATAACAACGAACTCTGTTAGTGGAGTGGTTTAAAAATCAGAGCTTTGTAGGAGTGGTAGAGGTTAGTGTGGCAGTGCTTAGTTTGGTTTCAGCACCTCAGCAGATATCTTCCTCCCACCGGAATTATCCCTAGTATAATATGCTAGGTCCGATCACGCCTAATCTTATCACATGGTATGTGTGGTCAGCTATCTTAAGTTAAGTTAAGTTAATGATCAGTATTTGATGAAAATCAAGGAGGAGGAGGAGAAGAAAATTATCACGCCTAATCTTAAAGTTTAGAAAGTGAAGTGATCAAACTTTATTTTAAATTAGAGATTGTTAGACCTTTTCTGTGACAATTGTGAACTTCAATAGTTGCAGTTATGATCTTTGTATACTACTGTAGTTATCTCCTTTGTATCAAGTATTGCGACTCATACCCCTCGTGTCGCTCCTAGCTAGGGCGACCCAGGGGCCCAACCCTAGCACCGCTGAAGTCCTTTGATCTTGGCGCCCCCCCTACCATCGCTGACGCCGGCCTAGGCCGTGGTGGCGGCGGGCCCAACGCGGAAAGGCCTGTGCAGGTGGTCACGTCGGTCTCCCCTTGGTGTGGTTGGGGGTGTCATGCAAGGAAGTGGTGTGTGGTGGCCAGGGTTGTGTTCTCTAGTGGGGCAGCGACAATTGTCGCTTCCACGGTCGTGGGTGAGCGGGATCATGTTCTCATGCGTGCTTTCGAGCGATGGTTGGTGGTCGTGGCCGTGGATCTGACCCCGTCCAGATCCATCGTGGTGTGGCTCTTGGCCGGCCGACGACGTGTGGAGGGGCCAGTGAGGGGTGGCTCGAGGTCCTCGGCCTGCATTCCGGCGGCTGTAGGGACAGGGTGGCACAACTGTCAATGAAAATCATGCTGACTTTGGTCATGGCGAACGTTGGAGGCATCTTTGACGTCGTTTTCTGGTCGAGGCATTGTTGTTGCAGTCTGCGTCATCTTGCTCGGGCTGTTCCGGGGGAAGCCCTAGATCTGGGTCTTCCGGATCGGACGGTGACGACGCCTTCCGTGCCATTCTCCTTTTTGGAGGCATCGTTTTGGAGCAGGTGCTGGCTAGAGGGGCCAAGAGGTGGAGTGGTGTTGCATCTACCACATCGACAACGGCGGGTCTCGGCGATGGAGGCGTGTTGATGGGTGCACATGGTATGGTGGCGTTGTCTGACATCATGATGGTGTCGACGATAGAATGGTCTGCCAAGGTCAATGCGTTGATCCCTCCTGAAGATGGGACAACGGAAGATAGCAGCATCGGATTCTAAATCGCGTCCATGTGATGCGTGCTGAGCGTCTGCTAGACCGGTTGATGTTTTTGGCTCGCCGTTGGGCGGCTTGGTGAGACCACCAGATTAGATGGTATAGCGTTGGTGCGAGGTCAATTCACATCATCAATTTGTGGGTATAGCAACAGAGGTCAACAAATGTATGGTTTTGAGTTGATCCATGTATTTTTTTTGTGAGACTTAATTTTATGGAATAATATACTAAAAATAGTTATGTGCATTCTTGGATGGATGTAGAGGTCGGGGATTCAACCTCCTTTTCAAAAAAGGTTATCAGCTTTATAATAACTGCTCAAACCAGATGAGCTTTTTTTACAGCGGAAACGAGCTTGGCTGGTGAGTGTTGCTCTGGTAGATTCTTTACAAAACTGCCATGGCAGTTCGTTTAGATGGAGATTTATTTGTCCAAAATTGCCACCGCCTGATCCTGATTAGACCAGTGTTTTTAAATACTACTCCCTCCGTTCTAAATTACTTGTCTTAGATTTGTCTAGATACGGATATATCTAGCACTAAAATAAGTCTAGATAGATCCGTATCTAGACAAATCCAAGACAAGTAATTTAGGACGGAAGGAGTAGAAGAGATTCTACTTGAGCTGAAGTTCAATATAAAAAGAATTTTCTTTTCTTTTGTTAAACAAAGAAATAAAAAACACTGGTGACACTGACGAGTAATGGGTACGGCACCGAATCTCATGTTACTGGTTGCTTCATCGTAGCCGTGAAATCTGGGTGGGTCCTCACGAGCCTCGTCATGCACCCGTTCCATTTGATCACCGTTACTTTAACCCAAAACGGCGCTAAATAAGATTTTATCGTCAATTCTCCAAGGGTCATGGCCGAACATTTTATTAAGAAAAGAGAGAGCACTACATTATTGATTTCATCTGTACATATTAACTTCTCCTTTTTACCCTTTTTTTTCTCATTTCCTACTCGGATGGCAAAGCTTTTGCTTTTGTTTTATCTACTACAAAACCTAATCAACGCCTCGGTGGTCACCATGTCACTACCGCACACAGAAAGAGCAAGTAGACAAGCGTTACTCTGCCTCGTTCACTCATTCTTTGCAGCATTGGAGGATCGCCTTACTGATCCCAGTGACTACGACGACGACGGCCGCCTGAGGCGCACCGGTGAGGAAGCGGCCGGTGCGCTCGCGTAGCTTTCGTGGTTGCAATAAATCGTTAGAGCATCTCCAGCCGTTGCCCCTCAGGAGGCGTTAAAAATCATCCTCTAGAGGTGCACCGGCAAAAACCACGTGCTGGGGCGTGATGGCCCTCAGTCACGGTGCCCACGAGTTATTTAAAAATCACAAACTAGATGCAAATTCATTCAAATTTCGGCGAGTTCATACATATTTAAAATATTTTATAAAAAAAGAAAAAAAACGCTACTCGCCGCGGCCCGCCGTCGCCCTCGCCGCTACTCGTCGCCCGCCGCCCTTGAAGCTCTACATGCCGAGGAGCCTGTAAAACCGCATGTAGTCGCCGCCGCCGCCGCCGCCGTCGCCTCCTCCGCGGCCGCCGTCCCTGCTGCACCCCTCCCCAGGTTGGCGCGGCGGGTTGGACGGCCCGGGGGCGTCCTCGTCCTCGTCGCTGTCGAGGATCACCACGCCGTGCTCGTCCTCGCGCCCACGCTTGCGGGCGGCTATCTCCTCCAGGGCTCTGCGCTACCGGACCATCTCGTCGCGGAGGTAGTTGTCCCACGCCCACTTTATGGCCTCCTCGTCGGAGAAGCCGCGCTGGACTATGGCCTCATACTCCGCTGGGAGGCTGGGCTCCGCCTTCGGCCTGAGGAGGACGAGGCGGCCAGAGGTGGGGGAGGAGTCGGCGATGCGGACGCCGGAGCTGCAGGTGCGGTGGCTGACCAGCGTGTCCTGGGGCTCCGGCTTGACGGGGCGGAGGCAGGAAGAGCCGGTCGAGTGGCCGGACGAGCAGGAGGACGCCCCCGGGTCCATGCGCCTCGGCGCCCACGAGCTCCCACGCCAACGGGAGAAGGACAGGGGAGCGGGGTACTCCAGCCTGGGCGTGTTGCCGCCCTTGATGTACTCGAGGACGGCCTCCAGCGTGCGGTCGGGCATGCCCCACCATCGGCAGCGGCCTTCGGAGTTGAGCCTCCCGGAGGGCATGACGCCATTGGTGGCCTCGAGCTGCTCGGCGTGGCGGCGGCGGAAGTAGGGCTCCCACAGCGGGCTGTCAGGGACGTACCGTGGGCCTTCCCTCGCCGCCTGCGGCAGAGAGGCGCGGATACGCGCGATCTCCGCACGCCGCGCCGCTCCGGTGGGCGGTGGGGGCATCGGGACCCCGCCGGCGCTGATCCTCCACGCCCCGGGCACCCGCATGTCCGGCGGGACCGGGTACTCGGCTTCATAGAGGAGCCGAGCTTCGTCCTCGTGGAGGTGCCGGCGGCCGAAGCCGTTCGCCGCCGCGCCGTCGCCTGGGAAGCGCTCGGCCATGGTTGAACTGGAACGACGAGAGGAGAGGGAGGGACGGGGGAGGAACGAGGCATCAGCGGTGGAGAGTCTGTGCGTCATCGATGCGCTGGGGCGGCTTATATAGGCGGAGGTGCCGCGTGTCCGCGTGGCCGTGTTACGCATGGTGGGCGAGGGACCCGCGTCGTCCGGTCTTCACTGCACCGCCCGTGAGGCATCAATGGAGGAGGATGACCGGCGCGGCAGCGCGCGGCAGCTTTGGCATTGATTCGCCACGGGAACCGAGGCGATGAGGATGACGAAGCAGCGAGAAGAGCCGAGTCGCTGCCAAGGAGGGCCCGCCGACTTCCGCGCAAAAAACGATTCGGCCAGCGCCACCAAACGCCCCCAGCGCGCCGGGTTTGGCCTGGGTCCGCCGGTGCCAATTTCGGCCCGATCCGGCAAAAAAAAGGGCCTTTGAGGCGCGACTGGGCCGACTTTTCAGTGCCAGCGGCCGAAATATCGCCTGGGGGGCCTTGTTGGGGGCGCGGCTGGAGATGCTCTTAGCTTCTGTGGTGTTGCAGGGACGGTATGGACAGCCAGCGCGCACATTGTCACCGTCGTGATCCATGGGGGGTTGGCCTATAAGACCCCCCCCCCCCAAGGAGTCCTCCATGCAGGGGGACGACTCTTAGCTTATCACACACACATACGCACTTGCAGGAGAGGTAGAATGGCAAGCTAGCTCCTTCTTCCTCCTCCATCCAACAGCTCGAGGAGCACCATTGTAGCCATTGTGCATATTATACCATTTTGGCAAGACTAGGGGTGTTACCTCCCCGATGGGTCCCGAACCTGGGTTCGTCTTTAGTCTCGCTCCCGGGCGTGCCAACCTCGCTGTCGGAACCCATCGGCGTCCTCATGCAGCCCCCCACTTTTAGCCATCTCATGGCATCTGCCGTGATTTCACGACGATACGCGGGTCGATGTGCAGATGATGGTGATGACACCGACATCCGTCGAGAGGAAGTAACGCCGGAGCAGGTTCATGTGCCAGGACCCCTCCCCATCCAAGAGCTCCACCACCCTCCTTTCGCGGTACGTACCCTGTGGTGATATGAGCTGCCGTGATGGCTCTCTAGGCAGCCACCGGTCCCGCCAAATGCGGATGTCCCGCCCGAGTTGCCTGCCAAGTCGAGGTCATGCTGAATCGCTTGCCAAGTCAGAGAAGCATTTCCAGAGAAGACCGTGTCTTCGAGACGACCGTCATGATAGTACCGTGCCTTGAGGACCTGCATACATAAACTGGTGAGATTAGTTAGCAGACGCCAGGCCTGTCTCTCTAGGAGCATTTGGTTGAAAAGTCGGAAACCAGTGGATCCCAAACCACCCATGCTTTTCTCGGCTTGTATCTTCGGCCATCCATGCTAGCCAATGTTTTCTCCGCGTGCCTTCCGACCCCTACCAAAAGTTTCGGGCCATTCTGTTCAGATCATCACCGACTGACATAGGTAACTTGAAAACATCCATAATATACATAGGGATGGCCTGAGCTACTGCCTTGACCATAGTCTCCTTGCCAGCCAAAGAGAGGGTATCGCCCCGCGTAATAATCCGCTTCAATTGCTGGGATTGCAAATTCTAAAATTTACCTCGCGTCATACGACCCTCGGGCGTTGGGAGGCCTAGGTACTATTCTTCAAAAGTAATTGTATCAATATTGAGAGTTGCTCTCACCACGTCTTGCTTCTCCACTGGACAAGAAATGACAAAGAGGGCACTACATTTGGCCGGATTAATATATTGTCCAGTGGCATCTGCATATGTGTTTAGCACTTCCTGAATCTTTTTTGCTTGACCTTCCTTCGCCTTGAAGAATAGCAAGGCATCATCTGCAAAGAATAAGTGGGAACGCCAGATGCTCTTCAGCATATTTTCGGCGGGGTATAATCCAGTCCACCCACCGGCGAGCGAAGCCCATCTCATGTCAAAGGTTGATTCATCGTAGCCGTGAAACCTGGGTGGGTCCTATTGAGCCTCATCATGCACCAGTTCAGTTTGATTACCTCATTGTTTTCTTTAACCCAAAATGGCGTAAAAGAGGATTTTTATCATCAATTCTCCAGCGGTTGATGGCTGAAGCTTTTATTAAGAAAGAGAGAGCACTACCGAAAATTCACAGGGGTAAGCATTTGCTCAGCCGTGCTCGGTCGTATGATTGCTTCGTGATCCACAAAGTCATTGGATTTCGTGAGGATACATCAAGTTCTAAGTCTTAGTTTTCGAAACTTGTGATTTTTGTCGTTCTTTTTATCAAGTTTCAGTTTCAGTAGATGAAACTTAGTGAAATTTTGAAAACTCATCAAAATGTATTCAAAATAGGTCTCATTTGAAAGCCTTTGTCACAAGAAACACGAATATGAAAACAAAAATTAATTTGGATATTTGGTTCAAAAGATACGAAAGATCAAAAATAATTAAAAAAGCCAAAAGAAAAATAGGGTCGATGCCCCCCGCCCGGCGCATGACACAAATCCCCTCTCGGAACAGTACATGATTAATTTTGTTTGTACAGTACATATTAATTTCTCCTCCTCTCAGTCGGTTGGCAAAGTTTCTGCCTTTCTTTAAAAAAAAAACCCTACTATAAAACCAAAGTAATCGACGTCTACACAGAAAGAACAAGTAGACAAGTGTTACTCTGCCTCGCTCGCTCGCTCTTTGCAGCAATGGAGGATCCCCGCACCGATCCCAGGGACTACGACGACGACGGCCGCCTGAAGCGCAGCGGTGAGGAAGCGGCCGGCCACATGGCCTTACCGGCCGGTGTGCGTTCGCGTAGCTATCGTGGTTGCAGCAAATCGTCTGATTCTGTGGTGTTGCAGGGACGGTATGGACGGCCAGCGCGCACATCATCACGGCCGTGATCGGGTCAGGCCTGCTGGCGCTGCCGTGGGCATCCGCGCAGCTCGGCTGGGTGGTCTACCCGGTCATGGTGCTGCTCTTCGCCTGCATCATCTGCTACACCTCCGCGCTGCTCTCCGACTGCTACCGGTCCGGCGACCCGAGCCACGGCGAGCGCAACTGCACATACATTGACTCCCTAACTCCTACGTCGATGGCGGCAGCTCTGCCCATGTCTTCTTCAACTTTACACGGATCTTAACTAGCACACTCATGTCTACTTTGCCATTTCGCCCATGGATGGATCAAACAGGACGCGCAGATGTTGGGATATGCCAGTTTCTGTATACTCCAACATCTTCGGGGTGGCCATCGTGTATACCGTAGCCGCCTCCATGAGCATGTTGGCAATCCAGAGGGTTAACAATGATCTACTACATCTATAGCAGCAACCATCTCTTGACATCAACTGTGATGTCGCCACCATGTTCCGCGACCCAGCAACTATAAATAGTTCCAACAACGAAGGTGCTCGTCACACTTTGCAACGGAGATCGAAGAGGGAAGTCACCGACACCGTCAAATGACTCAAATCCCAATTCGGCTCCTCCTTCACGGACGATGGTAGGATGAAAGGGGGAAGGGTAAAGTGCGTCACCGCATCAGCCCAGTCGGCCGTGGCCGCGCCCTTCATCTTCTTCAGCCGCGATGAGGCCGCCAAAACAATGGATCCCACGACGGTCGCTCCATAGCAGCGGGTTGTGGGGACACAAAAACGGCACGGTGGGTAGGGGGTTTGGTGGCAGCCACGACGGCAGCAACCACTGGAGGAGGTGCCGCGGGTGCGGCAGTAGTGGCGGCGACGACGGTGGGGTCGCCCGCCGCGTCGGAGATGTTGTCCAGAGCGGTCTGGTGGCTGGCAGCGGTCGTGCATGGGAGGAAGGTGGGTAGCGGTCACGCGCGGGAAGGTTCAATGTGGCGGTTGAGCAATCGCGCGTTGTGTGTGTTTTTTTTTTGCTGCAACCGGCTCCAGTGTGTATATTTTCAGCCCAAGTCGATGTAATTTAGGACTGCCCACAAAACAGTTCAACAAAATTTACGGACAGGACAGTTGTTGGAGCTATTTTTTGGTCGAAAAGACCTAAAAAGAAATTATTTTGGCTGTTGACCTAGTGTAGGGCTGATGTTGTATGCCCACCAAAGAAAAAGGGCGGATGCTGTAGATTCTCGAACATGGAGGGGGCTCTACAGCGACCCAAAGTTAGTGCTAGCCGAGTGGCTTCTTGGTTAAGAAACTCTGTTAGTGGACTGGTTAAAAAAAATTAGAGCTTTTGTAGGAGTGATAGAGGTCCCCGTGGACGTGCTTTCACCCACCACCGGAATTATCCTTCCCTATATTATGCTAGGTCGCGATCGATGCCTAATCCTCAAGTTCGGTAACTGATGTGGTTAAATTTTATTTCTAAACTAAGTTACCCTAAGGATTACTAGACCATTTTATGAGTATTGCATTGAGTGTTTTGATCTTGCAGTTATGATTATTAGACATTTTATTGATATGAATATATCAAACAAACGGGTTTTTTGTTTACAACGGAAATGAACTTGGCTGTTGAGTGTTGCTCCATCTAGACTCTTGTCGTTCTAAGCACGGAACATAATTTGTGCCAATAGTAGTCATTTTAAGAAACTACTCCCTCCGTTTCGAATTACTTGTCATAGGTATGGATGTATCTAGATGTATTTTAGTTCTAGATACATCCATTTCTGCGACGAGTAATTTAGAACGGAGGGAGTAGATAATTGTTTCTGCATTATAATAGAGGTATAAATATTTTACATGCAATCATCATGATTGATTGACCAATTGAATCATTTAAAAAATGACATGGACTAGTTGAGGTGGTTCTAAAGGAAAACTATTGCAAAAATGTCAACAAAACCAAAAACTGGTGAGGTGGGATGAGAAGGGAGGACAAAATAAAAATATGGACTAATGTTACATGTCTTTTATAGCAAAATAGCTAGCATCCACTAACTTATTCCAGAGTACTTGCATCTATGTTTTCTTACTAAATTACCTCGATCATCTTAGTTGGCTTTAATCCTGGTGCCTCACCTCCAGCTAGTAGATATGTTAGGGTTTAGTCCTTGCAGAGGTCGCGCTAGGACGAATGACAACACTTCTTCTTTGAGTCATTCTTCCGGTCTTGGATCTTCCTCAAGTTAGTCCGCCGAGACGGATTAGACAACGTAGATTCCTGCCAACTCCTCGGGGCTGCGAGGTAAGACACTCTCGTCGTCCGTACCGGACGACGAGAGTTGCTATCAGTGTCTTCGAATCGATTTAGGGATTCAATGACGACGAATGCGGCTCCGGGGCATTGGTCCTTAGGGGCACATGCACAAAGCATTCCGACTGGCTCCAGTATGGGAGAGGCGGCAGTGGCGCGACGGTCCCACCGGGGCATTGGTCCTTAGGGGCACGTGCACGAAGACTTTTCGACTATCGTCGACAAGGTCGGACTTGCTCCAGTATGGGAGAAGCGGCAACAACACGACGTCGGCTCATTCTACCGGTGATAGTGGTCGTTCAGTTGTCCAGAAACCTCGCTATAATTTTTACTATGTTTGGGATGCCTTATACTTTTGATGAAGTCTTATGAATAAATCTGAGGCCTCCTTTGGTTTGAAGGAATTTCATAGGAATTCTAGATGATAGGATTCTTATAGGATTTTTTCCTTTAGAGCCCTTTGGTTCATAGGAATGGATTTCTATTCCTACATAGGATTGGTTTCTATCCTCCACATTTCATAGGAAAATAAAAATGAGCCTAGACTCAATGAAAAAATTCCTTTCGTGTCAACCAAATGACATCTCATTTTCTATCCCTACTCATAGGATTTGAGATACATGTCATCTCATTTCCTACAAAATTCCTATTCCTACGATAACCCTATCCTATGAACCAAAAGAGGCCTGAGTCATTTCGCGAAAAAAAAAACAATCAATTGCATGCATGCATGCCTCTTCGAGACCATAACCAGCCCCCCCCCCCCCCCCTCTTCACGCACTACTATCTGATTTTGTCTAGCCACTTTCAATTGGCAACTGACTTATTTAAAAGTACGAAACATCTCAAACATAATACTACGTAGTACTATATTGAGTATATAGGTGTACCTGAAAATAGCTAATAGCATGGTACTCTGACATCCGGGCTAACGATTATTGTAGCTTTGCAAAAAAAAAAGAAGAAAAACACTACTGACATAAGGTACGACACTGAATCTCATGTGAAATGTTGATTCATCGTAGCCGTGAAACCTGGGTGGGCCCTGTCGAGCCTCGTCATGCACCAGTTCCATTTGATCACCTCATGGATTTCTTTAACCTAAATGCGTAAAAGAGGATTTTATTGTCAATTCTCCAGTGGTCGATGGCTGAACTTTTTATTAAGAAAGAGAGAGCACTACCGAACGTTTGCAGGGGCATGCATCTGCTCAGCCGTGCTCGGTGGCATGATAGTTTCGTGATCTACAAAGTTATTGAATTTCGTGCGAGGATACACTAAGTTTTAAGTCTTAATTTTCAATACCTGTGATTTTTGTTGTTCTTTTGTATCAAGTTTCAGTAGATGAAACTTAATGAAATTTTAAAAACTCATCAAAATGTATTCGAATTAGGTCTTATTTGAAAGCCTTTGTCACAAGAGACACGAATATGAAAACAAAAAGTAATTGGATATCCGGTTCAAAAGATAAGAAAGATTGAAAATCGAAAGCCAAAAAAAACTGTCGATGGCCCCACCTGCATGCCACAAATCCCCTATCAGAACTCTTTGTTTGTACATATTAATTTCTCCTTCTCTTAGTCGGTTGGCAAAGTTTCTGCCTTTGTTTATCTACCACTACCATAAAACCAGCACACAGAAAGAGCAAGCATACAAGTGTTACTTGCCTCGCTCGCTCACTCTTTTGCAGCAATGGAGAATCCCCGCACCGATCCCAGGGACTACGACGACGACGGCGGCCTGAAGCGCACCGGTGAGGAAGCGGCCGGTGACGTTCGCGTAGCTATCGTGGTTGCAGCAAATCGTCTGATTCTGTGGTGTTGCAGGCACGGTATGGACGGCCACTGCACGCATCATCACGGCCGTGATCGGGTCTGGCGTCCTGGCGCTGCCGTGGGCATCGGCGCAGCTCGGCTGGGTGATCTACCCGATCATGGTGCTGCTCTTCGCCGGCATCATCTGCTACACCTCCGCGCTGCTCTCGGACTGCTACCGATCCGGCGACCCGAGCCACGGCGAGCGCAACTGCACATACATGGACACCGTCAAGGCCAGCCTAGGTACGTGTCCTAAGTTCCTAACTCCTACATCGATGGAGAGGCAGCTATGCCCATGTCTTCAACTTTACGGATCTTAACTAGCACACTCATGTCTACTTTGTCATTTCGCCCATGGATGGATCCAACAGGACGCGCACAGGTTTGGCTATGCCAGTTTTCTGCATACTCCAACGTCTTTGGGGTGGCCATCGGGCATACCATCGCCGCCGGCATGAGCATGTTGGCAATCCAGCGGAGGGCTAGCTGCTTCCAGCACAACAAGGGCCACCGCCACCCGTGCAATTTCCCAATCTGGCCCTATATGATAACCTTCGGCGTGGCGGAGATCTTCTTCTCGCAGATCCCGGAGTACCATACGTGGTGGTTCTCATATCTCGGCCCCGCCATGTCCTTCACCTATTGCTCTATCGGCGTCGGGATCAGCATCGCCAAAGTCGTCGGTAACACACGCACACGCTGCTCAATGAATGATCTATGGCAACGGCATCAATCATGTCATGCTTGAACCTTGGATGCGTGCAGAGAACGGAGTCCTCAAGGGCGGCCTCGTCGGCATCGGCATGACCGCGGTGACCGCGTCCCCGATGAGTAAGGTGTGGGGAAGCCTGGAGGCGCTGGGCGTCATCGCCTTCGTCTACTGCTACTCAAGAATCTTAATCGAGATCCAGGACACCATCAAAGCGCCTCCTCCGCCCGAGTCCAAGGTCATGAAGCTTGCCACCGCCATGGGCGTCGCTGTCACCACGTTCTTATACCTGCTCTTTGGCTTCATGGGGTACGCCGCGCTGGGGGGCGCTACCCCAGGGAACCTGCTCGCGGGGCTCGGCTTCTACGAGCCATACTGGGTCGTCGACATCGCCAACGTGGCAATCATCGTCCACCTCGCCGTCGCTTACCAGGTCTACTGCCGGCCCATTTACGACTTCGTCGAGAGGTGCGCCGCGCGTAGGTGGCCGGAGTCGTCCTACGTCACAAGGGAGTTCGACGTGCTCGTCTTGAGGTCGTCGTACAAGCTGAACCTATTCCGAGCTACGTGGCGGACCGCGTTCGTGGTCACCACCACGGTGGTGGCGGCGCTGCTGCCCTTCTTCCACGACGTGGTGGCGCTCGTCGGCGCACTGGGGTTCTGGCCGTTGTGTGTCTACATCCCAGTGGAGATGTACGTGACCCAGAAGAAGGTGCTTAGGTGGAGCCCCCTGTGGGTGTGGCTGCAGATCCTCAGCCTCGGCTGCCTCTTCGTCTGCTTGGCCGCCATGGCCGCGTCCATCGTCGGTATCATCACTATTCATAAGAAGTAATATTTGGGTGTGCAGGGTGATACTGATACTAGGGTTCTTATCTTGCTGAGGGTGTAATGTTAGGATTTGGCTTGCTATGTACGGCTCTTGTAAACCGGATCCTCTTAGACTGGCTGCAACGGTAGCATCTTGTGCTCGACTAGCCAGCAAGTGAGTTTGTTAAACTTTTTCTTTTTCTTATTGTCGAAAGGAGATCTTTTCTTGTTGTCCAGGGGAGCCTAAAAGCAGCCGATTTTCCAGCTAGGCATGCTTTTCTAGTGTAGGTTAGATTATCGCACACGGTTTAAGCGACGGTGGGAGGTGAGGGGGTGATGATGGTGGTGATGGAGGTGTTAGGACATACTCCCTTCGTTCCTAAATATTTGTCTTTCTAAATATTTCAAATGACTACTACATACGGATATATGTAGACATATTCTAGAATGTAGATTCACTCATTTTGCTTCGTATGTAGTCACTTGTTAAAATGCCTAGAAAGACAAGTATTTAGAAACGGAGGAAGTATATGTAGAAAAACCACGTGCAATTGGACATCAGTTGAGTAGTGCGTTTTATAAAAACAAAACATTAGGGATCCATTGCACATATGGTGAATAACACAATCGTGTGTGCGGTTGGGGTTTATTGCATACCTTTAGGCAATGTAATAACCACAAGTCCACAACAATAATTTATTTTTCCCATTATTTAGTCTGCGCAACAAGCAAATTTGGTACAATTTGAATTAAACTTAGTCACACATAATATTTCATAGTCATCAAATAGACCGAACGTATCCCACATTGGTTCGTCCAGCATTGCATAATTGACATCACAGTAGCAGTGCATGTTCAAACACCATACGAATAAGGACTGACATATACAAGCACCAAAACAACTACATTTGTAGCACTCCACATTTGACATCTAAAATCTTTAACATCAGCAGCATCATAAACAATAAACGGATAAGTGAAGAACATCCAGGTCGTTGGTGAAGTGGAAGGCCTATATTGTGCCCTCCTCCATATCTAAGGTGTGCACAACTTTACTATAATCCCTTATGATGATTGCCGTCCAATCCTTCGCCATCTTGAGGAAGACTTCAAGATCATCACGGTAGTCTGGGTGAAATACTTTCATTTTCCTTGCCTCGTCACCAGTATGTAGTTTGCAAGGTATCCATCGATGAACTATTTTGGAAATCACTGAAAACAAAAGAATTAAGATACTATTGTCTAAATATTCATTCTTTATGAAAAAAAAGAGCTAATATGTTCTATATTTAACTATTGTCTATGTTATTGTGCAAACATAGAGTTTGACCTATATCTCAATGAGCTTTGGCAGTTTCTTAATTTGACGCTTAATGCGCCGAGGAAGAACAAGGCCTAAACGATTAGGTGCATCTCTTCACTTGATGGTGGTCCCATCTATAAGAAGGGCCAAAGGTTCCCAAAGTTAACCCCCATCACGGAAATGACGCCTACTAGACAGGAACGGGATGGTAGGGAAAAAGCATAAGACCACCTACCTTTTTAGGAGTAAACTGAGGAGAACCGGAAACTAAGGGTAAAACTGTCGGGAGAGGGAGGTGATATTGAGGCGGAAATGTAAATAACCCTTTTTCAATACACAAACATATATTTTTTAAATTAACGAACTTTCAAAAAATGTGTGAGCACTTTTTAAAATTACACATGCATTTTCTTGAATATGCAATCACTTTTAGTTACAAGAACAAAAATTTCACTTTTTTAACCTGGTTATATATAATAGATATAAATGTATTTCAAATAAAAATATTTTTCTGGACCATTTTTTTAGGGAATGCCATCATGGCTCACTTTATTGCTTTCAAATAGTTGTTACATCATCCACAAGCAAAGAAATGATAAAACTAGGAGGTTCATCAACTCAAACATTGTGATTGTGATGAGCCTCCCTAGCTAGGCCATGAGCAACAAAATTGGCATCCCTATTACAGAATGAATACTCAACTCTACTAAAAGTAGTAGCATGTTACAAATATCCTCATAGAACGGAGCAGCTGGCGTCGACGAGAATCCTCCAGCATGCATAGTTTCAATGGCCTCCAGGCAATCAGACTGAATAACAATTTTGTTATATCCCATCTCATTTGCCAAAGCGATTCTAAAGAGGGGTCGAATAAAAAAGTTAACAAAAGGATTAAAAAGTTTTTTTAAAGGAATATCCTAGCTACTGGGCCGGCAGATGAGCTGTTTGTTGTGCGCGAGGCACAATTCTAGCACGCCAAGAGCAGTATGTAGCAGCCCTGTATATGCATGCTCTTTCATGGGCTGTAACATGGTATACGGCAGCATTTGGGACTAAGGCTCGGGGAACAAAAGGCATCTCCAAAGAATAGCCTTCAGGTGTGTTTGGTAGCAGTTTTCACTATAGCATTTTTGTTCCTCTTTGAGACATGCTAACTTTATAAATGTTGAGTACATACATTTGTTGTTGTTTGGTAGCACTGTATGTGTTGAGACAAGCTGACCTAAGAGTTTGTTTGGCAGCCTATATTTGTCTAGACATGCTGAACAATTTCAAATTTCAAATAATTCTTTTGAACGGTGAACAAAATTTTAAAAATGTGAACAAAAATTTAAATACATTCTAGAATTCATTTTTCAAGAGCTATAAGCAAATTTTGTATTTATGATTATTTTTTTGATACAAAATTTGAAATTCTGAACATTTTTCAAAAATTTGAAGTTCTAAACATTTTTTAAAATTTTAAACAAATTTTGAAATTCTGAACATTTTTTAAAAAATAAACATTTTATAATTCTATTTTTTAAGAACTTATACAAAATTAGAAGTTCTGAACTTTTCAAAAATTTAAACAAAATTTGAAATTGTGTTGGCGTGGCGATCTCCGTAGCTTGTTTCGACCTCATGACGACCTTTTACATGAATATTATTGTTAACCAGTATATACCCAAGATGTAAGAGATTATGCATACATTTATATCTAATGATGATGATTGATGATATGCTTACACTGTCCAAGCACTAGAAGGCACCCGGCGAAAAGAAGAGTGATAAGATGAGCCAGGCCGCTTCTCTTCATGTTTTTTGATCTTTATTTCTTGCCCTCGAACTAGTGAGCGGTCGAGAGCCCGATTGCAAAATGGTGCGAGCAATGGCAAGGCCTCCTTGCCTCCACTTTTTGCAGGCGATGCAGCTTTGGCATATGTCCTTTCTTTTTTCTAAACGACCTAATTGAAAAATTAATTATCACATTAAACGGTGCTCCCTTCGTTTTATTTTTAGTTTGCATATAAGATTTGGTCAAAGTTAAACTTTGTTAACTTTGACTAAGTTTATAGAAAAAAAATTAAGATTCACAATATGAAATCAATATTTGATATGGACGTTTTTTCATCTCGTATTGTAAAACAGCGGTTACTTAACAGTTCGGGGTCTTTTGCGGGATATGCTATAGTTAGCTCTCAAGCGACACGCCCGGTCGAATCAGATCTTTTTTAAGGTCACCAGGGGAGGGCAAAGCCCTCCACCTGAATCTTTTTCTTTTTACTATTGCATCACACCCTTGGAGGGGGAAGAGTTTTACATATGTGAGAGGGGGAGGGAGGGTGGCACAAGCGCCACACAAAACCGGAACGAGATCCTCTAACATTATGAAAGGATGTTAGGGAAGTTACAGTACCATGACATCCCTTCTTCACATCCATATGATTAAACCTAAAATGATTTAAATTAATTTGTAAATTACAAATCTACTGTATACATTTACAAAAATTACATACAAACAAAATTATGGGGCAATAAAATTAATTTTGGATTTTATTTTCTATGAACAGTAATTGCGCACATTATCTTTGCTACAGTGCTCGTGACATCCCTTCTTCGTTTTTGCACTGGGATTGCACTATAGCTTCATGACATCCCTTCATGATGTTAGAGGATCCGTTCCCCACAAAACCCCGAGGCTAACTTGCACGCGAGAACGCGCGTAGCCACCTATCTACGCACGGCCGGTCGGCCACTTTCAAACGGCCTTTCCAAAGGACCGAGTCTTCCCGGCAGCACCCGAGCAAATGGGCCAGGGAAGGCTGAGCGCCTTGGAACACCACGGCATTTCCATGTTTCCATAGTTGCCAACAGCATAGGAGAGTGAAGGAGGCGTGAGCAGCATCACCGACCACCCCCCGGCACGTCGAGGCCCTGGAGCGCTCCAACATGGTAACCCTTCCCGACCACATCAACCCCCACAGTCAGCCAGAACGACCGGGCGAGGGGACAATCGAATACCAGGTGATCAGCCGTCTCGAGCACATGCGCACAGATGGGGCATGCAGCCTCCTCAGCCGTCACAATGGTCTTCCGGAGCAGGACGTCTCTTGTGTGAATCCTCCGTTGAACGAGGAGCCATCCGAAGAACCGGACACGGGACGGTGCAGTGCACCCCCAGATGAAATCGGCGAAGGACCGGCTCAGCATTGGGCAGCGTTCGTCGTCGCCAGGGGTCGCATGAACGCCAGCGATCAACACTAGGAGGGCGCGCCGCTCGGCGGCCCCGTCGGTGGTGAGCCTAGGGACGAGCACCCGGTCAAGCTCGCGGGCGCGCACCTGCCACATAGTGACCTCCGTATCCGTAGCGTGGGGCAGGGGGCCGCAGAGACCGCCCCGCACGACAGCCAGCGATCGAACCAGAAGGACGTCCGTCGTCCGTCGCGGACCACCACCGTCGTCAGACCGCGGTAGAGCGGGAGCATTTTGGACAGCGACTTGCCGTGCTCCCGGGCCAACAGGTAGCCCGTGGCGGAGAGCAGGGAGCACCCGTCGTGCTCCGCCCACACCCACATCGCCCACCGCGAGGACGTGGGAGCCGCATGGAGACAGTGCAGCATCTTGATCAAGAAGCACCGATTTTGCGTCGCGAGGTCCCGCACACCAAGGGCCCCCTCCTCCTTGGTTCTGCAGACCCGCTCCCAGGCCACGAGGCATTGCGCGCCGGTGGCACGGTCGGCAGCATTATAGAGGAAGGCGCGGCGCAGGGAGTCCAACTTTTTGAGCACCGCCAGCGGGAGGAGCATGGTCGAATCAGATTTGATCATTTGCCTCGTTTTACTTGGGTGTTTGATCGTTTTCGCTGCTTTATCTCAATGCGAAGTGGTTCCAGATCCCAGTCCAAATTTTCACGAGAATGGTGGATTATTAGTGAGATTTTCTCTGAAGGTATCTGAAGAGATGAGAAATAAAACGGTGCAAATGATCAAATCGTCCCACGAATCGTCAGAGCATCGACATGTTCAGCTCGAAAGAAAAAGGAAAACAGACCGCAGTGCATCCCCTTCACGTGCCTAGTGCCGGCCACCAATGCCTTGCGCATTTCAGGCAAAAGGCTCGGATTTTACAGTCCGTCTGAACCAGACTCAGTTCGGGAAACCACTGTCCTGACTCCTGAGCTCGGCAGTGAACAGGAACAGCAATAAGCTTGTGATAATGTGCATCCTCTTCTTTTGCCGGCCGAGCTCCCTTTTCCTCCGTCCTCACTCCCTTCCCTTCATCTTCCACCTCGTGAAAGGTTTCGCCGGAGACAGGCGGAGGGTGTTTCCCCAAGAAGTGGTATGCAGGGCGCCGGCGCCGAGGGAAGGAACAGGGGTTCGCCGTCGACGATGGAGGAGGCCGACGGGAGCGCCAAGAAGGCCAGGCTGGAGGAGCTACCCAACGGCCATGTAAAGCAAGAAGAGATCGGCGAGTATCATGCGGCCGGAGGAGGAGACGACGGAGGAGCAATCGTTGCTGCGGAGGCGGGGCACGTCTCGAGAGTGGAGCTCGCGGTGAAGATCGACATGAGCGTGCTTCACTGCCCGCTCTGCGCCCTCCCCTTCAAGCCTCCCGTCTTCCAGGTTCCTTGCTCTCTCTCTCTCTCTCTCTCTCTCTCTCTCTCTCTTTCTCTCTCTCTCTCTCTCTCTCTCTCTCTGTGTGTGTGTGTGTGTGTGTGTGTGTGTGTGTGTGTGTGTGTGTGTGTGTGTGTGTGTGTGTTTCTTGCACACTCCGGCCGATTCTTTCGCCGATTTATTTACCGACGGACTCCGATCTGTGTGCAGTGCAACAAAGGCGGGCACCTGGCCTGCGGCGGCTGCGTGGCCCTGCTGCCCGGCGGACAGTGCAGGGCGTGCGAGGACGGCGGCGGGTTCTTCGCCCCCTGCCCCGCGCTGGACGCCGTCGTGTCCTCGACCAAGGTCGCGTGCCCCCACGCCGGGTGCCAGACGTACGTGCCCTACCACGAGGCCGCCGACCACCGGAGCCCCTGCCCCCACGCGCCCTGCGCCTGCGCGGAGCCCGGCTGCGGCTTCGTCGGCCCGCCGCATGCGCTCGCGGGCCACCTCGCCGACCTCCACTCGGTGCCGGTGCGCACCGTCCAGTACGGCCGGGTCAGCCAGGTCCCGGTGTCTGGGCCGCGGCAGCTGCTCGTCGGCGAGGAGGACGGCCGCGCGTTCCTCCTGACCGTGGGCGCGCTCGGCGCCGCCGCGGCCGCCGTGTCGGTGGTGTGCGTGAGGGCGAGCGCGACCACGCAGCCGCGGTTCTCGTGCAAGATGTGGGTGAACCTGCCGCAACCGGCGGACGCGGCGAACGGCGGCAGGGCGGACATGATCCTGGTGGACATCCAGGTGAGGAGCAGCGCCACGCCCGGCGCGGTGATCGCCTTGGACGAACCGACGTTCCTGGCGGTGCCGCGGACGTACATGGTTCCGGTGGACGGGGATGCGGCGTCCATGGAGGTTCCCCTCAACATCCGCATCGACAAGATCTCCCGCTGATCCCGCTGATCGATCGATGTATCCCTTCTATTACTGTCAGTTCTGTTCGTGCTCCAATCCATGGTCTGGAGATCCAGCTTAAACTGTTTGGGGGAAAATGCTGTTAATTATGGATTTATCAGTGCAATGTCTTCCGGATGAGCTGCAGTGAAATTTAGCGTGAAGCTAATTGCATCTTCGCTGCTCCTGCACACAGCAGACAGCACCGCCCGCCCAGCCTTGCCTTGCCGTCTTGGTGCGAGATGCTCTACGCATGCCGACTGGCACCACCGTCTGGTTCGGGAAAGCTTTGCCCGGGCAGCCACTCGAGAGTCCACAGCTCCTCCGTCGCCTCCTCCTCCTCCTCTGCTGCTATGATATGATGCTATCTATCAGAAGCAAGCAGAGGCAGCTTTAGCTCTGCCCCGTGGACGTGGTGGACTCTTGTGATATGCCTCCTCCATGCTCCATCGCTGTACTGAGCGTCTTGCTGCTTCAGTGAAGTTATTATTGTTACGCATTATATGTACGCCATCAGCAGATTATGCTCATGGCCAGAGCTTCAAGCAAGCAGCCATTTAAGTAGTCCTCTTGAAAGTAGAATTTTCAGAGTACCGATTTTCTTTTTTTGCCATGCCTTCTAGGAATGTTATTCCATGACATTTTTTTTTGCAAGCACTTGAAACTTTTGTCAAATATTTGTTCAGAACATACAAGCCCGCCGGAAACTCCAATGTAGCACCGTGGTCGACCATGGTGGTGAAGATGAGGTGGTGTTCTGCCATACAGACTATAGTGGAAGCCGACGGGTGGTCGTCGAACATGTGCTGAGACGCTCCACAACGAGCTCGAGTATTGAAACGTACACCTAGAGGGTTACCGGTGCATTGCCAAGCACAATTTTAGTTCTTCACAAGTTATGTAACAGTGGCGGGTGCCTTGTTGCGCTCTCTTCTCATACTACAAGTAGGATTACCATAGTTCACCCCGAAAGTCCTATTCTGATCCCGAGACCAAATTCACCCCGATGAACAATAAAATCACAAAAAAGTAAACAAATTAAAAAAATCATAATTTCTTTTGTAGTAAGCTTTGACAAATGTTTTGTATGCTTATAAAATTTCAGCGTGAAATAAAATTCATGCAAGTCGTGGCAAAAAAGAAATGTTCATGGATTTACAAAAAATACGGGAATCTAAAAAACCAGCTACTATGATGCTAAAAAAATGGTTATAAATTTACATAAAATACGAGAATCTAAAAAGTAGAATTTCAAATATTTTTCATATTATAAATATGTTCCCTAATTATCAAGAAATGCTCAATAAATTTTTTAATGTTTGATTTTTATAAAATAGCCTGATATTTAACTATGACAAATTTTGAAAATTCTCGTAATATTTAATTTTTCCTAAATTTTAATAAAGTTGCATGATTTTTTTAAATGCTCATGGAGCATAAAAGGTGTGCCTAAATTTCAAAATATTCAAAATAATTCTAAAATTTTTGAGGATTTTTTTTTAAAATATGGATTGAAAATGTTCTAAAATTACAAAAAAATCGTCATTAATTAAAACTGTTCACTAATTTAAAAAGTATTTTTGGATTTTTAAGTATTTATGAACTTATAAATTATTTTTAAAATTTAAAAAAACACGAAGTAAAAATGTTCAAAAATTTAATATGAATGTTTTTGATGCAAATATCTAAAAAATTCTTTAATTCTTTTTAAAAATTCACAAAATATAAAATGGAATAAAGAAAATAAATTAAGTGATCCTTTCGTCACCTCCTCTTCTCCTGCGATGTGAATGTGATACGGTAAGTGGCGAGCGTGTATCATGTATTGGGCTTGCACTGTAGGAGGCGACGAGTAGTTTGCTCATGGTACAGCAGGGACTGATTCCACATGTCAGGCAATTAAAGTAGCAACTTGAATGACTAAAAAACGAGCAGCACCGCCCATAGAATTTCAATCCAAATATTTACCAAGATAACATGCACAATATTTCTGAGATAACATGCACCTTGACACTGTTAATATCATTGATCAATCCAACTAGACCTCAGCATGGTTAGCCTGGCTCGACAACCCGAAATGATCGGGCCGGGCCGGGCTCGGGCTCCATAGTTGGCCTGAATTAAAAGCCCTAAAGCATGAAATAAGCCCGAAATGATTCAAAATTAGGTGTTGATGGACATATATCTAAAATGTATGATTTATGTGCCCAAAAAAGATTAAAATAAGGTTATTTAATAGGAAAAGTCCATTTATATTGTTTTAAGGCGGGTTGGCTCGGGTTTTTGAGATCATGCTTTGTAATGCCCGGCCCGATGAATGCCTAGGTCTAGGTCCTGCTAATGAAGTCCAGATAACAAGTTTTCAACTTAGAAATGAAGTGATGTTTCCATCACCAGGACCATCAAGGAGCACAGCCACTCAATACTTTGTCTCGAACTAACATGGTGACCTCCGGAGATAGTCGCTACAAGCACCAAAACTTCTACGGATCATGCATTGACCTTGTTACAGAGGCGGGGACATACCGCCACCGCATGGTTGTGACCAGTACCGCCATTGCTTTACCAATAGATGCGATTGGAGCATAACCTATGATGACCATGCTGCAGTCACATGAAGCCTTGCCGACCGCACTACCAAAGCGCTACCACCGCACGGGAACATATCTGGTGCAACGGTGAATTTGGTGCTACCGGTGCACCGATCTCCGTATCTCACTATTCATTCATTGAAAAATTATGAAATTTTTTGAGGGTGTAAGTATGACACATATCTACAATAGTACAAAAATTGAGATTCAAATTTAATGTACATAGTTGGAAAATAAAAAAGACAAATCACGCTGTGAATAGTACCTAATGCAACCTGGGCCTTGAATTCAGCCCATTTTCTACATCATCCCTGAATTTGTCTTTTTTGTTTCTAATGCTGTGTTTTAAATTTGGATCTCAAATTTTGTAGTATGACAGATTCTTGATGCTATTACAACATACTTTTTATTCAGAATTTTTTGACATTCGTAAATTGAATTTTATTAACTTGGTGCACAGGTAGCACAAGATGGTTGAGTGCACTAGATATTCCCCCACCACCGCATACCGTCCAAGAAGACAGCCATCATGTAGCTATCCTAAACCAAGAAGACGACGACATGGGTTGCCAAAGCGTCTACAATTGGGATTTTGACAGTGTCGGTGACCTTCCTTGTTCAGTCAGCGTCACAACATGCGACAATGACTTTCTTTGTTCGGTGTCTTTGGTGGCAATCGGTTCTTGTCACGACCCGCCTTTTTGCTTGTGCGAGCATGGTCTTCAGTTGTGTGGCATCTTATGTCAAGACTGTGCTACACATGATTGTAGAAAGTGGTGGCAACAACACATGATGACTTTGATTTGGTGGTGCTTCCAAGTTCCGATCTCTAGCCAGGGTGAAAACTTGAGTTTTGAACCTAATTGGTCATATATGGAAATGGAGATATTTTTTTGTCATACCTTGTTGAAGGCATTGCTCGGATTTGATCTTCAGGGTGAAAAACCATGATCTGTCTTTCGGCGGTTGGATCTGGGACGGTGGCGTTTGAGCGTGATTCCCTTCATGAAGGCCTTATTATTGGAGAACATGTCCCATTGTATTTGTGATGCTAAGGGATGGTTGGTGCAGATGTAGTCATTGTTGTAGCTTGTTGATCATTTATTTACCATTCAGAGTTTTTTTCCTTTTTCTTCACCAAGTCATAACTTCTATCTTGTATGAATTTGCTATTTACCAGTGCGATTCTTTGTGTGTGCATTGTAACTATGTAAAGACCGTCAATGCTTTATTTTGAGTTAATAAAATCCACCTTTATTACAAAAAAAATGTAGTTAGTTTCCACAAATTTCAACCTATTGCTAGTTGCATTGGCTACATCACAAGATGGCAAGACCATCTAGCTAGTTTTCTCATGTCTTGAGTAACATCAGCCGTTCGCCTTTTTCCAAGTCCATGAGAATTCTATCTCATAATGTGCATGGAAAATAGGTTCAAAATCTTTTTGAGATACTTAATTGGAAGGAGCAACTTGTTAGGCATAAATGTCGTAGAATGGCACATGAACATCAGAGCTAGAGCTATTCTTTTTATAGAAATTTTCACATTGCTAAACCGGTTTGGTTTAGAGCGTTATAAAAACCACAATACAAAACTTGGCTAAACATATAAGGTTTTTAAATTTTTAGGAAGTTAAGCAATTTTCGATTAAGCTTAACCCAATCTAGAAACATAACAAGTGTGTTGATGGAGCAATCAGATAAGGCAGAGTAGAAACATCTAGTGCGTGATTGGTTCCTTGCATCGATTTTGGTGCCCTTGCATATGTGTCGTGGTAGAGCCTGGCAGATCAAATGCAACCACTATATCATGTTCTACATTTCATTTGGGTTCCCTCATTGCACCCAGAGGTCGTTCAATACACGACGTTTGGTTGGCAACACTTGAGTGTTATGGATGTGAAGCCTTTGGTTGCTCCCGGCTTAATGTTTTAGTCACTCCTTTTCGGTAGTGATGACCTCACCGTAAAGTACACTACACATGCAATACGAAAATAATACCTTCATTGTCCTAGCTACTAAACAAATGACATTTTGTCCTAGCTACTAACAAATGGCGGTACCAAACTAACAGTCATATGACGAGGACGAGTAGTGTAGTTGGTAATTGATAGTAGTTCCTACGTACATCATCCCGTAATATATAGTTGTGGGAGGTGAATATGAAGGTTGACCGGACACATTGGGCACTTAAATTTGCTATGTGTAGTTGTGGATGCTCTTATTGCTATACGGGCAGTCTAGCCGTGAGATCCTAGCGTAGAGGAGCATCCATGCGCCATTATTTCTTTGGATTGGATTGGATTGGAAGAGCTTGCATGTGCATGGCCATTTGAGGCTGCCGATGATCTTGCAACAAAAGGGCATTTCGTGGTGCATTTGTGATCCCTGGCCTGTCAGGGAGCCCTGCTCTCATACAAACAGAGAATACAACATGAGCTGAGCTGACAGAGACTCCAATTAAAACTCCACTCCACCAAACACTGCTGCACAAATTAAGAAGCGCAAATTAATTAACTACTACAATCCAAATCCATCCATTCCGGGGGTTTTCCATCATAAAATCATAGTACTAGCTAGGGTTCATGTGATGTGCAGCTACGACAATGACCCTAATAAAATAGTAGTCCTCCAATCGTGATCAAGTTAGAGAGGCCGGGGTAGCTAATTCAGGAGAGCTTGGTGAGACAAAGGCGCAGATGAAGCTCGCCGGACTCTCCGTGCATCATGTTGGGGTCGACGTGCGCGTGGAGCCAGCCCTGCTCCATGTCCACCTCGCCGGGGACGGAGCAGCTCGCCACCGTCGCTTTCAGCTGGAAGCTGCTCGTGAGTGGTTGGCCCGGGGCCGCCGGAGGACCGTCCACCCAGAGCACGCCCGTGTACAGAGGCTTCGCGTTGCCCCTAACACAGACGACGTTGACGGGCCGGCGGCCGCCCGGGTCCCTGCCGGCACCCACGGCCAGGAGGAACACACAGTTGTCCTCCGCGACCAGCAGGCGGCGCTTGTCCTCCTCCGACGCCGGCACGACGAACGATTTGGCCACCTCGTACTGGATCTTCTCCACCGGCCACGAGTGTCGTGCCGTCAGGTGGCCCACGAGGCTCACAGGCGAGCTGTCGAACCGGCAGTCGAAGCAGTAGCAGGGCGCGTGTCTGCAGCTGGCCGCGTGGTCGGCGACCGAGTGGTAGGCCATGGACGTCGGGCAGCCGAAACGCTTGTAGAGGCACTCCACCGTGTAGACGTCCACCATGACGTCCATGAAGCGGGAGCGGGTGTAGTTCACGTCGCGCCCGCATGGAACGCAGTGCTTGGTCGTGCCGCCGCCGCCGTCGCCGTCGCCACCGCAGTTGTGGCACACGAAATGCTTGTTCTCGCACTGCAATCCACAAGGCCATGTAAGATCCAACCTTCATTTCCCTTCCACAGGCAATTCTAGCTACCAATTCTAGCCATGGCGGCCGCTGGACTGGTCACCACCAGGTCCTCCACCGTGGCATCTTGCGGCGCAACGGCCGCTGAACTGGGTGCCGCCAGGTCCACCACCGTGGGGGACGCAGGCGCCGGCGGCATGGCGGCCAGAGGAGTGGTCTCCGCCACGGCGGGGGCTGGCTTTGCCATGGCAACGGGGCTGGGCGCCAGCACCGGCGGTGCCACGGTGGCTGCCGGACCGCAGGCTAGCACCGCGACGCTCGACTTCTTGCCGCCGCTGCCCCTCGCCGTTGTGGAAAAACCGCTGCCTCTTGTTTTTCTGCTCCCCCATAGCGATTGACCGGCGCGCGCAGCTAAAAACTTGAGCGGCCGGAGTGGGCGATCGGAAATTATTGAGAGAGAGAGAGGGAGAGAGACTTGCTGGAAGAAGAAGAAGCTAGCTGTGGTGGTAGTGGTTCCTCTGCTTTGACCGAGGCGAGGGCGTGAAGTGTGCACCCAAGCTCTCCAAGTTCCGACGTGCATATATCATTTGCTGCCATTTTTTCTGAGTTTATCTGCTGCTATTTTCATAAAGGGCCTTTCGCTCATTCTTTCTGTTGTTACAGACGAATTTCGTGAAGATTTTGGTGTGTTTTATACTCTAGCTTCTTATGTTTTTCCCTATGGAAATTGTTTGATTTGTAGAATAAATCTATTTTGCAAGTTGCTCTTCAAAATGACTCTATTGTGTCCACCGGTCATAAATTGTGGCTCTGATATGGGAGCGGCAATAGCGGCGCGTCGGCGACTCGATCTGCCGGCAATAGTGGTCCAGAGGCCTCGATGTATTTATTTTTATTACATTGATGGTGTTTTATATTTCTGGTGAGCTTTTTTTATATATCCGGATTCTTTTTCATCCAGAAAAACTTGTACCCCCTCCGTTCCTAAATATTTATCTTTCTAGATATTTCAACAAGTAAGTACATACGAAGCAAAATGAGTGAATCCACACTCTAAAATATATCTATATACATCCGTATGTAATAGTCCATTTGAAATCTTTAAAAAGGCGAATATTTAGGAACGAAGAGAGTACCACACTTCCTTTATTTCGAAGTTTCTCATAATTTAGCAACGAAAGTGATGTGCACATGATTTGTTCAACACAATCTGCGCACGACATAACTAGAAGCCGCTCAGATTAAGAAAACAAGGTAATTCAATGATGTAGGTGACTTGTAGTGCGTGAATCTGTCATGTGCATAGCAGTGCTCATTTAGCAATGCCATGGCACTCAATTCCTACCACCTTATTCGTATTCACGCATGTCCCGAAATAGTACAACCAAAATAGGCCCTAGCTGCCACCATCCATTCTTCAAGGCATCATACAAATTCAACCGTTACAAAATGCTACTAAAACCTTGAAAGAACTTATCGTTCACAATGCATCAAAATTTACATGATTACTTGATTAGTATAAATCCTTTTTATGCATCGCGACTCGAAAATTAACGAAGTTCGGTAACAAAACTTTCCGTACGACTCGATTATTCCACAACGGTTACGAGACACTTGTTTCCACAACGTTTGCATTCATTCCTATAGCTGAAACCTCACCTCCACAGTCCAAACTCCTGCACACACAAAAGAAAAAGGTAACTCCCAGCCCAGCCAGCCAGTCGGAAGCTAGCATGCATTTCGACAGCTCAAGCAAGGACCACTGGACGTACGTGACCTATGGGCTATGCATGCATGGTGTACGCTACTGCATGCTACGTACAAAGAGTTGCGTTTTTCTTCTTTAATTTTCTTTTTGAAGGCATGGGCTTCTTGCTTTATTTGGTGCAAAAGGTTTGGCAGTACCGCAGTAGGAGTACTGGCTATACTACTACAGTAGCCTGGCATGTCAAGCTCTGGGCACAAGCTAGTAGGAGTAGCTTGTACAGGTTTATATTGTTCTTCGTGGACACAAGTCCTCTAAGCTTTCAACTTCACAAATTCCAAACTCGGAGTTGGGCCGAACCTTTTAGGCCCTGTTTGGTCCACAAGTCCTATGACTTTTTTTAATCCCAACTTATAAGTCCCAAGTTCCTAAAAAGTCCCTACCTGTTTGGTTCCTGGGACTTATAAGTCTCTATAAGATCATATTACAACTATAAGTCCCTAGAAGTCCCTTTTTGAGAGTCTTATTTCATATGTCTCAAATACCCACTTTAAGTCCTTATAAGTCCCTCATGTTTGGTTTAGATGGGACTTATAGGGACTTTTTTAAGTCCCTAAACCAATAAGTCCCTGCAAACAAACATTCTCTTAGCTCCTAGAAGTGGAATCTCAAAAGCTGAGGCATCCCCTAGTGCAAAAATGTGAAGCCGGGAAAGCCCAGCTCCACCAAACTGAGAAGCTGGGAGTTCGTCATATTTACAGAAACTTGCCACCGTCAAAGAAAACGGTTCGTCCTCATGCCCTTCGAAACAGACTACACGAGCGGCTCCCTAGAATCGATACAGCAATCCCTCTCTTGTACACAGGCTGGCCGACCTGGGCTGGTCTAGCCGGCCCATTATGGCGCTCAAACAGGCCAGCGATGCTGCCAGCCCGTGATGGCGAGACAAGAAGCTGGCGATGCTACCGAACGCATTCTTGTCGCTGCGTGGAGTTGGAAGCTGCAATGAGTAGCTCGATCGTATAGGTTGTGTTTTGACAGGGGAACCGCAAGCGCGTCCTCCACTTGTCCAGGGTTTAAGTAAGATTTGGGAATTCGAAAACCTGGAAAAACCTGAGCCCCTACATTTGTTCTGCCGTTGTGTGTTCTACATTATGTTCTTCCATCTCCGGGCGATCCATGACTTAGGAAGCGAGGCCGTTCAGTCTCTGGCCGAACTCACAAAAGGTTGTAGCTGACTAACCAATGTCAGGATCTTAGACACCGACAAAAAGAAAACGAGAACTCCGCGAATATTTTGTTCAGAAGAATTAAAAAATTCCCAAAAATTAGAGCAACTCCAAACCAGTGACCCATTTTATCCGTTTGGGTCATTCGAACACAAACCTTGGCCCAACGGGGCGACTCAAACGGACGCGCGTATCCGCCTGCTGTCCGTTTATTGTCCTCCCCGACCCAAACTTGGCCCAAATATGGGCCACAAATGGGTACGAAGCGGACACTCTCGTCGACCGCTGTCGTCCGCTCGTGTCCGCCCCTGGTCCCACATATCAGTGATTGCGCATGAGCTGGCGTCTACCTCCACAACCGCTGCGAGGAGGAGCGTGGCCATCGACAAGGCCACCCGCGCAGGCCGCCACCTCCCATTCTGAGCTGAGCCCACCAATCTCAGGGCGCCGCATGTCGTATGTTTGTCGTCTTCCCGTTGCCCGCGACGGAGCAGCCGGCAGCGCTAGCGCTATAGCTCAAGGGGCTCGAGGCCCTACACGCGTGTTGTGCACCTCGACCTCGCGCAAGCGAACCTGCTCGTCGGCCCAGCCAGCGAGCTCAGGATCGCCGACTTCGGCGCCAACAAGATCCTGCGGCGGCGGGTCGAGGGGGAGCGGAGGTGCAGCTCGAGGAGGAGTGAAGCGGTGGCGCGAGAAGATGCCCCCCGACGCGAGGGTCATTGCTGGATTTCGTTTTGTTCTGTTCTGTTCGGCGGCAAATGGAACTGAGTTACTCTGTTTCTACAGGCATCTAGACGCTAGAGGACTGCAGGTTCTATGCCATCTTGGCATAGTACCTGGAGTTCAGCAACAATTCGGATTGCAGCATCATGTTATGGTTGTGTGTGTGTGTATATATAGGTGCTGCTGTAGGCCATGGGGGCGAAAGACATTATTGGGTTTGAATAGTCTGTGGTGTTTTCTCCAGTCTTAAGTTTTAGTGCTCTCGCATCACATCTTTTGATAGATTTTGTGATGGTTTTGCTCTGATTAAGTAAGTTATACTTGCAGCAAGCAATATTCCCTTGAAAGGAACCCGCCTTTTCTCCTCCTGGTCTGCCTTCCTAAATTATTAGGACTTGCGGTTGAGGGCATATTTCTTGTTGTTCCAATATAAAAGGAAGTTCTTTAGAAATATGTAACAATATTTCTGTAGTGGCTTCTCTTGCTGTTTGAAGATAATATAGAAAGTTGTTTAGAAATATGTAGCAATCCCATCCAGGCATATTACCATGTGCATTTGTATGTCCAGGCAGTTGAGAGTTTGGTTTGGTCTGGTATGGTTTAACAAAACAAACTGTGCAACAATATATACTATGTGTTCTTTGTCTCGGTCAACCCGGGAGTCACGGGAAAGAACTAGGTGGACAAGTGAATGTCTTTGTAACCTAGGTCATGTGGTGTGGTGATTATCTATTTAGATCACAGATGTAGTGTTGGCGTTGTACCAACTATCGAGTAATTGTACCTAGACCTGAATTCTTCTATCAATAGATATCCAGTGCGTGCCTTATTTTCTACATTTATATGTTTTGTCATGTAACAAACTGTTGCTAACCAATGTTTTGCTTGCTTGCTTGTGTGCAGTTTGGGATCGACAAGTTCTCGTACCGCTGAGATACATCAAGGCAGAAACATCCACAGTAGCAACCCACCTTTAACGTCCCTGGCCAGCTATTGCTGCCCCCACCTCTACATCCCATCAACGTCCCCGTGCTCGTGGGGCACCAGGCATCAGCTCCCAAAACTTATTAAGAGCAATAGATGGTGAACGGTTAATGAGATAACAAGCAGTGGAAGCGGCCTCAGCCCAAAAACGCCTATGCAAACCTGCATTGGACAACATGCAACGAGCTCTGGAAATAATGGTCATGTTCATGCGCTCAGCAACACCGTTTTGTTGAGGAGTATAAGGAACGGTGTAATGTCTGACAATGCCTTTAGACTTGCAATAATTCTTAAATTGCTTAGAACAGAATTCCATACCATTATCAGTGCGAAGTATTTTTACCTTCTTTTCAGTTTGTCTCTCAATCATAATCTTCCACTCCTTAAAAGCTGAGAATGGTTCATATTTATGCTTCAAGAAATAAGGCCATACTTTTCTCGAATAATCATCAATTATAGTCAGCATGTAATTAGCACCACCTAGTGACTTTCTGCGAGATGGTCCCCATAAATCAGAATGAACATAATCAAGAATACCTTCAGTTGTATGAACCGAAGTGTTGAACTTCACCCTCTTGTGTTTGCCGAAGATACAATGCTCACAAAATTTCAATTTATCAGGTTCATATCCATCAAGAAGTATTTTTGGATTTTTAAGTATTTATGAACTTATAAATTAATTTAAAATTTAAAAAAACACGAAGTAAAAATGTTCAAAAATTTAATATGAATGTTTTTGTTGCAAATATCTAAAAAATTCTTTAATTTTTTAAAAAATTCATAAAATATAAAATGGAATAAAGAAAATAAATTAAGTGATCCTTTCGTCACCTCCTCTTCTCCTGCGATGTGAATGTGATACGGTAAGTGGCGAGCGTGTATCATGTATTGGGCTTGCACTGTAGGACGCGACGAGTAGTTTGCTCATGGTACAGCAGGGACTGATTCCACAGGTCAGGCAATTAAAGTAGCAACTTGAATGACTAAAAAACGAGCAGCACCGCCCATAGAATTTCAATCCAAATATTTACCAAGATAACATGCACAATATTTCTGAGATAACATGCACCTTGACACTGTTAATATCATTGATCAATCCAACTAGACCTCAGCATGGTTAGCCTGGCTCGACAACCCAAAATGATCGGGCCGGGTCGGGCTCGGGCTCCATAGTTGGCCTGAATTAAAAGCCCTAAAGCATGAAATAAGACCGAAATGATTCAAAATTAGGTGTTGATGGACATATATCTAAAATGTATGATTTATGTGCCCAAAAAAGATTAAAATAAGGTTATTTAATAGGAAAAGTCCATTTATATTGTTTTAAGGCGGGTTGGCTCGGGTTTTTGAGATCATGCTTTGTAATGCCCGGCCCGATGAATGCCTAGGTCTAGGTCCTGCTAATGAAGTCCAGATAACAAGTTTTCAACTTAGAAATGAAGTGATGTTTCCATCACCAGGACCATCAAGGAGCACAGCCACTCAATACTTTGTCTCGAACTAACATGGTGACCTCCGGAGATAGTCGCTACAAGCACCAAAACTTCTACGGATCATGCATTGACCTTGTTACAGAGGCGGGGACATACCGCCACCGCATGGTTGTGACCAGTACCGCCATTGCTTTACCAATAGATGCGATTGGAGCATAACCTATGATGACCATGCTGCAGTCACATGAAGCCTTGCCGACCGCACTACCAAAGCGCTACCACCGCACGGGAACATATCTGGTGCAACGGTGAATTTGGTGCTACCGGTGCACCGATCTCCGTATCTCACTATTCATTCATTGAAAAATTATGAATTTTTTTGAGGGTGTAAGTATGACACATATCTACAATAGTAGAAAAATTGAGATTCAAATTTAACGTACATAGTTGGAAAATAAAAAAGACAAATCACGCTGTGAATAGTACCTAATGCAACCTGGGCCTTGAATTCAGCCCATTTTCTATATCATCCCTGAATTTGTCTTTTTTGTTTCTAATGCTGTGTTTTAAATTTGGATCTCAAATTTTGTAGTATGACAGATTCTTGATGCTATTACAACATACTTTTTATTCAGAATTTTTTGACATTCGTAAATTGAATTTTATTAACTTGGTGCACAGGTAGCACAAGAGGGTTGGGTGCACTAGATATTCCCCCACCACCGCATACCGTCCAAGAAGACAGCCATCGTGTAGCTATCCTAAACCAAGAAGACGACGTCATGGGTTGCCAAAGCGTCTACAATTGGGATTTTGACAGTGTCGGTGACCTTCCTTGTTCAGTCAGCGTCACAACGTGCGACAATGACTTTCTTTGTTCGGTGTCTTTGGTGGCAATCGGTTCTTGTCACGACCCGCCTTTTTGCTTGTGCGAGCATGGTCTTCAGTTGTGTGGCATCTTATGTCAAGACTGTGCTACACATGATTGTAGAAAGTGGTGGCAACAACACATGATGACTTTGATTTGGTGGTGCTTCCAAGTTCCGATCTCTAGCCAGGGTGAAAACTTGAGTTTTGAACCTAATTGGTCATATATGGAAATGGAGATATTTTTTTGTCATACCTTGTTGAAGGCATTGCTCGGATTTGATCTTCAGGGTGAAAAACCATGATCTGTCTTTCGGTGGTTGGATCTGGGACGGTGGCGTTTGAGCGTGATTCCCTTCATGAAGGCCTTATTATTGGAGAACATGTCCCATTGTATTTGTGATGCTAAGGGATGGTTGGTGCAGATGTAGTCATTGTTGTAGCTTGTTGATCATTTATTTACCATTCAGAGTTTTTTTTCCTTTTTCTCCACCAAGTCATAACTTCTATCTTGTATGAATTTGCTATTTACCAGTGCGATTCTTTGTGTGTGCATTGTAACTATGTAAAGACCGTCAATGCTTTATTTTGAGTTAATAAAATCCACCTTTATTACAAAAAAAATGTAGTTAGTTTCCACAAATTTCAACCTATTGCTAGTTGCATTGGCTACATCACAAGATGGCAAGACCATCTAGCTAGTTTTCTCATGTCTTGAGTAACATCAGTCGTTCGCCTTTTTCCAAGTCCATGAGAATTCTATCTCATAATGTGCATGGAAAATAGGTTCAAAATCTTTTTGAGATACTTAATTGGAAGGAGCAACTTGTCAGGCATAAATGTCGTAGAATGGCACATGAACATCAGAGCTAGAGCTATTCTTTTTATAGAAATTTTCACATTGCTAAACCGGTTTGGTTCAGAGCGTTATAAAAACCACAATACAAAACTTGGCTAAACATATAAGGTTTTTAAAATTTTAGGAAGTTAAGCAATTTTCGATTAAGCTTAACCCAATCTAGAAACATAACAAGTGTGTTGATGGAGCAATCAGATAAGGCAGAGTAGAAACATCTAGTGCGTGATTGGTTCCTTGCATCGATTTTGGTGCCCTTGCATATGTGTCGTGGTAGAGCCTGGCAGATCAAATGCAACCACTATATCATGTTCTACATTTTATTTGGGTTCCCTCATTGCACCCAGAGGTCGTTCAATACACGACGTTTGGTTGGCAACACTTGAGTGTTATGGATGTGAAGCCTTTGGTTGCTCCCGGCTTAATGTTTTAGTCACTCTTTTTCAGTAGTGATGACCTCACCGTAAAGTACACTACACATGCAATACGAAAATAATACCTTCATTGTCCTAGCTACTAAACAAATGACATTTTGTCCTAGCTACTAACAAATGGCGGTACCAAACTAACAGTCATATGACGAGGACGAGTAGTGTAGTTGGTAGTTGATAGTAGTTCCTACGTACATCATCCCGTAATACATAGTTGTGGGAGGTGAATATGAAGGTTGACCGGACACATTGGGCACTTAAATTTGCTATGTGTAGTTGTGGATGCTCTTATTGCTATACGGGCAGTCTAGCCGTGAGATCCTAGCGTAGAGGAGCATCCATGCGCCATTATTTCTTTGGATTGGATTGGATTGGAAGAGCTTGCATGTGCATGGCCATTTGAGGCTGCCGATGATCTTGCAACAAAAGGGCATTTCGTGGTGCATTTGTGATCCCTGGCCTGTCAGGGAGCCCTGCTCTCATACAAACAGAGAATACAACATGAGCTGAGCTGACAGAGACTCCAATTAAAACTCCACTCCACCAAACACTGCTGCACAAATTAAGAAGCGCAAATTAATTAACTACTACAATCCAAATCCATCCATTCCGGGGGTTTTCCATCATAAAATCATAGTACTAGCTAGGGTTCATGTGATGTGCAGCTACGACAATGACCCTAATAAAACAGTAGTCCTCCAATCGTGATCAAGTTAGAGAGGCCGGGGTAGCTAATTCAGGAGAGCTTGGTGAGACAAAGGCACAGATGAAGCTCGCCGGACTCTCCGTGCATCATGTTGGGGTCGACGTGCGCGTGGAGCCAGCCCTGCTCCATGTCCACCTCGCCGGGGACGGAGCAGCTCGCCACCGTCGCTTTCAGCTGGAAGCTGCTCGTGAGTGGTTGGCCCGGGGTACTTATCTTGCATACCTTCAAATCGCCTTCAGCAACAACATCTCGAATATAATGAAATCTGACATCAATGTGCTTTGTCCTCTCATGATACATTGGATTCTTTGTAAGATATATAGCATTTTGACTGTCACTAAATACGGTAGGGCAAGATGAGTCTCCACAAAGCTCAGTGTACAAACCTCTCAACCAGATAGCTTCTTTGCATGCCTCAAAAATAGCCATATACTCGGCATCAGTAGTGGAACAAGCCACAATAGACTGCAAAGTTGCTCTCCAACTCACAGCACAACCACCAATGGTGAAAACATAACCTGTGAGTGATCTTCTCTTATCCAAATCACCAGCAAAATCAGAATCAACAAAACCAACAAGTCCATCTCTAGTTTTCCCAAACTGTAAATAAGCATTAGAAGTACCTCGCAGGTATCTGAAAATCCACTGAACTGCTTTCCAATGTTCCTTTTCAGGATTAGCCATGTATCTACTAACAACACTCAATGCATATGATAAATCCGGACGAGAACAAACCATGGCATACATAAGTGAACCAACTGCACTTGAATAGGGAACTCTAGACATGTACTCAATATCGGCATCTGACTTAGGACATAAAGCTGATGATAATTTGAAGTGTGCAGCTAACGGAGTACTTACTGGCTTGGCATTATGCATATTAAAACGACAAAGAACTTTATCAATATATCCCTTCTGACTTAGATATAGTTTTCCAGACGGTCTATCTCTGGATATTTCCATGCCAAGTATTTTCTTTGCTGCACCCAAATCCTTCATCTCAAATTCATTACTCAATTGCTTCTTTAGTTCATTAATCTCTGACATACTCTTTGCAGCAATAAGCATATCATCAACATAAAGGAGCAAATAAATAGTTGAACCTTTGACAGTTTTCAAATAAACACAACTATCATAATTAGACCTTTTGAAACCTTGAGAGAGCATAAAGGTGTCAAATCTCTTGTACCACTGTCTAGGGGATTGCTTCAATCCATAAAGAGATTTCTTTAACTTACAGACAAGCTTTTCTTTTCCAGGAATAACAAAACCTTCAGGTTGTTCCATATAAATATCCTCTTCTAATTCTCCATGTAAGAATGCAGTTTTAACATCCAATTGTTCAAGCTCAAGATCATGCATGGCAACAATACTGAGTAAAGTGCGAATAGAGCTATGCTTCACAACAGGAGAAAAGACTTCGTTATAGTCAATACCTGAAATCTGACTGTAACCTTTAGCAACTAACCTTGCTTTATATCTTGTCTCATCATTAGGAGAAACACCTTCTTTCCTCTTGAAAACCCACTTGCAACGAATAGGTTTCTTCTCTCTAGGTAATCTTACTAAATCCCAAGTGCCATTCTTTTCAAGTGATTCCATCTCATCATGCATAGCGGTCATCCACTTATTACTATCACTAGAAATAATAGCCTCGAAATATGAAGAAGGCTCAGCATTATCTTCAATTTCTTCTGCAACAGATAAAGCAAAAGAAACAATATTGCACTCTTCAATTAACCTGTCAGGTTTATTAATACCCCGCCTGACTCTGTCACGTGCGAGATTCCAACTGGGTGGAACAATAGGCTGATTTGGAGTGGGAGTGACATGATCATCATTAACGGCGGGTTCATCATGTGCATCAACAATTTCATTACCAGATGAAACGCCTGAATCAATAACATGCTCCGCCTGAACAGTAGGCTGCTGAATAGTAGGCTGCTGTTCACTCTTAACGGGAACATTAGTAGATGAAACATCATGTAACATAGCAGATTCATTAAAGATAACATTTCTGCTAATAACAACCTTCTGGGTTTCAGGATTCCATAATTTAAAACCTTTAACACCAGACTTATAACCAAGAAAGATGCACTTAACAGCCCTAGGCTCCAACTTTCCATTATCAACATGAGCATAAGCAGTGCAACCAAAAACTCTCAATTGTGAATAATCAGCAGGTGAACCAGACCATACCTCAATTGGAGTTTTCTTATTAAGAGCAATAGATGGTGAATGGTTAATGAGATAACAAGCAGTGGAAGCGGCCTCAGCCCAAAAACGCCTATGCAAACCTGCATTGGACAACATGCAACGGGCTCTGGAAATAATGGTCATGTTCATGCGCTCAGCAACACCGTTTTGTTGAGGAGTATAAGGAACGGTGTAATGTCTGACAATGCCTTTAGACTTGCAATAATTCTTAAATTGCTTAGAACAGAATTCCATACCATTATCAGTGCGAAGTATTTTTACCTTCTTTTCAGTTTGTCTCTCAATCATAATCTTCCACTCCTTAAAAGCTGAGAATGCTTCATATTTATGCTTCAAGAAATAAGGCTATACTTTTCTCGAATAATCATCAATTATAGTCAGCATGTAATTAGCACCACCTAGTGACTTTTTGTGAGATGGTCCCCATAAATCAGAATGAACATAATCAAGAATAGCTTCAGTTGTATGAACCGAAGTGTTGAACTTCACCCTCTTGTGTTTGCCGAAGATACAATGCTCACAAAATTTCAATTTACCAGGTTCATATCCATCAAGAAGACCTCCCTTATTTAACTCTGCTAAACCAAGTTCACTCATATGTCCAAGACGCATATGCCAAAGGTTAGAAGCATCACAATCAGAATCCTTTGAAATAACTGGAGTAGCGTTACCTTAAACGGTAGAACCTCGAAGGTAATAAAGACCATTGGTCGAACTTAAGTCACCTTTCATCACAACAAGGGAGCCTTTGGTGACCTTCAAAACACTATCTCCACCTGAATACTTGTACCCCTTAGCATCAAGGGCACTAACAGAGATAAGATTTCTCTTCATCTTCGGAATATACCGAACATCTGTCAAAGTTCTGATTATGCCATCAAACATCTTGATTCGAATAGAACCCATGCCTTCAATCTTGCATGGTGAATTATCAAAACCCAAAACGGAACCAGCAGAAGTAGTGGAATCAAAAGTATTAAACCAATCTCTATGTGGATACATATGAAAAGTACATGCAGTATCAAGTACCCACTCATCATTGGTCTCAGCACATCCAGCAATAACGACAAGAGCATCATCAGAACTATCATCACGAGCAACGTTAGCAGAATTTTCACCTGGTTTGTTACCTTTCCTCTTTTCTTTATTCTGCAACTTGAAACACTCTGAGATATCATGCCCGTCTCTCTTGCAATATCTGCAATATTTCTTGTCTCTGGATTGCGGCCGGCCCCTGTAGCCGTTTTTACTTTTGCCTCTGTTTCCATTATTGGAGTTCTTCTCCTTTGTCCTACCACGAACAGATAATCCCTCGGCTTGGGATGAAGTCGAACCATCATGAGGCACCATTAATTTCATCTTCTCCTTAGAGTTCAAAGCTTCATAAACTTCATTAAGTGTGAGAGTATCACAACTGTATAATATGGTGTCTCTAAAATTGGTATAGGAACTTGGCAGTGAACAAAGTAACATTAAAGCAGTATCTTTCTCTTCATACTTAACCTCCATTGCAGCTAGATCGGATATGATCTCTTTAAATTCAGAAATATGATTCAAAACATTACCTCCTTCGGGTAACCTGTGCAGGAATAATTTTTGCTTCAGATGCATCTTGCTGGTGAGATCTTTAATCATGCAAATCCCTTCCAGCTTTAACCATAGAGCGGCGGCAGATTTCTCGCTCAAAACTTCCTGCAAAATATTATTATGCAAATGGAGTTGAATTTGTGACAAAGCCTTACAATCAATTCTTTTCTCCTCAGCAGTCCAATCCTCAATTCGGTTCTTCCCAAAACTATCCAGTGCTACATCATAGTCGGCCTGTGCCAACAATGCCCGCATCTTGACTTACCATAGGGTAAACCTTGTGACATGATCCAGCAGCGGAAAATCGTACTTCATGAATGCCATAAGTAGATTAAATCTGTGTACACAAAGTAGTACAAGACGATAGAAAAAAATTCTTAATAGAATTAATGTTGCGGGGCAAAGAACTAGAGAGATAGCACCTGATAATCTTTGTGGAGTGGCCGTAGCAATTGAGGGGTTAAAGAAAAGCTGAACTAGTAGTCAACTAGGCCTTCACGTGAACAGTACTCAATTAGTAGTAGTACTCGGTAGCTGAAATTGCTTTGATCTTCACGTGGAGTAACAGGAGCAGCAGCTGTGGTTGATATTCCTTGGGACTTGAAACCTGGGAGTCGCGGACGTGGAGCAGCGGAAAAAACGTGAACGACTGCACCCTCGTACAGCAGCTCTGCGGTGGAATACGACCCCTTTGGCGTCTTGCAATTTGATGGCTCGCACAACGACGCAGTAATCGATCTCGCTCTCCTGTCGGTCTCGGCTGCAGCCGAAATCGATCCACCCTCGGATTGACGGATCGCCTCAGACGTGCGGCGGCACGCACGATGTAACCCTAACTCTCCTGATCTCAAATTTCGTATCTGAAACCTTAGCTCTGTATATCACTTGTTAGATAATAACGAGAATAAATAAGACACGAGAGACACGGATTTTTACGTGAAAACCCTTGCGGGAGAAACTACGGACGCACGAAGGCGCAATTACTATGATGAAGGAGTATTACAAGCACGAGACGACAGATCATCTGAGGTGCGACTACATGAGGTATATATAAGGGGCAACACATAGGAGTCCTTATAGGATAAGTAAACGAGTTGAACTCGTACGCGTCGATACCAACGCAAAAGGCCCACACCAGTTGTACTACGTCTAGTCCAACACGGTATAATTTGGATCACAATTTAACAGATAATATGGCAAGATGAGCTGGACCTGGACGTGGAGCTTGCACTTTGTTTGATTGTTGGCTGGATGCTGGCCGAAGTTCCAGATGGCGTGATTGCGGCTTGCTGATATTGTTGTGTACTTGGCCTGGTTGTTGGTTTCCTTCCGAACTACCAAGGTATATGCCTTTGTATATTTTGGTAGTTTTTCAGAGCCCTCCGTTTCATACAGAAGAGACCCTAGAGTGTATCATGCAACCATGGTATATAAAGCCCTCCTTTTTGAACCGATCAGATTACGAGATCCTAGAGTTGTTGTGGGGGTGCATGCTTGCACGTTTTTGTTTTGTTGCATGCGGATATGTTTGGTGATGATCAACCATGGTATATAAAGCCAATCTGTTTGTTTGGTGTTGATGTGGCTGGTTGTGAAACATATGATTAATCAAAGTGTTTTTGAGCAAACATTTTCTCTTGTTTGTCCATGTGTATGCATTGTGAGTGGGCGGCGCTCCCCGCTGTGTCTTTTTGTGCATCACCGTGTCTTTCTTTTTTCACTGCTATTATTATTGCTGGTAAAACTGGAGGCATGAAGATAGACAGAGATCATGAAGGCATAGAGGAGGTTGCTTGGACTGGTTCTTGCTTGTTAATAGTGAAGTCTCTTATTTTGTGGCCATTTTCTGGTGCATGATGGAAGTAAAAGACTTTGTTGGTTTGACAACTTGACGTGTTTTCATCATATTTAACAAGTTCTTAAAAATTGCCATCAATTTTCTGATTCTAGTCAGTACAATTTTTGAGAATCATCATCGTCATCATGTCATTAAACGCCTTGGGATTCCCACCGGGGCAGCAAGGGTCAGGATATTGTGCCACCTCATTGATCCGTGGCACAATGGCCTCCTTGCTCTCTCACCATGCCTTCTTCCAAGACCACACCATCTCTATATATACTAGAGGTAGTGATCCATCCGCGTGCGGGGTGCGCATGCGACTTAGGACTTGGGCGACGGCAAGACGAGACGAGAGGAGAGGAGAGGAGAGGAGAAGCGCCGGCGACGAGGGAGGGAACAGGGGCTCACCGTCGACGATGGAGAAGGCTGATGGGTAGCAAATACAAGGCCATACATAATTGATATCGTATTCACCAGAAGAACACTCGCATGTATACATGGTATATGTCCTCATCAGCTATCTTTGGCATATGTAGTTTTGAGGCTTTTTGATGACTTAAGTGGGAAATGAAACTGCAGAGTGGATGATATATCAGCATCAAGATTTAGAAGCTTCAATGTTGATAGTTCAGAAAGCATATCTCTGAATGAGCTGAAGAGAAAAGAGCCTGAGCTGGAGATGGAAACACCACCATCACGCAAGCTGCCAAAGACGACTGGCCAGAATACTGTGATTAATATAGTGATAACAAATAAAGCTTATCATGTAGTAAAGCATTACCCACATAAGTATTACTATACCAGATGGCACACTTGCCATGTCCAAAATACACTAGTAAAAAAAGGGTCAAACGTGAAGCACATTAGTGCCGGTTTGTATTTGAGCCGGCACTAATGTATACATTAGTGCCGGTTCCAACGGCTAGCCGGGCCGCTTTCATTAGTACCGGTTCGTGGCAAACCTTTAGCACCGGCTCGTGCCACGAACCGGTACTAATGAGAGTGGTGAAAGGGTGTTGTCAGACTGGGGCCCCTCCAGCCCCTTTAGTACCGGTTCTTGGCACGAACCGGTACTAAAGGTCGTCCTACATAAACCCTTCGTCCACCCGAGCTCGCTCTGTTCTTCCTCTTTCCCCTCTCCTCTCTGTTCTTCCCCTCTTCCTCTCGAGCTCATCACACATTTTGCCCAAAATTTGTCAAGATTTGAAGGCCCCCATCCATTCAAATGATCACAAAGGTTAGCAACTTTGTCCTTTCATCTCTCATTGCTAGATTAGCTCTTGCAATGCTTTATATAGTGATTAATTTGTGAGTTTAGTAATTTGGGAGGATATATATATATATATGTGCTAGTATTTGATTTATATGCAATTTGAGGTCAAAAATAACACTTAGTTTGCATATGTAGGTGTGGTTTACTTAGTGCCTTCTAAATCTCCGTCGTAACCACCGTCGATCGCCCGCACCGTCCCGTCGCCGGCACCACCTTGTGGTGAGCCTCTTGTTCATGAAATTTTATATAAAAATTGATGTTTGTGTGATTTGGATATATAGTTACTCGTATAATTATCTTACCCGTACGTTGTTTGTTATACATATAGTGCCATGGTTTTGATATCCGTCCCCGTCGGCCCTCGTCCTTGTTATGATTCGGATGTGGTATATATATTCTCTTTTAAAACTAGTTGCATTTCGTGTTTATGACAAATTATGCCCATCAAGTTGACATAGAAATTTTTTCTAGGAGGTATGTGAACCGGAAATTCCAACCGACCCTATTGTCGAGAGGTTAAATTTAGTTGAAAGAGAAAACGAGTACTTGAAAGAAAAATTGAAAAGAATTGAGGGGGAGAAGATGGAATTGGAGTTGCATGTTGCCGATGTCGTCGATGATCACAAGATCAAGATGGAGAAAATGCGCTTGAAGATTAGAAAGATTAGAAAATATGCCATCGATAGTGAGGCTTGGTATCATTATGCTGTTGGATCCATTGTTACCTTAGTTGCGATCTTGATCGTATTTGTTGTTGCATTTAAATGCTTTAGCTAGAGAGTTATTTGTTTGTTGCATTTAAGTGTTGTATGAACTTTATGTATGAACTTGTATTAATTTGGTCTATTCGGTGTTGTGTAATGAAGATGAGCCGGCAATGGATGTACGATGACCGATGCTCTCCCCAGTTCGTTGAGGGCGTGCATACTTTTCTGCTTGCGGCTGAGGCAAACAAGCGGGCGGATGGTTTTATGCCTTGTCCATGTGCTCGCTGTAAGAATGGTCACAATTACTCTACGTCAAGAACCATTCACGTCCACCTGTTTAAGTCCGGTTTCATGCCCCACTATAATGTTTGGACCAAGCACGGAGAAAGAGGGGTTATGATGGAAGACAATGAAGAAGAAGAGGACGACGACAGCTATCCTGGCCATGGGTTCCCTGAATACGATGATACAACAATGGGGGAAGAAGCTGAGCCGGTAATGCGGGAAGAAGCTGAGCCGGCAATGCGGGAAGAAGCTGAAGAAGAGGCATCAGATGAGCCCGTTGATGATCTAGGTCGGGCCATTGCCGATGCAAAGAGAAACTGCGCAAGTGATTTGGAGAAGAAGAAGTTGCAGCGCATGTTAGAGGATCACAAAAAATTGTTGTACCCGAATTGCGTAGGTGACAAGAAAAAGCTGGGCACCACACTGGAATTGCTGCAATGGAAGGCAGAGAATGGTGTATCTGACAAGGGATTTGGAAAGTTGCTGGTAATGATAAAGGATATGCTTCCAAAGGACAACGAATTGCCCGAGAGTACGTACGAAGCAAAGAAGGCTGTCTGCCCTCTAGGGTTAGAGGTGCAGAAGATACATGCATGCCCTAATGATTGCATCCTCTACCGCGGTGAGTACGAGGATTTGAACGCTTGCCCGGTATGTGGTGCATTGCGCTATAAGATCAGCCGCGATGACCCTGGTGATGTCGAGGGCGAGCGCCCCAGGAAGAAGATTCCTGCCAAGGTGATGTGGTATGCTCCTATAATACCACGGTTGAAACGTTTGTTCCAAAACAAAGAGCATGCCAAGGCGATGCGATGGCACAGAGAAGACCGTAAGAAAGACGGAAAGTTGAGAGTACCCGCTGACGGGTCGCAGTGGAGAAAAATCGAAAGAAAGTACGGGAAGGAGTTTGCAGATGACGCAAGGAGCGTATGGTTTGGTCTAAGCGCAGATGGCATTAATCCTTTTGGGGAGCAGAGCAGCAACCATAGCACCTGGCCTGTGACTCTATGTTTGTATAACCTTCCTCCTTGGTTGTGCATGAAGCGGAAGTTCATTATGATGCCAGTGCTCATCCAAGGCCCTAAGCAACCCGGCAACGACATTGATGTGTACCTAAGGCCATTAGTTGAAGAACTCTTACAACTGTGGAATGGAACAGGTGTACGTGCGTGGGATGAGCACATGGGGGAAGAATTTGACCTAAAGGCGTTGCTGTTCGTGACCATCAATGATTGGCCTGCTCTCAGTAACCTTTCAGGACAGACAAACAAGGGATACCGCGCATGCACGCACTGTTTGGACGATACCGACAGTATATATTTGGCTAATTGTAAGAAGAATGTGTACCTGGGACATCGTCGATTTCTTCCGAGCAGGCATCCCGTAAGAAAGAAAGGCAAGCATTTCAAAGGTGAGGCGGATCACCGGACGAAGCCTCGCCACCGTACTGGTGCTGATGTACATGATATGGTCAAGGATTTGAAGGTGGTCTTTGGAAAGGGTCCTGGTGGACAACCTGTTCCGAATGACGCTGACGGACGCGCACCCATGTGGAAGAAGAAATCTATATTTTGGGACCTGCCCTATTGGAAAGACCTAGAGGTCCGCTCCGCAATCGACGTGATGCACGTGACGAAGAATCTTTGTGTGACCCTGCTTGGCTTCTTGGGCGTGTATGGGAAGACAAAAGATACACCTGAGGCACGAGAGGACCAGCAACGTATGCACGGAAAAGACGGCATACATCAGGGTCATGCAAGCTACGCTCTTACCAAAGAAGAGAAGGAAATCTTCTTTGAATGCCTGCTCAGTATTAAGGTACCGTCTGGCTTCTCGTCGAATATAAAGGGAATAATAAACATGGCAGAGAAAAAATTCCAGAACCTAAAGTCTCATGACTGCCACGTGATTATGACGCAACTGCTTCCGGTTGCATTGAGGGGGCTTCTACCGGAAAACGTTCGATTAGCCATTGTGAAGCTATGTGCATTTCTCAATGCAATCTCTCAGAAGGTAATCGATCCAGAAATCATACCAAGGTTAGAGAATGATTTGGTGCAATGTCTTGTCAGTTTCGAGTTGGTGTTCCCACCATCCTTCTTCAACATCATGACGCACGTCCTAGTTCACCTATGCGAAGAGATTAACGTTTTGGGTCCTGTATTTCTACACAATATGTTCCCCTTTGAGAGGTTCATGGGAGTCTTAAAGAAATATGTTCATAACCGTGCTAGGCCAGAAGGAAGCATCTCCAAGGGCCGTCAAAATGAGGAGGTCATTGAGTTTTGTATTGACTTTATTCCTGACCTTAAGCCGATTGGTGTTCCTGAATCGCGGCATAAGGGCAGACTGGATGGAAAAGGCACGCTAGGAGGGGAACAAATAATATGTATGGACGGACATTCTCTCACTGAAGCACACTACACAGTTCTACAGAATTCCGCCTTGGTGGCTCCGTATATGGATGAACACAAGAATTTGCTACGCTCCAAACACCCGGAGCGGTCTGATGACTGGATTACACGTGAACAAACCAGGAGTTTCGCCAGCTGGTTGCAGACACGTACCATGCATGACACCTCTATTGAAGATGACCTGTACTTGCTGTCCCAGTTACCATCTTCGAATATAATGACTTTCAAAGGGTACGAGATAAATGGTAATACATTTTACACGATCGCCCAAGATAAGAAGAGCACCAACCAAAACAGTGGTGTCCGCTTTGATGCAGAAACCAAGACGGGAAAGGAAACATATTATGGTTATATACAGGACATATGGGAACTTGACTATCGACGTGGTTTGAAGGTCCCTTTGTTTCGGTGCAAATGGGTCAATATGACACGAGGCGGGGTAACGGAAGACCCGCAGTACGGAATGACAACAGTGGATCTCAACAATCTTGCGTATGCAGACGAACCATTCGTCCTAGCCAATGATGTGGCACAGGTTTTCTATGTGAAGGACATGTCTACCAAGCCAAGAAAAAGAAAAGATAAGGAAGCGAATGCATCGTACGATGAGCCAAAGCGGCACATAGTTCTTTCTGGGAAGAGAAACATCGTGGGAGTGGATGACAAGACAGACAAGTCAGAAGATTATGAAAAGTTTGATGAAATTGCTCCATTCACAGTGAATATTGACCCGAGCATCCCGTTAAATGATGAAGATTTTCCATGGTTACGGCGCAAAGGGACACACGCGAAGAAAAAGTTTCACACCCAAAGATCTGGGATGTGATCGGCTTCACTATCATCACTTTCTTCTGTGTTTCACACCCAGAAGGGAATCTCTGTAATAGTTAGGGTAGTTAATTATGTGTTTTGGCATTTGAAACGCGAAGAAATTTTATGTGCAAACAAATTCTTTCACGCCTTTATTAATTTTTAAAGTTAAGTTATTCACAAACTAGTGATTCACACTAATTTCAAATAATTTAAAATTTAAACTATTCAAATTTGAAAACTACGGGCACTAACAGAAAGTTTGTAATTTTTTGTACCTAAAGCAAAAATATTCACAAAGAAACTCTAAATACACAACAAAACAACTCAAAAATAAATAAAGCAAAATAAAAATAAAAAAAAGCCCGCCTACTAGGCCAGAGCGGCCGGCATACAACTAGAAACCCAACCTGTTGTTGGGCCAGGATGCAGGCCCGCAAAGACCCAGTAGGCCAACAGGGCAGTACAGAACATGTAGGCCCAGTAGGCCTGCTTTTGAGAGGAGCTCGAGAGAGCTACCGCACGGGGGTTTATAAATCAGTGCGGTCGCCCCTCGGCTAGCGAGGTGGGACTAAACTTGTCGCACCGCACCTGCGCCAGCGCACCCCCTTTAGTACCAGGTCGTGGCACCAACCGGTACTAAAGGGGGGGGGGGCTTTAGTACCGGTTGGAGCCACCACCCGGTACTAAAGGGTGTCGCTTCCCGCCGCTTGGCCTGGCCAAAACATGCCTTTAGTACCGGTTGGTGGCTCCAACCGGTACTAAAGGCCCCTCCTATATAAACAACACTTAGGAAAATTTCAGTTTCTCATCTGCTTCTTCTCCTCTGCACCGTCGCCCGCCGCCCCCGTACGTCTCCATCCCTCGTCGCCGCCCCCGTCGCCGCCCCGTCCCCGTCGTCGCCGCCCCGTCGTCCCGTCCCCGTCGTCCCCGTCGTCACCGCCGCCCTGTCCCGGCCCGTCCCGCGTCGTCCCCGTCCCCGTCGTCGTCGCCGCCCCGGCCCATACGTCCCCGTCCCCGTCATTGCCGCCCCGTCCCTGTCCTCGTCGTCGTCATCCCCATCGTCGCCGCCCCCCGCCGCCTCTCGCCTCGCCGGTGAGCGCGCGCACACACACACATACATTTTTTGTTTTTTAGTTATACAAATAGTTAGAAATTTTTCTGTTTTTTAGAAATTGTTAGAAATTTTTCTGTTTTTTAGAAATAGTTAGAAATGTTAGAATTTTTAGAATAGTTAGAAATGTTAGAATTGTTAGAAATGTTAGAATTGTTAGAAATTTTTCTGTTTTTTAGTTATAGAAATAGTTATAAAAAAGTTAGAATTGTTAGAAATTTTTCTGCTTTTTAGTTATAGAAATAGTTATAAAAAAAGTTAGAATTTTTTCTTTTTTTAGTTCTAGAAATATTAGAAATGTTATAGAAATGTTAGTTATATAGAAATGTTAGAAATTTTAGTTATCAAAATCCAATCATTAAAAAAATGTTACTTTTTGCGGGCATATAGCTAGTATTTGTTCTCGACGATGCCCGGCCCGCATCCTCGCCGTCGACCCGTCCGCGGCGACGTCCGACTGACCCATGTCCGGGACTAGGCTCCGCCGGGCTGGCACTGGGAGGTGCTGCCTGGAGGGGCGCGCCGCTTGATGAGGAACCCGGCCCCGGGTCCCGTCGTCAACCCTGATCTCATTTGGTGGCGTTCGCGTGGGCCAGTTTCGGTGCGGAGGGAGCCGGCCCCGCCGGAGGTGGTACGTTGCCGTGTCAGGGAGGAGAACGAGCACGTCCATCGCTACACGGTTGCATTAGAGGGCGGCAGGTTCTCCAATACCTGGCAGTTTCTTCAGGGATCACTTCAGCTATGATCCTGTGAGGGTTCCTTCTCTTTGGGTGTCCACCGCCCGCGCCGCAGGAACCGCGAGTGTCCTAGATTATTCTGTAGTATTCGATCTTTATTAGCTACCTAGCCAGTGATGTACTCGATATATAATATTCAAGACGACGTATTCGAGATTATATATTATTCAAGACGATGTATTCGAGATTATACCTATTATTCGAGACGATGTATTCGAGATTATATCTATTATTCGAGACGATGTATTCGAGATTATATCTATTATTCGAGACGATGTATTCGAGATTATATCTATTATTCGAGACGATGTAATTTGAATACTAAATTGTTTTATATTTCTTTTGGCATAGTTAAATAAAAGCTATGGCGGACAATACCGACAGAGAGGGAGAACAGACCATGTTCGATATAATATGTGGGCCAGATGATGATCAGAATGAAGAAGATTATGACGGCTCCGAATTTCTAAACAACACCGGAGAGGGTGATATGATATTCGATCGTGACGACCGAATTGATGAAGTCATGAACTACGATTATGACAACACCGGAGAGGTATATATATTTATATAAGCAGGCATCTGGTGATCATCACATGTTTTAAATGAGTTGAAGATATATTAACGAATCGATCTTTCTTCTTTCAGCCATCCGGATCGAGCAAATCTTCAGGCAACAGGACGAAACGAGGCCCGAACAAAAAGTTGAAGGAGGGCGTAAAGTATAATATCGAGGCAATCAAACCTAATGGCGAACCATTAGCGCCTAAGAAGATTGCGGACAAGTTCGTTCGTCAGTGCGGAGTTCTTGTGAAGGACCAACTCCCGATCTCCCTTCAAGAATGGAGAGAGCCAGCAAAGCCACGTCCAGATCTTACTTTTGTCGATGACAGACAAAAAAGTCTGCTTTGGGATACTCTCATGGAACATTTCACCCTACCAGATCATTTCACAGAAGCAGATGTGCAGAAAGTCAAGGACGCTGCTCTTAGGAAGATGGCGGTTGCATTCAAGAACCACAAGAATCGTGAATGGGACAAGTACGTCAAGGGAGGAAGGAAGACTCCAGTATTCGAGGGAACACTAGAGAATCAAAGTGCTCATTGGGACGATTTCGTGAAATTCAAGGATTCAGAATTATCTAAGGAACGGTCAAGAATAAACAAGGCCAATGCCGCAAAAAAGGATAAGTTCCATAAGCTGGGGCCAGGTGGCTATGCGGTGGGAATGCCTAAGTGGGATAAGTCTGAGAAAGAGATGCTGGATGCAAGTGTCACTCCAGAAACATTGAGCTGGCCCCCCAGGTGCAGGACTTGGTTCTATGCGCATGGGGGGGAGTTGGACCCGAAGACAGGCAAAGTTTCCAAGAAGGCATGTCTGGACGGAGCCGAAGATAAGCTACTTGTTGCAATAGAAGAGGCTCGATCCGGGTTGTTCGAGCCCAACAGAGAGAACGACGAGCTTACGCGTGCCCTGGGAAATCCTGAACACCCGGGAAGAACACGAGGCATGGGCGCTATTCCGTGGTATGAGGGGTTTTCGGACTGGAACGCCGACTACAGAACCCGTGCGAGAAAGAAGATTGCAGAGGAGAAGAAGAGGAAGATGGAGGAGGAGCAGAGGAAGCTCGACTATGAACGCCTTCAAGGCCTAGAATCAGCGCACGCGGACTTGGCAATCAAATTCCAGCGGCAGCAGGAGCAGATCGACTCACTTAGCCAGCAAAGGGGGTCTCAGCAGCTGCAGCAGCTAGCGGATGATCCAACATTGGATACCACCGCCCCATCCATGCCGAGAAGCAGCGTGGGTTCCGCCCCGTTTGACGCAATGCTGGATAGATACCCCGTGGATGACATCACGGAGAACACTAACTGCGAGCTACACTTCAAAATTAAGAACATATCCTTGAAGGTGGCGGACGGCGTTGCTTATACAAATTCCCCCGATGCAACCTTCCATTGCAACCCGATTCCAGCAGGCTATGCTCGTGTCGTGGTTGATGAGGTGGTGGACCAATATTCGGGGCTAGAGCTTGACATTCCTGGAGGTGACGAGGAGCACACACTCGGAGATGCCAAACATCGTATCATCCTATGGAGAAAGGATTGCATCATCTTTCGAAGGCCACCAACACCGCGTCACCCGACTCCTCGTCGAAGTCCGGCACCGAGTCAGCAGACTCCCGCTCCTCCAAGTCCACCAACGCGTGAGGCCACTCCTCCTCCTCCAAGTCCGGCAAAGTGTCAGGCCACTCCTCCTCCAAGTCCGACACAGCGTCAGACGTCCACTCCTCCTCCAAGTCCGGCACAACCTCAGGCCACTGCAAGTCCGGCACAGCTTCAGGCCACTCCTCCTCGTCCAACTCAGCCCCATCAGCCGTTTCCGCCGCCTCAGCAATCGCAGAAGAGACACCCCGCAGCTATGGTGCGTAGCGGTACGAGTCGAGGTCATAGTACAGGAAGTACAGGCGGAGGCAAGCGATATAAATATGGTCCAAACCTCACTACTCCTCTTCCTGAGAGGGCTTACGACAGGACCGAGGAGCAAACCAATGCCATAGTGCGGGCAGAAGTCGACGCCCATTTTGGACCGAAACCGCCACCGCCGCCAAGGGAGAAAGTGCCTGTGGAAGTAGTTGACCACTTCATTCGTATGGCTCAACCACCAGCTCCTAAGCCTGTTGACACAGACTATGAGCGCCACATCAGGAAGTTACATCGACAACGTCTACAGAAGAAGGCGAGCTCGAGCTCGAGCAAACAACAAGCAGCTGTCAAAAAATGCGGGAAAACCGTTGCCCAGCTGGGAGAACAGGCGGCGCAATCGATCCCCCCGCTTGTTGTGCCGCGAACAACACGTGACAGTACGCGCGCCCAATATTATTGTGGGCAAACAGTTTACGTTCCCGAGGTGGGCGATGTGGTAATAACCCAGGAGCATATAATGCAGGCTGAAACTCTCAACATCACTGTTGGACAACTCCTCGAGATCGAGGACATGCCTGTGCTTACAGAGGAGGAAATAAAACGGAAATATGCCCGGGGCCAACCTTTGGTCAAGCCAGAAGAGGTCAAGAAGCTCCCAACGAGAATGTATGAATTGCATCAATGGTACATGGACATTACCGAGAGATCCGATCGAGAGTCCCTCATGGTGCAAGTCAAGAAGGATCATTACTACCATGAGAAATCTGTGACCGTTGAGTATTCTGAACTGTTTCAGTTATACAATCAAGACGCACTCGACAAATCTATCGTCAGTTGCTATTGTCTGTAAGTGATTTCTTTCTGTAATTTAAGTCTCAAGCTAGCTGTAGTGATCCTTTTGATCAATCATTACCTGTAATTATCCTCACTATATTCTTTCTGTGGTATTATGCAGGATGAAGATGTATGAAATGGGAAAAGGTGGACGCTATGGCATTGGGTTCATTGACCCAAACACCGTTAATGAATACACATGGAAAATAAACAAGCATTATGAAAAGCAGGTAGAGGACAGCATGCTAGAGTTCTTGAAGCGCCTCAAATACAATGAAGATATACTACTTCCTTACAACTTCCAGTGAGTCACACTTTCTTGTACTACAAATTCTCTGTTTTTGCCTACTAGCTAGCTACATGTTTTTGCTTACATATGCCCGCTTAATTAAGACATGCAAACGTGTGTGCATGCAGATTTCACTGGATCTTGTGTATCATTAAAGTTGACGCCGGAACAGTTCAAATACTGGACTCACTACTCAAAGCAAATAGTGACTATAACATCTTGTTTGGGATAGTCAACAGGTAATTTCAATCATTATTAACTATATATCTCGGCCTATTTAGTTCGTCATTTCATGATATGAACTATTTAATAACCCATTTATTCATTTTCTTTGTCGGTGGGCAGGGCTTGGGCAAGGTTCATCAGCGTCACGGAAGGCGAATGGAAACGACAGCTGAAATGGTTTCGACCCAAGGTAAGTAATTAAGTAGTACTAGCTAGCTAGCTAGCTGCCATCTCTTTAATTATCATGCTTGATTAATTATTATCTGATCAAATTAAATTCCATTCTCGTAATAAAGGTCCTGAAGCAGGCGCAGGGGACTGATCTGTGTGCATTCTGCGTTTGCGAGAACATTCGTATGATGGCGTCCGAAAAGAGCAGATCTCAAAGACAGGAATGGGTACGCTTGTCAGAACACTATTCACAATTTTTACACCATTATCGATATCTAGTCACACAACTAATACACATGCATATTGATCTCCTTCTTAACAGTTCAAAGAGGTGCAGGACAAGCTCCTAGAAACGGAGCGCGTAGAAGCACTTCAAGCGGAAATAACGGGATTTTTGCTCGACCAGGTCATAAATCCGAAGGGAGAATACTATTACCCGCTACCACCCCCATCGACCAGGTCATGAACCACTTCCAATTGTCATCGTGCTCCGAAGGCACCAATTAGGCTAATGCCACTGGCTTCGGAGGCAACATGCATATGTAGGAGAAATTGTATATAGCTATACATGTGTGTATGTGTGAATTAATATGGTGGTTTGTGAGACATTGATGATATATATATGATTGGTTCTACTAGAAATTATATATATATATATATATGCATAACGTGTACAATGTGTAGTATCGTAAAATACCAGCAAACGAAAAAGAATGAAAATGGAAAACACAAAATTAAATGAAAAAGAAATCATAAAACCAAAAACCCCCCAAACATTTTAGTACCGGTTGGTGTTACCAACCGGTACTAAAGGGCTCCCGGCCCCCGGAGCTGGCTCGTACCAGTGGTTGCCCTTTAGCACCGGTTCGTGCTGAACCAGTACTAAAAGGGGGGGGGGGATTTAGTGACCATACTTCATAATCGGCATTAAAGGGCCTTATGAACCGGTGCTATTGCCCGGTTCTGCACTAGTGATAACACTCATAATTTTCTTTGTCCAAACATGAAACGCTAATTAACTTTCTATTACATGAAGGAACATAAAGAACATCTCTAAGCTTCAACTTCTGCTTTTATTCCATTGGCTACTTCAATGCCTCCTTCTCTTCTTAGCGTAGTCCGGGTCGAATGGAATCCCTTGCTTTGCCATTAAGGACTTCAGCCAAACAGGGCAGTCTTTCTTGTAATGCCCGATCTGCTTACAGTGGAGACAAGTGTCTTTGTCCACTGGGAAAGACTGTTGCTGACGCTGATGCTAATAGGGAGCTTTTCCTTATGGCTTTGAAGGAGAACTTTTGTTGTTTTGATTGTAGTTCTTTTTCTTGTGATCCTTCACATAGTTGAGTGTACCACCATGTGAGGCTTTTAGTCTGTCCTCTTCTTGGACACACATTGCAATTGTCTTTTCAATGTCCCATGTTTCAGGTGACATATTATAGTTCACAACAAAAGTTTCAAACTCCTTTGGCAGTGAAGTCATGACCAGGTGGACCAGAAGCTTTGGTTTGATCTCCAGATCCTCATCCATGGGCTTTAGCTTTGCTGCCATATTGCTCATCTTGAGGATGTGCTCTCTTATTCCACCACCTGTGTATTGTTCTGTCACAAGTTGTTTTAACACCTGGGTGGCATATATCTTTGAACTCGGAGGTGCCGTACGTTCGGTACTTGGATCGGTCGGATCGGGAAGACGTACGACTACTTTCTCTACGCTGTGTCAACGCTTCCGTTGCCGGTCTACAAGGGTACATAGACAACACTCTCCCCTCTCGTTGCTATGCATCACCATAATCTTGCGTGTGCGTATGAATTTTTTTGAAATTACTATGTTCCCCAACAGTGGCATCCGAGCCAGGTTTTATGTGTTGATATTATATGCACGAGTAGAACACAAGTGAGTTGTGGGCGATATAAGTCATACTGCTTACCAGCACCTCAACAACCAGCGGCCGTTGTTCCGTGGCTCCATTCCGGACCACCTTCCGGCGTTGAATCGTAACCGGGAGAGCGGGCATTTCCTTATCTGGAAGGACTACTTTGATACAACAAACCCGTTGTTCAAACATCATAAATTTTGCCACCGGTTCCGTATAAGTAGGCATGTTTTCAATCGTATTAAAGATAGAGTGCTCGGCTATGATGACTACTTCGAGTGCAAAGAGGATGCCGTCGGCAAGATTGGTTTCTCCTCTTATCACGGGCAGGCGGTCAGAGCATCGCATGTGCGTGGTGGCGCTGCCGATCGATGATCTTGCAACAAAAGGGCAAGATGTGATGCATTCGTGATCCCTGCCAGTGAGCCCTGCTCCCATACGAACAGAGTATACAACGTGGGCAGACAGAGATTCCATTTTTTTCATTTCAAAAACCAAAACCCTGCTCCACCACACAAAGAAGTGCAAATCATCTGCAAATTAGCGAGTCATTAACGGGTGAAGGAGCACCCTACAAATCCATCCATACCGAGGTTTTCCATCATAAAATCATACTACTAGTACTGGGGTGGGGTTCATGTGCATATAGGACGAAAACAGTAGCAAAGGCGATCATGATTAGCTAGCTAGGTTAGCCAGCGAGGCGCGGCTAATTCACGCTAGCTTAGTGAGACAAAGGCGCAGATGAAGCTCGCAGTCGCCGGACTCTCCTCCGTGGCCGTGCAGCATGTTGGGGCTGACATGGGCGTGGAGCCAGCCCTGGTCCATGTCCACGACGCCGGGGACGGAGCAGCTCGCCACCGTCGCCTTCAGCCTGAAGCTGCACCCCAGCGGCTGGCGCGGGGGCGCCGGAGGGCCGTCCACCCAGAGCACGCCCGTGTACAGAGGCTTGGCGTCCGCGTCCGCGTCGGCGTTGCCCCTGACGCACACGACGGTGACGGCGCGGCGGCCGCCCGGGTCCCTGCCGGCGCCCACGGCCAGGAGGAACACGCGGCCGTCCTCCGCGACCAGCAGGCGGCGCTGGTCCTCCTCCTCCGACGCCGGCACGACGAACGGGTGGGGCACCTCGTACTTGATCTTCTCCACGGGCCACGCGTGCGCGCCGGACGGCGACGCGAGGTGGCGCACGAGCTTGGCCGGCGAGCCCACGAAGCGGCAGTCGAAGCAGTAGCAGGGCGCGTGCTTGCAGCTGGCCTTGTGGTCGGCGGCCGAGTGGTAGGGGATGTCGTCCATGGCGCAGCCGTGTCCCTTGTAGAGGCACGGCACCTTGTAGGCGTCGACCACGCCGTCCATGAAGCGGGAGCGGGTGTAGGATACCTCGCGCCCGCATGGACCGCAGTGCTTGTTCGCGCCGCCGCAGGCCTGGCACACGAAATGCTCGTTCTCGCACTGCAAACCACAAGTCGATGTACGCATGATTCAACCTTCATTCTCCTTCCACAGATAATTCTAGCTACTAGTAGCTCAAATGTAGGAGTCGGAGCATGTGAGTACCCTGAATACTGGAGGCTTGAGGGGGCAAAGACAGGCGGCGCAGTGAAACGACTTCTTGGGCAAGGCCAAGATGGCGAGCTCCACATCTTCCGTCGCCCCGGCTGCCATTGCCGCATCTTCTTGTTCGGCCACTTCGTCTTCCGGTTTCACCACGCGGACTGGCTTCACAGTAGCCACTGGACCGGTCGGCTCCAGATCCACCACCATGGCAGCTGAACTGGGGGCGGCCGGCGACGGCGGCATGGCGGCCACTGGACTGGTCACCACGACCGTGGCGGCTGGCGTAGTCATGTCTCCCTCCACCATGGCCGCTGGACCGGGGGCGGCCGGTGCCGGCGGCATGGCGGCCAGAGGACTGGTCACGGCCACCGTGGGGGCTGGCTTTGCCATAGCAACGGGGCTGGGCGCCGCCGGTGCCGATGGTGCCACGGTAGCCACCGGACTGTAGGATAGCGCCAGGACGCTGGACTTCTTGCCGCCGCTCCCCTCCGCGTTCCGTGGCCTCTTCTTGTGCTGCTGCTGCTCCCCCATAGAGATCGACCGGTGCACCACCTGAAATTTTGACCGGCCGGAGAGGAGATCAGAATCAGATCACAACTAGTATTTGAGAGAGAGAGGGAGAGAGAGAGAGTTACTGGAAGAACCGAAGAACAAAGCTGTGGTGGGTGGGGTTGCTCTGCTTGGACCAATGGACAATGGTCTGAAGTGAAGGTGAAGTGTTCATTGTCTCCTTGGTACAGCCAACAACCATATCTTCTGCTGCTGCCTTTTCTTTTTCTTTTTTTCTTTGAGTTGATCTGCTGCAACTGACGAATTTCCTAGAGATTTTGGCGTGTTCTGTCTATACTCTAACTCTCAAGTTTTTTTGCCTATGGAAATTGTTTGATTTTGTAGACTAAGTCTATTTTTGCAAGTTGTTCTTCAACATGATTCTATTAAGTTCAACGTCTTAAATTGTCACACTGGTCCAATTTTTCATGAAAAATTATGCATCTTTTCTATAGTGCGACGGAACAACTTGTATTACACACCTTTTATTTCAGAGTTTCTCATAATTTAACAATACCATGGCACTCAATTCCTACATTCTTCATACTCACGTGTTTCCTGATATATTAACAACCAAAATAGGCCCCGCCACCATCCATTCTCCAAGGCATCATGCAAATTTAACCGTTACAAAATGTAATGTAGATTTTGAAAGTAGTTAACATTCATAGATTGCCACTCAAAAGCCAATGAAGTTTCGTTACAAAATTTGCACGACTCGATTATTCATTAGGAACGACATAGTACCATAAAAACACGTATTCTTCCCTGAACCTTTTGCATTGATGCCACGTTTTTGTGTGTCCCCGTTCACTCATTTCAGTCTGTATATAGTTCATATTAAAACATTCAAAACATTATACATTTTTGAATTGGAGGGAGTACCATCTAAAATCCGAATTCTACTTTATGTTCCATGTATGTATTCATTCCACGGTTGTTAGCTGAAACCTCACCACCAAACTCTTGCACAAAAGAAAAAGGTCACGAACAGATAATAACTCCCAGACACTCTCAAGCTAGCATTTCGATAGCTCATATAAAGGACAACTACTTACTACGTGACATATCACATATGGCCCATTTAATTTTCTTTTAAAGGCAATTGGCTTCTTGCTTTGTTTGGTGCAAAAGTTTTTTTTAACGCAGTATAGACGCAAGCGCTCGTATACATGCGCATACACTCACCCCTATGAACGCACACACGCACACCCTACCCCTATGAGCACCTCCGAAAGACCGAGCCAGCATATTATCTTGAAATTTATGAAGTCACCGTAGGCACCTCGTCATCAACGAGAACGTCTCCTCCCACTGAATGCGCATCGCCGGAAATTCTGAAATAAATCCAGAAATAAATGCGAGCACCAGGATTTGAACCCTGATGGGCTGGGAATACCACAATCCCTCTAACCATCCAACCACAAATTGGTTCGCTTTTGGTGCAAAAGGTTTGGCAGTCCTACTGGCTATAGTAGTACTACACTAGCGTGGCGTGTCAAGCTCTAGGCACTGTAGCTACACTGTAGCTAGTAGCATTGTCCTATAAGTTTGTACAACACCGTTCTCTGAGCCAACATGAAATCCCCACTCGAGTGTTTGACAGGAGAACCACAAGCACGCCCTCCTCCGTTTGTCCAGGATTGAAGAAAGATTCCGAAATTTAAAAACCGGGGAAAACTTGAGCCCCTACATTTGTTCTTGCGTTGTGTATATATGGATTTGTCTTATTTTTGTTTTCAGTTGTTCTTGCGTCTACCTTATCATGCTTTTTAATCATTATTATGAACATTGTCAAGCATCATTTGATCTATTATTATATATTGTCGGAGTGAGGGGAATACGTCGGTACCCAGCTCATAGATTGAACAAAGACGACAAAGCCTTATTATCAGGCATTTCTAAGAAAACTAAATACGTTTGCAATGAGAAGAAGACTACTCGATCATGACCCACATAGATCGTCGCTCCTCTTGGGGGTAGTCCTGGCCAGCCGTCGCCACCCTCCGCCTCATCTCCTTCCCTCACTGATGGTGGAGGACGCCCACGGATAAAAGCCCGCGCGGCATCCGCGGCAACATGGCCGTCCTCACGCGGGAAGCCGTTGGAGTCGTGGTAGACCTGCCGCCGGATCTGGCCTCCTAAGCAAGGGTCTAGTGTATGCATGATTTTAGATGGGTGGGCAACGATGCTCACCCATATACGGTCGTGGTAGACCTGTTGCCGGATATGGCGTGCATCCTTGACGGTGCACGCCTCCTCGATGGCGGCGCGCGGTGGAGGCCCTGTATCTTCCTGAGATTTGCATGTGTGGCTCTGCATGACAGTGGTGGCGAGCCTCTCGGTCGCGTTGCATCAGTTGGGGACGGGTCTGTGTAGTGGCACACGCCGATCTGGTGGAACGAAAGCCATACAAATATCGTTCATATTTTCCTAACATGTTGGAATTATCAGAGTATATAGGAATATCTCTGCATTTGGTAGACTATGACTTGTAATCATCTCCTGCCTGAGAGGCTTCTTGCCTTCCAAGCCTTGTATTCTATATAAACCGTCCGGGAGGCTCAATACAACCACCACCGCATTACGGCAATTCTCTCCATTCTAATCCTCTTACATGATATCAGCCTAACCCCGATCCAAACCCTGGCCGCTGCATTCGCGCCGTGCCATCCCCGGGGCGGTCAATCTCTATGATCGTCACGGGGGCTGCACTGCCTTCTAGTGTTGATTGGGGGGTTTTCTCTCTCGCCGATTGATTGATCGGTGTTCTTTTTTGGTTCTCCAGTATAGATCGGTTTGCGCTGCCCGTCGTCGTTCGCCGAATAGCGCGCCTGCTCGTCGCCGTTCGGCGGATAGTGTCTGGAAATTTTATGGTTTGCGCTGCCCGTCATCGTTCACCGAATAGCGCGCCTGCTCGTCGCCGTTCGGCGGATAGTGTCTGGAAATTTTATGGTTTGCGCTGCCCGTCATCGTTCACCGAATAGCGCGCCTGCTCGTCGCCGTTCGGCGGATAGTGTCTGGAAATTTTATGGTTTGCGCTGCCCGTCGTCGTTCGCCGAATAGCGCGCCTGCTCGTCGCCGTTCGGCGGATAGGGCGCCTGTACGCCATCCACATATTCATCGTCTCTGATTGGATCGATTGCTACAAGGCGCCTTGGCTTCATGCATGACACGCATCCGATGCGCGCTGGTACGGCGGCCGCTCGCGGGGTCCTTTGCTGGCCTGTCGTCCCCGCCTTGAGCCCGCGACCACCCGGGCGCCTCACGCGGGCTTGGTTTACTGCTTGAGTATCTGCGCTGGGATGTGCATGTTTGTTGCTTGTGCATGGCCTGTGTTGACTGCTCGTATATGCATGCTGCGCCCAGCACGGGCTGGAGGTTATTCTTGTTTGTTTCGGCGCTGTGTATATGTGGATTTGTCTTCATTTTTTATTTTTTGTTGTCCTTTGTTTGCTGTGTTCCATACATCTCATCTTGCATATTTCATTTTGGTTAGTTGTTCTTGCCCCTATCCTCTCATACCTTTTAACCATTAACATTGTCAAGCATCATTTCATCTATTATTATATATATGGTTCCAATGAGTGGAATACATCAGCGCCCTGCTCATAGACTGAACCAAGATGACAAAACAAAGCCATGTCAATCATTCCTAACACTAGTAGAAAAATGGTCAAATGTGAAGCACATTAGTGCCAATTTGAATTTGAGTCGGCACTAATGTGTGCATTAGTGCCGGTTTCAACGGCTAGCCGGCCGCTCTCATTAGTATCGGTTCGTGGCGAATCTTTAGCACCGGTTCGTATCACGAACCGGTACTAAAGTGAGTGGTGGCAGGATGTTGTCAGTTCGGGGCCCCTCCAGCACCTTTAGTACCGGGTCGTATCACGAACCGATACTAAAGGTCGTCCTACATAGACCCTTCGTCCACCCGAGCTCGCTCTGTTCTTCCCCTTTCCCCTCTCCTCTCTATTCTTTTCCCTCTTCCTCTCAAGCTCATCACACATTTTGCCCAAAATTTGTCAAGATTTGAAGGCCCCCATCCATTCAAATGATCACAAAGGTTAGCAACTTTGTCCTTTCATCTCTCATTGCTAGATTAGCTCGTGCAATGCTTTATATAGTGATTGATTTTTGAGTTTAGTAATTTGGGAGGAATTATATATATGTGCTAGTATTTGATGTATATGCAATTTGAGGTCAAAAATAACACTTAGTTTGCATATGTAGGTGTGGTTTACTTAGTACCTTCTAAATCTCCGTCGTAACCACCGTCGATCGCTCGCAACGTCCCGTCGCCGGCACCACCTTGTGGTGAGCCTCTTGTTCATGAAGTTTTATATAAAAATTGATGTTTGTGTGATTTGGATACATAGTTACTCGTATAATTATCTTACCCATACGTTGTTTGTTATACATAGTGCCATGGTTTTGATATCCGTCCCCGTCGGCCCTCGTCCGGGTTATGATTCGGATGTGGTATATTCTCTTTTAAAACTATTCATTGCATTTCGTGTTTATGACAAATTATGCCCATCAAGTTGAGATAGATATTTGTATGTAGGAGGTAGTTGAACTGGAAATTCCAACCGACCTTATTGTTGAGAGGTTAAATTTAGTTGAAAGAGAAAACGAGGATTTGAAGCAAAAGTTGAAAAGAATTGAGGGGGAGAAGATGGAATTGGAGTTGCATGTTGCCGATGTCGTCGATGATCACAAGATTAAGATGGAGAAAATGTGCTTGAAGATTAGAAAGATTAGAAAATATGTCATTCATAGTGAGGCTTGGTATCATTATATTGTTGGATCAATTGTTACCTTAGTTGCGATCTTGATCGCATTTGTTGTTGCATTTAAATTCTTTAGCTAGAGAGTTATTTGTTTGTTGCATTTAAGTGTTGTATGATCTTTATGTATGAACTTTATGTATTGTATTAATTTGGTGTTTTCGGTGCTGTGTATTGAAGATGAGCCGGCAATGGATGTACGATGACCGATGCTCTCCCGAGTTCATTAATGGCGTGCATACTTTTTTGCTTGCGGCTGAGGCAAACAAGCGGGCGGATGGTTTTATGCCTTGTCCATGTGCTGGCTGTAAGAATGGTCACAATTACTCTACGTTAAGAACCATTCACGTCCACTTGTTTGAGTCCGGTTACATGCCCCACTATAATGTTTGGACCAAGCATGGAGAAAGAGGGGTTATGATGGAAGACAATGAAGAAGAAGAGGACGACGACAGCTATCCTGGCCATGGGTTCCCTGAATACAATGATACAACAATGATGGAAGAAGCTGAGTCGGTAATGCGGGAAGAAGCTGAGCCGGCAACGCGGGAAGAAGCTGAAGAAGAGGCATCGGATGAGCCTGTTGATGATCTAGGTTGGGCCATTGCCGATGCAAAGAGAAACTGCGCAAGTAATTTGGAGAAGAAGGAGTTGCATCGCATGTTAGAGGATCACAAAAAATTGTTGTACCCGAATTGCGTAGGTGATAAGAAAAAGCTGGGCACCACACTGGAATTGCTACAATGGAAGGCAGAGAATGGTGTATCTGACAAGGGATTTGGAAAGTTGCTGGTAATGATAAAGAATATGCTTCCAAAGGACAACGAATTGCCCGAGAGTATGTACGAAGCAAAGAAGGCTTTCCGCCCTTTAGGGTTAGAGGTGCAGAAGGTACATCCATGCCCTAATGATTGCATCCTCTACCGCGGTGAGTATGAGGATTTGAACGCTTACCCAGTATGCGGTGCATTGCGCTATAAGATCAGCCGCGATGACCCTGGTGATGTCGAGGGCGAGCACCCCAGGAAGAAGATTCCTGCCAAGGTTATGTGGTATGCTCCTATAATACCACGGTTGAAACGTTTGTTCCAAAACAAAGAGTATGCCAAGGTGATGCGATGGCACAGAGAAGACCGTAAGAAAGACGGAAAGTTGAGAGTGCCCGCTGACGGGTCGTAGTGAAGAAAAATCGAAAGAAAGTACGGGAAGGAGTTTGGAGATGATGCAAGGAACGTATGGTTTGGTCTAAGAGCAGATGACATTAATCCTTTTGGGGAGCAGAGCAGCAACGATATCACCTGGCCTGTGACTTTATGTTTGTATAACCTTCCTCCTTGGTTGTGCATGAAGCGGAAGTTCATTATGATGCCAGTGCTCATCCAAGGCCCTAAGCAACCCGGCAACGGCATTGATGTGTATCTAAGGCCATTAGTTGAAGAACTCTTACAACTGTGGAATGGAACAGGTGTACGTGCGTGGGATGAGCTAATGGGGGAAGAATTTGACCTAAAGGCGTTGCTATTCGTGACCATCAATGATTGGCCTGCTCTCAGTAACCTTTCAGGACAGACAAACAAGGGATACCGCGCATGCACGCACTGTTTGGACGATACCGACACTATATATTTGGCTAATTGTAAGAAGAATGTGTACCTGGGACATCGTCGATTTCTTCCGAGCAGGCATCCCGTAAGAAAGAAAGGCAAGCATTTCAAAGGTGAGGCGGATCACCGGACGAAGCCTCGCCACCGTACTGGTGCTGATGTACATGATATGGTCAAGGATTTGAAGGTGGTCTTTGGAAAGGGTCCTGGTGGACAACCTGTTCCGAATAACGCTGACGGACACGCACCCATGTCGAAGAAGAAATCTATATTTTGGGACCCGCCCTATTGGAAAGACCTAGAGGTCCGCTCCGCAATCGACGTGATGCACGTGACGAAGAATCTTTGTGTGACCCTGCTTGGCTTCTTGGGCGTGTATGGAAAGACAAAAGATACACCTGAGGCACGGGAGGACTAGCAACGTATGCACGAAAAAGACGGCATACATCAGGGTCATGCAAGCTACGCTCTTACCAAAGAAGAGAAGGAAATCTTCTTTGAATGCCTGCTCAGTATTAAGGTACCGTCTGGCTTCTCGTCGAATATAAAGGGAATAATAAACGTGGTAGAGAAAAAGTTCCAGAACCTAAAGTCTCATGACTGCCACGTGATTATGACGCAACTACTTCCGATTGCATTGAGGGGGCTTCTACCGGAAAACGTTCGATTAGCCATTGTGAAGCTATGTGCATTCCTCAATGCAATCTCTCAGAAGGTAATCGATCCAGAAATCATATCAAGGTTAGAGAATGATTTGGTGCAATGTCTTGTCATTTTCGAGTTAGTGTTCCCATCATCCTTCTTCAACGTCATGACGCACGTCCTAGTTCACCTATGTGAAGATATTAACGTTTTGGGTCCTGTATTTCTACACAATATGTTCCCCTTTGAGAGGTTCATGGGAGTCTTAAAGAAATATGTTCATAACCGTGCTAGGCCAGAAGGAAGCATCTCCAAGGGCCATGAAAATGAGGAGGTCATTGAGTTTTGTATTGACTTTATTCCTGACCTTAAGCCGATTGGTGTTCCTGAATCGCGGCATAAGGGCAGACTGGATGGAAAAGGCACGCTAGGAGGGGAACAAATAATATGTATGGACGGACATTCTCTCACTGAAGCACACTACACAGTTCTACAGAATTCCGCCTTGGTGGCTTCGTATATGGATGAACACGACTACTAGGCCAAAGCGGCCTGCATACGACTAGAAACCCAACGTGTTGTTGGGCCAGGATGCAGGCCCGCAAATGCCCTATAGGCCCATAGGGCAGCACATAACAGGTAGGCCCAGTAGGCCTGCTTTGGAGAGGAGCTCGAGAGAGCTACCGCACTGGGGCTTATAAACCAGTGCGGACGCCCCTCGGCTAGCGAGGTGGGACTAAACTTGCCGCACCGCACCTGCGCCAGCACACTCCCTTTAGTACCGGGTCGTGGCTCCAACCGGTACTAAAGGAGGGGTCTTTAGTACTGGTTGGTGCCACCACCCGGTACTAAAGGGGTGCGCTTCCCGCCGCTTCGCCTGGCCAAAAGAGACCTTTAGTACTGGTTGGTGGCTCCAACCGGTACTAAAGGTGTTTTCTATATAAGAAAACACTTCGAGAAATTTCGTTAGTTTCCTTCTCCACTTCCCTCTGCTTCATCGCCGCCGCCCAGTCCCGCACCGTCGCCACCCCCGTCGCGCCGTCCCCGTCGACTCCGCACCGCCCCTGTCCTCGTCGCGCCGCCCCCGTCACGCCGTCCGCGTCGCCGACCCGTCCCCGTCCCCGCACCGGCCCGCGTCCACATCCCCGCACCTGTCCGCGTCGCCGTCGCCGTCGCCTCGACCTCTCGCCCGCGCTGTGAGCCCCTGTCCCCCCTCTCCTCCCTCCAATCGAAGCCGCCGCGCCGCCGACGCCGTCGCCTTGGCTCGCCGTCGCCGTCGCCTCTGCACACACAAACACACACATACACACAAACACACACACACAATGTTTTTAGTTTTTCTGTTTTTAGTTTTTAGTTTTTAGTTTTTTTTTCTGTTTTTTCTGTATTAATGTTATAGAAATGTTAATTATATATAGAAATGTGTTAGAAATGTTAGTTATATAGAAATGTTAGTTTTTTTGTATTAATGTTATAGAAATGTTAGTTATATAGAAATGTTAAAGAAAAATTAATTATACAATTTTAGTTATAGAAATGTTAGAAATCACAATCCAATCATTTAAAAAATGTTACTTTTGCGGCATATAGTATTTGTTGTCGACGATTCCCGATCGGCATCCTCGCCGTCGACCCGTTCGCGACGACGTCCTGCTTCAGAGGACCCATGTCCGGGACTGGGCTCCGCCGGGCTGGCACTGGGAGGTTCTACCTTCAGGGGTGCGACGCTTGGTGAGGAACCCGACCCCGGGTCCCGTCGTCGACCCTGATCTCCTTTGGTGGTGTTCGCGTGGGCCACTTTCGGTGCGGAGGGAGCCGGCCCTGCCAGAGGTGGTACGTCGCTGTGTCAGGGAGGAGGACGAGCACGCCCATCGCTACATGGCTGCTATGGACGTCAGGTTCTCTAATACCTGGCAGGTTCTTTTGGGAGATCACCCGAGCTATGATCCAGTGATGGTTCCTTCTCTTTGGGTGTCCATCGCCCGCACCTCAAGAACCGCGAGTGGCCTAGATTACTCTGTAGTATTCGATCTTTATTAGCTTGCTTGCTAGCTAGCTAGCTAGTGATGTATTCCATATTATATCTATTATTCGAGACGATGTATTCGAGATTATATCTATTATTCGAGACGATGTATTCGAGATTATATCTATTATTCGAGACGACGTATTCGAGATTATATTCGATGATGCTTATTATGTACTATGATTGAGTCAGTTTTTCCTTATTAATTGATTGCATCCATGCATTGTAATTTGAATATATTTCTTTTGGATTAGTTAAATAAAACCTATGGCGGACAATACCGGCAGAGAGGGAGAAGAGGCCCTGTTCAATATCATACGCAATCTTCGCGGGCCAGATGATGATCAGAATGAAGAAGATTATGACGGCTCCGAATATCTAAACAACACCAGGGAGGGTGATATCATATTCGATCGCGACAACCGAATTGATGAAGTCATGAACTATGAACATGACGAAGAAAATGTTGATCTTGAAATAACAAAGACTGGCGAGGTATATATATTTATATAAGCAGGCATCTGGTGATCATCACATGTTTTAAATGACTTGAAGTTATATTAACGAATCGATCTTTCTTCTTTCAGCCATCCGGATCGAGCAAATCTTCAGGCAACAGGAAACGAGGCCCGAACAAAAAGTTGAAGGAGGGCGTAAAGTATAATATCGAGGCCATCAAACCTAATGGCGAACCATTAGCACCTAAGAAGATTGCGGACAAGTTCATTCGTCAGTGCGGAGTTCTTGTGAAGGGCCAACTTCCGATCTCCCTTCAAGAATGGAGAGAGCCAGCAAAGCCACGTCCAGGAGTTACTTTTGTCGACGACAGACAAAAACTTCTGCTTTGGGAAACGCTGATGGAACATTTCACCCTACCAGATCATTTCACAGATGCAGATGTGGAGAAAGTCAAGGACGCTGCTCTTAGGAAGATGGCGGTTGCATTCAAGAACCACAAGAATCATGAATGGGCCAAGTACGTCAATGGAGGAAGGAAGACTCCAGTATTCGAGGGAACACTAGAGAAGCAAAGTGCTCATTGGGACGATTTCATGAAATTCAAGGATTCAGAATTATCTAAGGAACGGTCAAGAATAAACAAGGCCAATGCTGCAAAAAGGATAAGTTCCATAAGCTGGGGCCAGGTGGCTATGCGATGGGAATGCCTAAGTGGGATAAGTCTGAGAAAGAGATGGAGGATGCAGGTGTCACTCCAGAAACATTGAGCTGGCCCCCCAGGTGCAGGACTTGGTTCTATGCGCATGGGGGGAGTTGGACCCAAAGGCAGGCAAAGTTTCGAAGAAGGCATGTCTGGACGGAGCCGAAGATAAGCTACTTGTTGCAATAGAAGAGGCTCGATCGGGGGTGTTCCAGCCCAACAGAGAGAACGATGAGCTTACGCGTGCCCTGGGAAATCCTGAACACCCGGGAAGAACACGAGGCATGGGCGCTATTCCGTGGTATGAGGGGTTTTCGGACTGGAACGCCGACTACAGAACCCGTGCGAGAAAGAAGATTGCGGAGGAGAAGAAGAGGAAGATGGAGGAGGAGCAGAGGAAGCTAGACTATGAACGCCTTCAAGGCCTAGAATCAGCGCACGCGGACCTGGCAGTCAAATTCCAGCGGCAGCAGGAGCAGATCAACTCAGCAAAGGGGGTCTCAATAGCTGCAGCAGCTAGCGGATGATCCAGTATTGGATAGCACCGTCCCATCCATGCCGAGAAGCAGCGTGGGTTCCGCCCCGGGCGACGCATTGCTGGATAGCTACCCAGTGGATGACATCATGTAGAACACTAACTGCGAGCTACACTTCAAAATAAAGAACATATCCATGAAGGTGGCGGACGCCCTTGCTTTTACAAATCCCCCCGAGGCAACCTTCCATTGCAACCCGATTCCAGCGGGCTATGCTCGTGTCTTGGTTGATGAGGTGGTGGACCAATATTCGGGGCTAGAGCTTGACATTCCTGGAGGTGACGATGAGCACACACTGGGAGAGGCCAACCATCGTATCATCCTATGGAGAAAGGATTGCATCATCTTTCGAAGGCCACCGACACAGCGTCATCCGACTCCTCGTCAAAGTCCGCCACCGAGTCAGCAGACTCCCGCTCCTCCAAGTCCACCAAAGCTTCAGGCCACTCCTCCTCCAAGTCCGGCACAGCTTCAGGCCACTCCTCCTCCTCCAACTCAGCCACGTCAGCTGTCTTTGCCTCCTCAGCAATCACGAAAGAGAGCCGCCTCAGCTATGGTGCGTAGCGGTACAAGTCGAGGTAGTACTAGAGGTACAGGCGGAGGCAAGCGATTTCAATATGGTCTAAGCCTCGCGCCTCTTCCGTAGAGGCCTTGCGACAAGTCCGAGGAGGAAAACGTAGCCATATCGAAGGCCGAGGTGGAAGCCCATTTTGCACCGAAACCGCCACCGCCGCCAAGGGAGAAAGTGCTTGAGGAAAAGATTGACCACTTCATTCGTATGGCTAGAGCACCAGCTCCCAAGCCTGTTGACACAGACTATGAGCGCCACATCAAAAAGTTAAATCGAGCACGTCTACAGAAAGAGGCGAGCTCGAGCTCGAGCAAATCAGATGGCAAAAGGAGCGGTAAAACCGTTCCCCAGCTGGGAGAACAGGCGGCGCAATCAATCCCCCTCTTGTTGTGCCAACAACACATGAGAGTAGGCGCGCCCAATATTATTGTGGGCAAACCGTTAGTGTTCCCGGGCTGGGTGATGTGGTAATAATCGAGGAGCATATTGAGCAGGCTGAAACGCTGATGATCATTGTTGGACAACTCCTCGATATCGAGCCCATGTCTCCGACTAGAGAGGAGGAAATAAAACGGAAATATGTCCGAGGCCAACCTTTGGTCGAGCCAGACGAGGTCAAGAAGCTCCCAACGAGAATGTATGAATTGCATCAATGGTACATGGACATTACCAAGATTTCCAATCGAGAGTCCCTCATGGTGAATGTCAAGAAGGATCATTACTACCATGAGACAGCTGTGTCCGTTGAGTATTCAGAACTATTTCAGCTATACAATCAAGACGCACTCGACAAATCTATCGTCAGTTGCTATTGTCTGTAAGTGATTTCTTTCTGTAATTTAAGTCTCTAGCTAGCTGTAGTGATCATTTTGATCAATCGTTACGTGTAATTATCCTCACTATATTCTTTCCTATGGTATTATGCAGGATGAAGATTTATGAAATGAAAAAAGGTGGACGCTATGGCATTGGGTTCGTTGACCCAAATACCATTAGTGAAGACACATGGAAATTAGATCCATATTACGAAAAAAAGTGTAGAGGAAAGCATGCTAGAGTTCTTCAAGCGCCTCAAATACAATGAAGATATACTACTTCCTTACAACTTCGAGTGAGTCACACTGTCTTGTACTACAAATTCTGTTTTTGCCTACTACTCCCTCCGTTCCGAATTACTTGTCTTGGATTTGTCTAGATACGGATGTATCTAGACTCATTTTAGTGCTAGATACCTCCGTATCTAGACAAATCTAAGACAAGTAATTCGGAACGGAGGGAGTAGCTAGCTACATGTTTTTGCTTACATATGCCCACTTAATTAAGACATGCAAACGTGTGTGCATGCAGATTTCACTGGATCTTGTTAATCATTAAAGTTGATGAAGGAACAGTTGAAGTACTAGACTCACTACTTAAGAAAGCAAGTGACTACACCATCGTGAAGGGGATAGTCAACAGGTAATTTCAATCATTATTAACTATATCTCGACCTATTTAATTAGTTCGTCATTTCTTGATAACAACTATTTAATAACCCATTTATTCATTTTCTTTGTCGGCGGGCAGGGCTTGGGCAAAGTTCATCAGGGCCACTCCAGGCCCATGGAAACAAAATTTGAAATGGTATCGACCCCAGGTAAGTAATTAAGTAGTACTAGCTAGCTGCCATCTTTTTAATTATCATGCTTGATTAATTATTATCTGATCAAATTCCATTCTCGTAAAGGCCCTGAAGCAGGCGCCGGGGAATAATCTGTGTGCATACTACGTTTGCGGGAACATTTGCATGATGTCGTCCGAAAGGAGCAGATCTCAAAGACAGGAGTGGATACGTTTGTTAGAACACTATTCACAATTTTTACACCATTATCGATATCTAGTCACACAACTAATACACATGCATATTGATCTCCTTCTTAACAGTTCAAAGAGGTGCGGGAGAAGCTCCTATCAGAGGACCGCATAGAAGCAATTCAAGAGGAAATAACAGGATTTTTGCTCGACCAGGTCATAGATCCCAAAGGAGAATACTATTACCCGCTAACGCCCCATGAACCACTTCTAATTGTTATCGTGCTCCGAAGGCACCAATTATGCTAATGCCACTGGCTCTGAAGGCACCAATTAGGAGAAATTGTAGATATCTAGCTATATATATAGACATATATATATACATGTGTGTATATATGTGTGAATTAATTAATGGTGGTTGTGAGACATTTGATGATATATATATATATATTATGATCGGTTCTACTAGAAATTCTATTTATATATATGCATAACGTGTACAATATGTAGTATCGTAAAATACCAGCAAATGAAAAAGAATTAAATGGAAAACATAAAATTAAATGAAAAAGAATTCATAAACCCAAAACCCCTAACCTTTTAATACCGGTTGGTGTCACCAACCGGTACTAAAGGGCTCCCTGCCCCCGAAGCTGGCTCGTGCCATGTGGTTGCCCTTTAGCACCGGTTCATGCTGAACCGGTACTAAAGGGAGGGGGGGGCTTTAGTTCCCACAATTTAGTGCCGGTTACCAAACCTGCACTAAAGGGCTTTACGAACCGGTGCTATTGCCCGATTCTGCACTAGTGTAAGAAAAGACTTGTTGGAACCTTAATTTTGCTTGAATTCGACGCAATTACATGGAATAGTGTCTTCATTGCTGGAGATATCTGTAATGAGAAGATCAGAAGAAGACTGTTGATGATCCACATAGGTCGTGCCTCCTCTCGGCCTGGGGTGACTCGCGTGGAGCCCTAGCGAGCCGTAGCAGCCCCCTCCTCTTCTCCCCTCGCCGGCGGTGGAAGGCGCCCATAGACAAAGCCTGCATAGCAACTACGGTGACATGCATGGCCGTCCTCTCGTGCGAAGGCGCATGCGGCCGAGGTGGCGTGGAGTCACGGTGCAATCTTGCTAGCCATTGGAGTCATGGTAGACCTAGCAGCGGAGCTCCTTCTGGGGGGTGGTGGCAATACATTGTCGGATCTGCCACCCCAAGCCCGGGTCTAGTAGATACACGACGATACGTATATGTGTGGGCAGCAATGCTTGCATCCTTGACGATGCAGGACGGCCTGCCTCCTAGATGGCGCATGGCAGAGGTCGTGTGTGCATGAGATTTGCATGTGTGGCTCTGCATGATGTTGGCTGACACGAGCCTGTAGTGCCACAACGGTGGTGGCGAGCCTCTCCGATGCGTTGCATGCACAACGCATCGATTGGGGACGGATCTGTCGCTATTTTTTAAAATAATATACATTTTCAAAATTAATTTTCAGAAATATTACACTGGATTTTTTTTCAAAAATAATACATATTCCAGTCAGCCAAAAGTAAGCCGATTAGTACCCTATCGGCTAGCAGCAGCCGATTGGGCTCCTGTCGGCTAACCGTTGGCCGACTGGAACTAATTGGTTTACTGTAGGCCGACTGGAACTAATTGGCTTCCTGTAAGCTGATAGGTGCATGCCCCATTTTCTAAGGCCTAATTTCTTGCTTCTAGGCACTAAGGTGTTGGGGAACACAGTAATTTCAAAAAATTCCTACACAAACGCAAGATCTATCTAGGTGATGCATAGCAACGAGAGGGGAAGAGTGTTGTCTACATACCCTCGTATACCGTAAGCAAAAGCATTATGACAACGCGGTTGATGTAGTCGTACGTCTTCACGATCCGACCGATCCTAGCACCGAAGGTACAGCACCTCCATGATCTGCACACGTTCAGCTCAGTGACATCCCGCGAACTCTAGATCCAGCTGAGTGTCGAGGGAGAGTTTCGTCAGCACGACGGCGTGATGACGGTGATGATGAAGCTACCGGTGCAGGGCTTCACCTAAGCACTGCAACAATATGACCGAGGTGGAAATCTGTGGAGGGGGCACCGCACACGGCTAAACAATCAACTTGTGTGTCTATGGGGTACCCCCTCCCCCGTATATAAAGGAGTGGAGGAGGGGAGGGCCGGCCCTCTCTATGGCGCGCCCTAGGGGGAGTCTACTCCCACCGGGAGTAGGATCCCCCTTTCCCTAGTAGGAGTAGGAGAGAAGGAAGGGGGAGCGAGAAGGAAGGAAGGGGCCCGACCCCCACCCAATTCTGATTGGGCTAGGGGGGGCGCCCTCCACCTTGGCCTTCCTCTTCTCTATTCCACTAAGGCCCAATAAGGCCCATATACTCCCCGGGGGCTTCCGGTAACCTCTCGGTACTCCGGTAAGTGCCCGAACTCATCCGGAACTATTCCGATGTCCAAACATAGGCTTTCAATATATTGATCTTTATGTCTCGACCATTCCGAGACTCTTTGTCATGTTCGTGATCATATCCGGGACTCCGAACTACCTTCGGTACGTCAAAACACATAAACTCATAATACCGATCGTCACCGAACGTTAAGCGTGGGGACCCTACGGGTTCGAGAACTATGTAGACATGACCAAGACTCGTCTCCAGTCAATAACCAACAGCGGAACCTGGATGCTCATATTGGTTCCTACATATTCTACGAAGATCTTTATCGGTCAAACCGCATAACAACATACGTTGTTCCCTTTGTCATCGGTATGTTACTTGCCCGAGATTCGATCGTCGGTATCTCAATACCTAGTTCAATCTCGTTACCGGCAAGTCTCCTTACTCGTTCTGTAATGCAACATCCCGTAACTAACTCATTAGTCACATTGCTTGCAAGGCTTATAGTGATGTGCATTACCGAGAGGGCCCAGAGATACCTCTCCAACAATCGGAGTGACAAATCCTAATCTCGATCTATGCCAACTCAACAAACACCATTGGAGACACATGTAGAGCATCTTTATAATCACCCAGTTACGTTGTGACGTTTGATAGCACGCCAAGTATTTCTCCGGTATTCTGGAGTTGCATAATCTCATAGTCATAGGAACATGTATAAGTCATGGAGAAAGCAATAGCAATAAACTAAACGATCATAGTGCTAAGCTAACGGATGGGTCAAGTCAATCACATCATTCTCTAATGATGTGATCCCGTTCATCAAATGACAACTATTGTCCATGGTTAGGAAACTTAATGATCTTTGATTAACGAGCTAGTCAAGTAGAGGCATACTAGTGACACTCTATTTGTCTATGTATTCACACATGTACTAAGTTTCTGGTTAATACAATTCTAGCATGAATAATAAACATTTATCATGATATAAGGAAATATAAATAACAACTTTATTATTGCCTCTAGGGCATATTTCCTTCATAAGGTGGGTAAACATTGCAGTGTAGTCTCGTACTCTCGCCAAGATATGTCCAAATCCGGATATCCTTTTAAGATGTATTTTCTCCGTCTTTAAAAGAGTGTACTTCCAACTTTGTTGGAGGGTCAAACTATCTAAACGTTTGACCGAGTTTGTGCAAAAATATGCCAATGCTTGTGAAACCAAATAGGTATATGACGAAAATATACTTTACCATGAATCTAATGCTACTAATTCGATGGTATAAATGTTGGTCTATTATTGTATAAATACGGTCAAACATAAAAAAGTTTGACTTTTCAACAAAGTTGGTAGTACACTCTTTTAAGAACAAAGGGAGTATGGTTCATCGTGTTTGTTCGAAAATACCGATTTATAGGATTTCTAGATAATTTCTCTTTAGTTTTGTTTTATTTCTATGATGTGGCTTTAAGGTAATAAATAAATAATCGACATATGGTAAACTAAGCGTTCATCCATGCAAGGATACTTATTGACATACTTCTTCTGCCTAGATCAATTATACTAATAACACCGATTATGTGTGTATGAATGGTATCATTACTACGTGAAGATCAATATTGACCTAACCAAAAGCAATACAATACTACACAACACAACTATGCCAGACAAAAGATCCGAGACAAGCCATGAAAAACCCACCCCGAATAGGGCCTATTCGAGACGAGCCATGAAAACCCGCGAAAACCCATGGAAAATACGACATATGTTTTGTAAAATTGGTTAGCTTTGGCCACTCAATAACTAACGGTGGTTTGATAGATGATGTACTAGTTGGGCCACTTACTATGGCATCAGAACTTCAAGTTTTTCACTTTTTCCGGAAAGGCCTTATAAGTTCTATTTTTTTGAAATATTTACAAACAACGAATGTCGCAAAAATAAAACAAAACTAAAGAGAAATTATCTAGAAAGTCTTATAAATCGATAATTTCGAACAAACACGATCAAACATACAACTTAAAAGGATATCCGAATTTGGACATATCTTGGCGAGAGTACGAGACTACACTATAATGCTTACCCACCTTAGTGCCTTAGTGCCCAGAAGCAAGAAACCTAGGCCTAAGAAAATGAGGCATTCACCTATCAGCTTACAGGAAGCATGTAACACCCTGGATGTAACTTTCTATTTGTAACTCCGACTCTTGCCATTTTCGGCTATGTGATATGATATTCCTTCCGTGGTTAGGTTTTGTCTTCGTTTTGTTTTTGTTCACGTCATGCATTTCATATCATGTCATCATGTGCATCGCATTTGCATTCATGTTTGTTTCATGCATCCGGTCATTTTCCCCGTTGTCCGTTTCACAATCCGACGCTCTGTCGTGCCCCACCCCTCTAATCTCGTTTCGTGAGCGGGAGAATAACATTCTTGGAATGGGTCGAGATTTTTTGAGTGGCCTTGGTACATAACTGGTAGGCCGCCTGTCAAATTTCGTTCCATTTGAAGGTCGTTTGATGCACCAACGGTTAGCCGGGTAATCGCAAAGGTCTCTCTCTTGTTGCAGCCCAACACCCCTCCAAAATAGCCCACTAGCCCATCTAAACCCCCTCCATACTCTCCGTCGTTGGATCACGATCATGTTGGTGAAAACTGCACCTAATTTGGACAATCCTAGCTCCCTCTACCTATAAATATGTGCCTCTTCCCCTCTAATTCGCGGTACAAACCCTAAAAAAATCCTCCCCGCCACCACCGGACGAAATCCACCGCCGCACCCGCGCCAATCGGAGGCCGACATTTGTCCGTCGCGGCCAACCTCTCCGCCGCGCGCTGCCCGCCGGACCTCACCCCCCCGCCGCCAACCTCTCCGCCGCGTGCCGCCCGCCGGATCTCGCCCCCACGGCCGCCAAGCTCGTCGCCGGCGACTCCTCCAGCCAGATCCGGGAAAGAGCCGCCTGGACCCGCCGCCTCCTCGCCGACCCCGGCCACCACCTCCTCGCCGGAGTGCATGCACCGCCGCCTCGGTTTGTGTGCCGAACGAACCCTAGATCTAGATCCTGAGAGGTCGAATTCTTCCAAGTCCCTAACCTTTTTATGCCTTGTTCATCATGCCATATCTCCGTGCTTGGTGCTCCGTTTCATGCATATGATATATCAAAATGTTCATCTTGTGATGCTCTTCATGTTAGTGACATTTGCATGCATGTTACTGTCCATATTGATGCCATTGTCCTTGTTGCAAAAGTGTTATATGATGTTAACTGTTGTTTGTTAACAGAACTTGATGATTTGTCATTTTTGTTGCATTCTGTGTGTGCATCCTATGAGCATGATGTCTACATGTTTTATGATCTCCATCATGCCATATTTACAGGGGTGCAAGTCTTGTATTTTTGTAATCTATTTGGTGACTAGCACAAGCACGCAAAGTAGGCTTCATAATGTTGCTGATTTCAGATACTTCGTGATTTTGCCAAGTCCTTTTCCTGTTACATTTTGATGCCATGTAATCTTGTTGCTACCATGAGATCCATGCACATTTTGAGTTAGTTCAGTAAGCATGTTTTGTAGATGTGGTATTTCTCTATCCATTCATGCCTCTGGTTGCAATTATGGGGTACACTAGAATGTCATTTACTTGCTCTACTTTTGCTAAATATTGTTCCTAGCAGATGGTTAACATGTTATTCAATAGTGCCATGTGTTTTGCTAGTGATGCTTGTACCCTATGAACTTACTCTTTCCATGTTTAGCTTCTTTAATATTTCCACTTCATGTTGTTTAACTTGCCATGCCATGAAATGCCTTGTGGTGAGTGATTTGAGCTTGCAAAGTTGCTATCATGAATCTGTTTATGCCATGCTCTGTTTTTCTTCCAAGTCAGAAACTGTTCATATAACTTGCCATGTTTGCATGGGTGCCACATTATTTTCCATGCATCTTTGGCGAAAGTTCAGTAAGGGAGTTTGGTTCTATGTGTTTAGAACTAGCATGCTGATACGTCTCCAATGTATCTATAATTTTTGATTGCTCCATGCTATATTATCTACTGTTTTGGACTATACTGGGCTTTATTTTCCACTTTTATATTATTTTTGGGACTAACCTATTAACCGGAGGCCCAGCCCATAATTGCTGTTTTTTTGCCTATTTCAGTGTTTCGGAGAAACAGAATATCAAACGGAGTCCAAACGGAATAAAATCTTCAGGAACGTGATTTTCTCACCGAACATGATCCAGAAGACTTGGACCCTACTCCAGGGAGTCAAAGAGCAGGTCACGAGGGTGGGGGGTGCGCCCCCCTGCCTCGTGGGCCCCTTGGTGCTCCATCAACGTACTCCTTCCTCCTATATATACCTACGTACCCCCAAACGATTAGAACAGGAGCCAAAAACCTAATTCCACTGCCGCAACTTTCTGTATCCACGAGATCCCATCTTGGGGCCTGTTCCGGAGCTCCGCCGGAAGAGGGCCGTCATCACGGAGGGCTTCTACATCATCATAGCCCCTCCGATGAAGTGTGAGTAGTTTACCTCAGACCTTCGGGTCCATAGTTAGTAGCTAGATGGCTTCTTCTCTCTTTTTGGATCTCAATACAAAGTTCTCCCCCTCTCTTGTGGAGATCTATTCGATGTAATCTTCTTTTTGCGGTGTGTTTGTTGAGACCGATGAATTGTGGGTTTATGATCAAGTCTATCTATGAATGATATTTGAATCTTCTCTGAATTCTTTTATGTATGATTGGTTATCTTTGCAAGTCTCTTCGAATTATCTGTTTGGTTTGGCCAACTAGATTGATAGTTCTTGCCATGGGAGAAGTGCTTAGCTTTGGGTTCGATCTTGTGGTGTCCTTACCCAGTGAAAGAAGGGGCCACGTATTGTATCGTTGCCATCGAGGATAAGAAGATGGGGTTTATTTCATATTGCATGAATTTATCTCTCTATCATGTCATCTTGCTTAAGGCGTTACTCTGTTTTTAACTTAATACTCTAGATGCATGCTGGATAGCGGTTGATGAGTGGAGTAATAGTTGTAGATGCAGAATCGTTTCGATCTACTTGTCACGGACGCGATGCCTACATACATGATCATGCCTAGATATTCTCATAACTATGCTCAGTTCTGTCAATTGCTCAACAGTAATTTGTTCACCCACCATAGAATACTTATGCTCTGGAGAGAAGCCACTAGTGAAACCTATGGCCCACGGGTCTATTCTCATCATATCAATCTCCATCACTTTAATCTTGCTTTGCTTTTTTACTTTTCTTTTACTTTTTACTTTGCATCTTTATACCAAAAATACCAAAAATATTATATCTATCAGATCTCACTCTCGTAAGTGACCGTGAAGGGATTGAAAACCCCTAATCGCGTTGGTTGCGAGTAGCTATCGCTTTGTGTAGGTACAAGGGACTTGAGCGGGGCCTCCTACTGGATTGCTACCTTGGTTCTCAAAAACTGAGGGAAATACTTACGCTACTCTGCTGCATCATCCCTTCCTCTTCGGGGAAAACCAATGCAAGCTCAAGACGTAGCAAGAAGGATTTCTGGCGCTGTTGCCGAGGAGTCTACGCAAAAAGTCAACATACCAAGTACCCATCACAATCCCTATCTCTCGCATTACATTATTTGCCATTTGCCTCTAGTTTTCCTCTCCCCCACTTCACCCTTGCCGTTTTATTGTCTCTCTCTCTCTCTCTCTCTCTCTCTCTATCCTCCCTCTCTATTTGCCTCTTTTGCCTGTTTGCTTTTGTTTGCTTGTGTGTTAGATTGCCTGCTTGTCGTTATGTCTGAAATTGGGGAAGTTATCGCCAATATGGGCGATAACAATATCATGGAAAATTCTGATGCTCCTGCTAAAGAACCTACCATCTTTCATAAAAAAAAATTCTGTGTTGGTAGTGGTAATATTATTGGAAAAGGAGTTATTCAAGATTTCTTTACTTGTGCTGGTGCTTTACCTTCTATGGGTAGTTTTATCCTTCACAGAACTAGTAGTCTTGCGGACGCTATTGCCATTCTTGTAGTTGAACTTGAAAGACAATTCATGCACATGCATCCTTCCATACAAAGGATTTTTCTGGAATGATCTAATATTGAGCATTCTTCTGTTAAGCGTGCCGCTACTATCTTTTTGGCTCATGAGTTTAGATTCATAATAAAAGAAGCCAAAGAAATCTTTGCGCATTATAGGGTGGACGCTTGCCGTCCTCCCATAGAGGCTATCCTCTTTGATCAAGAAGAAATAATGCGTTTTCAATCTCTAGATTATGTTGCTTTCAATGAAAATATTAGAAAAAGGGTTCCTACCAATGTTTTAGTTGATAGAATTTCTGAACTTAATGATGATTTGGCTATTCGAAATAATGAACTAGGATATTCTCTTGAATATAGGCTTACAAAGTTCTGTCAAAAGAATGCTTATAATGATGAATTGGTTGTGCATTATGAAGGACCAAAGGAGGAACCTATACCTCCCAAGGTTGATCTTGGGGACTTTTGTCCCATTAAATTTAGTCCTTTTGATTACTTTTGCTTGCCTCAAAGAAAACTTGCTGCCGAACATAGAGAATATGAAATGAGTTTTAATAATCTATCTTACTATTATGGCAATAGTTAGGTCTATCCTCGCTTTTATGCCTAGCTAGGGGCGTTAAATGATAGAGCTTGTTGGGAGGCAACCCAATTTTATTTTTATTCCTTGCTTTTTGCTCCTGTTTAGTAATAAATAAATTATCTAGCCTCTGTTTTTGTTGTGTTTTTTGTGTTTAATTAGTGTTTGTGCCAAGTAGAACCGTTGGGAAGACTTGGGGAAAGTCTTGTTGAACTTGCTGTAAAAAACAGAAACTTTAGCGCTCACGAGAACTGCTGTAAGTTTTATTTGAAGAGTGTTATTTACTCAATTCTTTTTGAAGATGATTAATAGATAAATTACTCACGTCCAGAAATTTATTTGAGAATTTTTGGGGTTCCAGATCTTGCGCTAGCTACAGATTACTACAGACTGTTCTGTTTTTGACAGATTCTGTTTTTCGTGTGTTGTTTACTTATTTTGATGAATCTATGGCTAGTAAAATAGTTTATAATCCATATAGAAATTGGATTACAGTAGGTTTAACACCAATATAAATAAATAATGAGTTGATTACAGTACCTTGAAGTGGTCTTTTGTTTTCTTTCGCTAACGGAGCTCACGAGTTTTCTATTTTTAGTTTTGTGTTGTGAAGTTTTCAAGTTTTGGGTGAATTCTTTTGATGGATCATGGAACAAGGAGTGGCAAGAGCCTAAGCTTGGGGATGCCCATGGCACCCCCAAGATAATCCAAGGATACCAAAAAGTCAAAGCTTGGGGATGCCCCGGAAGGCATCCCCTCTTTCGTCCACTTCCATCGGTAATTTACTTGGAGCTATATTTTTATTCGCCAACATGATATGTGTTTTTCTTGGAGCGTCTTGTATTATTTGTGTCTTTGTGTCTTAGTATGCCACAATCATCCTTTCTGTACACACCTTTTGTGAGAGCCATACATGAATTAAAATCTGATAGAATACTCTATGTGCTTCACTTATATCTTTTGAGCTAAGTAGTTTTGCTCTATGTGCTTCACTTATATCTTTTGAGCTAAGTAGTTTTGCCCTATGTGCTTCACTTATATCTTTTGAGCGAAGTAGTTTTGCTCTATGTGCTTCACTTATATCTTTTGAGCTAAGTAGTTTTGCTCTATGTGCTTCACTTATATCTTTTGAGCTAAGTAGTTTTGCTCTATGTGCTTCACTTAGATCTTTTAGAGCACGGTGGTGGATTTGTTTTAAAGAAACTATTGATCTCTCATGCTTCACTTAAATTATTTGAGAGTCTTAATAGCATGGTAATTTGCTTAATAATAATATGCTTGGTATTCAATATTTGTGAAACTTTCTTTTGAGTGTGTTGAATACTAAGAAAAGTTGGATGCTTGATAATTGTTTTGAGATATGGAGGTGATAATATTAAAGTCATGCTAGTTGAGTAGTTGTGAATTTAAAGAATACTTGTGTTAAAGTTTGTGATTCCCGTAGCATGCACGTATGATGAACCGTTATGTGATGAAGTCGGAGCATGATTTATTTATTGATTGTCTTCCTTATGAGTGGCGGTCGGGGACGAGCGATGGTATTTTCCTACCAATCTATCCTCCTAGGAGCATGCGCGTAATACTTTGCTTTGATAACTTCTAGATTTTTGCAATAAGTATATGAGTTCTTTATGACTAATGTTGAGTCCATGGATTATACGCACTCTCACCCTTCCACCTTTGCTAGCCTCTCTAATACCGCGCACCTTTCGCCGGTATCATACACCTACCATATACCTTCCTCAAAACAGCCACCATACCTACTTATTATGGCATTTCCATAGCCATTCCGATATATATTGCCATGCAACTTTCCACCATCTAGTTCATCATGACACATTCATCATTGTCATATTGCTTAGCATGATCATGTAGTTGACATAGTATTTGTGGCAAAGCCACCGTTCATATTTTTTTCATACTTGTCACTCTTGATTCATTGCATATCCTGGTACACCGCCGAAGGCATCCATATAGAGTCATACTTTGTTTTAGAATCAAGTTGTAATCATTGAGTTGTAAATAAATAAAAGTGTGATGATCATCATTCAATAGAGCATTGTCCCAAAAAAAGAGAAAGGCCAAAGAAAAAAAGAAGGCCCAAAAAAATAAAAAATAAAAAGGGGCAATGCTACTATCCTTTTTTCCACACTTGTGCTTCAAAGTAGCACCATGATATAGCGAGTCTCATATATTATGCTTCAAAGTAGCACCATGTTCTTCATATAGAGAGTCTCATATGTTGTCACTTTCATATACTAGTGGGAATTTTACATTATAGAACTTGGCTTGCATATTCCAACGATGGGCTTCCTCAAATTTCCCTAGGTCTTCGTGAGCAAGCAAGTTGGATGCACACCCACTTAGTTTCATTTTGAGCTTTCATACATTTATAGCTCTAGTGCATCCGTTGCATGGCAATCCCTACTCACTCACATTGATATCTATTGATGGGCATCTCCATAGCCCGTTGATACGCCTAGTTGATGTGAGACTATCTTCCCCTCCTTTTTGTCTTCTCCACAACCACCATTCTATTCCACCTATAGAGCTATATCCATGGCTCACGCTCATGTATTGCATGAAGATTGAGAAAGTTTTGAAAAAGTTAAAGTATGAAACAATTGCTTGGCTTGTCATTGGGGTTGTGCATGATTTAAATACTTTGTGTGGTGAAGATGGAGCGTAGCCAGACTATATGATTTTGTCGGGATAACTTTCTTTGGACATGTTATTTTGAGAAGAAATAATTTCTTTGTTAGTATGCTTGAAGTATTATTATTTTTATGTCAATATAAACTTTTGTCTTGAATCTTTCTAATCTGAATATTCATACCAAAATTAAGAAGATTTGCATTGAAATTATGCCAAGTAGCACTCCGCATAAAAAATTCTCTTTTTATCATTTACCTACTCGAGGACGAGCAGGAATTAAGCTTGGGGATGCCTGATAAGTCTCCAACGTATCTATAATTTTTGATTGCTCCATGCTATATTATCTACTATTTTGGACTATATTGGCCTTTATTTTCCACTTTTATATTATTTTTCGGACTAACCTATTAACCGGACACTACTAGGGAAAAGCCTAGCAGCAGCGCGGGTTTTGGGCCTATTAGCAGCGCGGGGCCGGCGCTACTAATAAGGCGCTACATCTAACGTATAGCAGCAGCGCGGGTGCCACCCGCGCTACTACTACGTCCGTTAGTAGTAGCGTGGGTAAAAACCCGCGCTACTACTAACCCGCGGAATTTTTTTTTCGAATTTTTTGCGTGAATTTTCAAATTTCTGAATTATTTTAACCTCTAATCTCTAATCACCCTCATCGCTGCTCAATTTAATCTCTAATCACCCCTCATCATTCCAAATCATCTAACTTCTCGGATGGTCACCCATCCTCTCACTACTCCAGCCTGAGCACGCATAACTTCCGGGTTCTATTCTCCCTCGATTCCAAGTCTGCACTTGTTGTTTTCCTGACAATAGTAAGATGTCAATCCTATTAACCCTCGGGAGTTTAGCTTGAGCATGAAGTCACACATTTCGCTGTTTGAGTTTAAAACTATTGTTCTAAAAAACAATAATTATTTAGTAACACTAATAATTCTTGAATAAGGAGTTTGACCACATTTTGACCAAAGTTTGACCACAGTTTGACCAGATTTGACCAAAATTCCAAAAAACTGAAATAATTATTTAGTAACACTAATATTCTTGAATAATTATTTAGTAACACTAATACTTCTTGAATAAGTAGTTTGACCATAGTTTGACCAGATTTGACCAAAATTAAAAAAAACTGAAATTTGAGCATAACTTTTTTTCCTTTTAGAATTTGAGGATTCTAAAAATTTGCAAACAGGCCGTAGGCCGTCTCCGTCGTATACGGATTTTCGTGCTGAACATTTTGATATATTATACGTTTTTTCTGACATCGTATGCAAAAGTTATAGCCGTTTTACATTTTCCCTACACTTTTGCAAAACATGTCCAAATTTAAGTTTTTAAATTTTCCTAACTAGTAGATGTAGTAACATAACTACATCTCGAAGGATTTTAATTTTTGAAACATTTTGATATATTATACGTTTTTTTCTAACATTGTATGCAAAAGTTACAACCGTTTTACATTTTCCCTACACTTTTTGCAAAACATGTCCAAATTTAAGTTTTTAAATTTTCCTAACTAGTAGATGTAGTAACATAACTACATCTCGAAGGATTTTAATTTTTGAAGTTTTTATCATTTTCTTTTGCTTTTTACAAAACCGAAAAGGCGATCCACCGGGGGGGGGGGGTAGAGTTTCAAAATGGGACCTTTAGTAGTAGCGAGGGATTTTACCCCTCGCTACTACTATGGCATGTCCCGGAGGGGCACGGTTGAGACCTCTTAGTAGTAGCGAGGGGTAAAAACTTAGTAGTAGCGCGGGTTTATAACCCTCACTACTACTATGGCATGGTCCAGGGGCACGGTCGAGACTGCTTAGTAGTAGCGAGGGGTAAAAACCAGCGCTACTGCTATCAACTTAGTAGTAGCGAGGGTTAAAAACCCGCGCTACTACTATGGCATGTCCCGGGGGGCACGGTAGAGACCACTTAGTAGTAGCGAGGGTAAAAAACCAGCGCTACTGCTATCAACTTAGTAGCAGCGAGGGTTAAAAACCCGCGCTACTGCTACTTAGCAGCATCGCCTGATTTTAAAGCGCGCTGCTGGTAAGATTCTGTGTATAGGCTTTTCCCTAGTAGTGGGAGGCCCAACCCAGAATTGCAGTTTTTTGCCTATTTCAGTGTTTCGGAGAAACAGAATATCAAACAGAGTCCAAACGGAATAAAATCTTCGAACATGATTTTATCACCGAACGTGATCCAGGAGACTTGGACCCTACTCCAGGGAGTCAAAGAGGAGGTCCCGAGGGTGGGGGGCTCCCCCCCTAGGGCGCGCCCCTGCCTCGTGGGCCCCTTAGTGCTCCACCGACGTACTCCTTCCTCCTATATATACCTACGTACCCCAAACGATCAGAACATGAGCCAAAATCCTAATTCCACCGCCGCAACTTTCTGTATCCACGAGATCCCATCTTTGGGCCTGTTCCGGAGCTCCGCCGGAAGAGGGCCGTCATCATGGAGGGCTTCTACATCATCATAGCCCCTCCGATGAAGTGTGAGTAGTTTACCTCAGACCTTCGGGTCCATAGTTAGTAGCTAGATGGCTTCTTCTCTCTTTTTGGATCTCAATACAAAGTTCCCCCCCTCTCTTGTGGAGATCTATTTGATGTAATCTTCGTTTTGCGGTGTGTTTGTTGAGAGCGATGAATTGTGGGTGTATGATCAAGTCTATCTATGAATAATATTTGAATCTTTTCTGAATTCTTTTATGTATGATTGGTTATCTTTGCAAGTCTCTTCGAATTATCCGTTTGGTTTGGCCAACTAGATTGGTAGTTCTTGCCATGGGAGACGTGCTTAGCTTTGGGTTCGATCTTGCGGTGTCCTTACCCAGTGACAGAAGGGGCAGCAAGGCACGTATTGTATCGTTGCCATCGGGGCTAACAAGATGGGGTTTATTTCATATTGCATGAATTTATCTCTCTACATCATGTCATCTTGCTTAAGGCGTTACTCTGTTTTTAACTTAATACTCTAGATGCATGCTGGATAGCGGTCGATGAGTGGAGTAATAGTAGTAGATGCAGAATCGTTTCGATCTACTTGTCACGGACGTGATGCCTATATACATGATCATGCCTAGATATTCTCATAACTATGCTCAATTCTGTCAATTGCTCAACAGTAATTTGTTCACCCACCGTAGAATACTTATGCTCTTGAGAGAAGCCACTAGTGAAACCTATGGCCTCCAGGTCTATTCTCATCATATCAATCTCCATCATTTTAATCTTGCTTTGATTTTTTACTTTGCTTTTACTTTTTACTTTGCATCTTTATACCAAAAATACCAAAAATATTATATCTATCAGATCTCACTCTCGTAAGTGACCGTGAAGGGATTGGCAACCCCTAACCGCGTTGGTTGCGAGTAGCTATCGCTTTGTGCAGGTACGAGGGACTTGAGCGTGGCCTCCTACTGGATTCATACCTTGGTTCTCAAAAACTGAGGGAAATACTTATGCTACTCTGCTGCATCATCCCTTCCTCTTCGGGGAAAACCAACGCAACCTCAAGACGTAGCACATGCCATGCCTTTGGTTGCCATGATAGGTTCATGTAGCATGTTGTTTGCTTGCTCTAAACATTGCTTATGATGCTGTTTTGACATGCTAGTATTTTCTCTAAGTCTATGAAACTGATATCTTTTGCATGTTTGGGATGCTATTTTGAGCTTGTTCTAGTAAGAACTAGTAGGAGCTTACTGTTCATGATTTATAGAGCTTCATATGTACTTTATGGTTATATGCTTTGTTGCCATGTTGGAATGTTGTAGCATAGTTTCTTGTTGCATTCTAAGTGCTATGGTGCTGTTAATCGTAGATTTGCATCATTCTTGTTTTGTTTGTCATTTGCAAACCGTGCATCCGTTTCCGGTGATCCTTATATCGGTTTCAACCGAAATCACCTCATCTTTTCAGCGGCATACTTGTTTTCACAAGTTTATGCCTTGATCATATTTTTCCTTCCGGAGTACCCATATGCATTGCACATCATATCTTGCATTCCATGCCATGCCTTGCATCATGTTGCTTGTGCATTACACCGTGATTGATTGTTGTTCCGTTGCTTGTGTTCTTGCTTTCGGTAGAGCTAGGAGACGAGTATGTGAACGAGGAACCTGTTGAGTACACTAACGAGGATCAAGCTTTCGACAACTCAGAGAATTTTGCAGGCAAGATGACCATACCCTCGATATCAGTTCTATCTTTGCTTCCTAGTTGTTCGTTCTATCGCTATGTCGCGCTACCTACCACTTGTTATATCATGCCTCCCATATTGCCATGTCAAGCCTCTAACCCACCTTCCTAGCAAACCGTTGTTTGGCTAAGTTACCGCTTTTGCTCAGCCCCTCTTATAGCGTTGCTAGTTGCTGGTGCCTTGCAGGTTGTTCCATGTTGGAACATGGATATGTTGGGATATAACCATTATCTCTTATTTTAATTAATGCATCTATATACTTGGTAAAGGGTGGAATGCTCAGCCTTATGCCTGGTGTTTTCTTTCACTCTTGCCGCCCTAGTTTCTATCATACCGGTGTTATGTTCCTTGATTTTGCGTTCCTTACGCCGTTGGGGTTATGGGACCCCCTTGACAGTTCGCCTTAAATAAAACTCCTCCAGCAAGGCCCAACCTTGATTTTACATTTGCCTACCTAAGCCTTTTCCCTTGGGTTCTGCAGACCCGAGGGTCATCTTTATTTTAAACCCCCGGGCCAGTGCTCCTTTGAGTGTTGGTCCAACATGGGCGATGTTCAGCGTCCCCTGGGCACCCAGGGTCTATGCCAACCCAACGTCTTGCCCATCCGGTGTGCCCAGTGAACGAGATATGTGCAGCTCCTATCGGGATTTGTCGGCACATTCGAGCGGTCTTGCTGATCTTGTTTTACCATTGTCGAAATGTCTTGTAACCGGAATTCCGAGACTGATCGGGTATTTCTGGGAGAAGGAATATCCTTCGTTGATCATGAGAGCTTGTACTGGGCTAAGTTGGCACACCCCTGCAGGGTATAAACTTTTGAGAGCCGTGTCCGCGGTTATGTGGCAGATGGGAATTTGTTAATATCCGGTCATAGAGAACTTGACACTTGACTTAACTAAAATGCATCAACCATGTGTGTAGCCGTGATGGTCTCTTTTCGTCAGAGTCCGAGAAGTGAACACGGTTTGGGTTATGTTTAAACGTAAGTAGCTTCAGGATCACTTCTTGATCAATTATAGTTTCATGACTGTTGCGTAGCCTCTCATTTTACTCTTATTTGCGTATGTTAGCCACCATATTTGCTTAGCGCTTGCTGCAGCTCCACCTCATTACCTTATTCTACCCATAAGCTTAAATAGTCTTGATCTCGTGGATGTGAGATTGCTAAGTCCTCGTGATTTACGGATACTTCCAAACAGTTACAGGTGCCGATGATACCAGTGCAGGTGATGCTACTGAACTCAAGTGGGAGTTCGACGAGGACCTTGGTAATTACTATGTGTCCTTTCCTAATGATCAGTAGTGGAGCTCAGTTGGGACGATCAGGATATAGCATTTGGGGTTTATCCTCCTTTTTCTTTTGTTTTTCACCGTAGTCGGTCTATGAGTGTATTTGGATGATGTATGAATTATTTATGTGAAAAAATTCCTTCTTTAACACTATCTTAAATTTCGTTTTCTTATTTAACACTGGAAAACTTTTTCTTCCTTATCTAACAATGAGTCTAAATTTTATGCCTTTTATAACACTTTCGTTCATTTTAAGCCTAAATGACACCTGAAAAGATCTTTTTACCCCTCATGTGGTATGTGTGTGTGTGCGGGCACTGCAAGGCAATAGCACACAGACAAGTAGTGTAGTAGCACACACGCAGCCGCTCGTACACATGCAACAACACACACGCATGCGCTGTTGTAAATTCACCACATGATCGATCACATCAATTCAGACGACACATGCGCACGAGAAACTGATAGCCAAGGGCCATTATCGTGAACGCTTTTCTCTTTATTATCTTGTTTTCTCCATGTTACAAATCTGACCGTACAGACCATGCACAAAAACCGACTGAAAGTAAACCTTGATCTAGACGGACACGCACACACCCAAAGCTATCTAAGCTAGTACGGCTACCCTAATACTAACTCGAATAGGACTCCGTAGTACTACCACGTATACATCCCAGCCAGATTACTAGTGATTTTTCAAATCTAATTAACCGGCATCGCTGATCATCCTTTACTAATCCTGTAAAATGACCCTACGTACTAGTAGTTCTCAAATATAACACATATGCTTGGATTACACTTAACATGCGCGCACACACAGCAGCACACACAACAACACATACGCACACAACAGCACACACGAACACACAGTAGCACACGCAGTCACACACATGCACGCAGTACACACGCAACATCAGTAGCACACATGTTCGCACACACAGCAGCACGTACACGCACAAACATACTACATGAGGGGCAAAAGGGTCTTTTCATGTGTCATTGAGGCTCAAAATAGACAGAAGTGTCATAAAAGGCATAAAATTTAGACTTGTTGGCAGATAGGGAAGAATAGAGCATAAAATTTAAACACAATGTTAAATAAGGAATTCTCTCTATTTATATATTGTGTGACGTGGCGAGTGTAAGCCAACTCTATTTATCCCTTTCTTGTTCATTACATGGGATGTTTGTGAAGATGACCCTTCTTGCGGGAAAACCACTATGCAGTTATGCCTCTAAGTCGTGCCTCGACACGTGGGAGTTATAGCCGCATCATTGACGTTACAAAGCCAATTAGTTTCAGTCGCGTACTATAAGCCAATTAGTTCTAGTCGGCCAACAGTTAGCCGACGAAGCCCAATCGGCCCGCTAGCTGATAGGGTACTAATCGGCCTACTCTTGGCCGACTGGATCCAGTCGACCACCAGATGGCTGACTATGTATTATTTTTGAAAAAAAATAAAATCGACATAATATTTTTGAAAATTAATTAAAAATGTATTATATAAAAAAAAATTAGCCGGATCTGTGTTTTCATGGCATGTTTGAATGTTTAGTTTGAAAACTAAAACAATTCCACATAGGGCGAAACCTTAAAAATAATGGTTCTAAAATAAATCCCCCCGTTCAAACATTTTTCAGAAGTTGCATAAACATTTTATTATACACACTTGAATATTTTATTAGGTGACTATGTAAGTTTTCCATTGATTATGAAACATTTCCTTAAATTATGTTTTCATACAATTTTTTTCCATCTCTATATGTATTGTATTCTTTAATTTTTAGTAAAGTGCGTGAACATTCTTTTGACACATGTGATTTCAAATCGACAAAGCTGAAATGGCCACGGTCCAAGGTAATTAAGTAGTAGTAGCTACGTCCGTGTATATCTTTAATTCTAGTTTCAATACCATTATCATGCTTGATTATTATCTTATTGAATTCTATTCTCGTAAAGTGCATGAGGCAGAAAAAGGGGAATAATTTATGTGCATACTATGTTTGCGAGAACATTCACTTTATGATCAAAAGGAGCAGAGATGCAAGACATATTTGGGTACGTAAACACTATTCACGATTTTTTATCCCACACGATAATACACACACACACAACTAATATATTCATATTGATCTCCTTCTTTAAAGATGGTGGAGATGCGGGATAGGCTAATACCAAAGGACCGCATAAGAGCACTTCAAGAGAAAAATTCAGGATTTTTACTTGAGCAGGTCATATCTCTCGGTGGAGAATACCATTACACCTAATGCCTGCATGTAATGATATGCAAATTGTAGGACAAATCGTATATACTAAAGGTCCCCAACCCTCGGCGTGCGCTGCCGGCCACGTGGAAGAGATCTAGTCCCAGGTCGTGGCCAACGGGGTGTGAGAGCCTTTAGTCCCGATTTATTTGTCCTGGTTGGTGACCCGGGACTAAAGGCCCTTCCGAACCGAGACTAAAGGTTGTTCCTCTACTAGTGGACATGAACATTTGACCATATAATATGAAATATGAAAAGTATCTCTTAATACAAATTCCCATTCAGTCATATTTTGGAAGTTGCATGGAAATTTAGTTTTACACGGTTGGAACAATTTTTAGCAGGCATGAACATTTTCCAAAGATGGCCAAACATTTATTTTTAAACCCATAGAAAATAGATACTACAATAGTATGATATATTCACTTATTATAAAATATGTTTTGTAAATTACATTTTTAGTAGAACAATTTTATTTTCTTAGTCTAGTTATTTAGTGGAACTTTCTTAATCTAGTTAAATCGCAAAAGCATCTACTACCCCTTACTGCCATGCTAGTCGGGCCGGGCCATTGGTGATTCCCTGCTAGCAGTGTGTGAGGTTTTCTTTGCAGACGACAACCCATGAAATGGATTTTTTAATGAGAAATGGAACAGATTCACGTTCTTCTAGATAAAATCTCTTGTGTTTGAATCAAATCACCAAAGATATATAATAATTAATCACAATTAATAATTTCTTCGATTGACATGAATTCGTTACATGGTCACAATTAATAATTATTAATCACAATTAATAATTATATTCACAATTAATATTTCTTCGATTGACATGAATTAAAGCAATGATCAATCATTTAATATATACTTCTAATAAGCTAGGCATACACATCTATATAGACACACAAATCAGAATAACATAACATAACAACATAAAGACAGGAAGAAATTGTATGTAGGTGAGCGTAACCAGACTCCTACCCTCTTGTACTGTACACCATGGCGATGGTGAAGAAGAGCACAAGCGTCCTGTGTCTCGTGGCCACCGTCATGGTGGTCATGGCTACCACCCTTCTTCTCTCCTCCTGCGACGCCCACAAAGAGGTTGATAAGTGAATTTTATCATTCAATTTGCAAAGAGCAGGAGATTAAGGGCATTTTCCAGATTATACTTGGAAACCACATTTTCTTATATTTTTATGTCTACGGACTTGCAGGCAGATGAGACTGCTGCGTTTCCCTTGCCGGCGCCATGCTACTCCACCTCTTTGCCAAACTATATCGATGACAAGTGCAAGAAGTTTTGTGGCGGCGAAGGCAAGCCGCCGGGCCCCAAGGCATTATGCAATGACAACAATAACTGCTGTTGTCCTGTCATTCAAGTATAAGCGTCTGTTGAAGCAACTGAGCTAAGAAATAATTAAATAAAACTATATTCGTAATTGTTTTTGATCTGGGAGCATGCAGCGTGGACTGTTGCCCAGACTCATCAAGATGTTTTCAAATCATTGTAAACCGACTTTTCGATAATTTGTTGTGTTCGGCAGCTTTTGTTTATCCTGTGTGTATCTCTAGTTCGTGTATGTGGAGACCGATTGAAAATAATTAAGTTTAACAGAAATGGTTGATTTGTTTTTGAAAAGGAGGATTAATCCCAGCATCTACATCAAGCGATGCACACAACCATTTATTAAATAGTCTCGAATCTCAAACAAAAATGGTGGTTGCTTGCTTGTTGACACCATGTGTTCTTGTTTCTTGAGTAGATGGGCATGGTATGTGAGCAAGCTCTTTTAGCCTTTCAAACTTGACACACGATGCAAGTCTTTCTACAGGTCCAGTGCATGTTCGTTAATGTTGTCTTGTTCCCATTTAGCCCTGTAAGCATATTTTGAATGTTTACTTGCCAATTATGTCAAAATGTATGTGTCAATTGAGTATGTTGCTATAAGTGAAATATTTGCAGACTAATGGTTGCTCATGACAAATGTTCCATGTCGAACTGATGGGCATTATGAGAAGTCCTTGTTGGAGTTTCCCCACAATAAAAAGTACATGTGTGTGTCGAGAAGTCCTTATTAGCATTACCGAAAGTCCTTGTCAGCATTATCATGATCTTGTTAATAATTTTACTTGAGACCACCATGATCCATTCCTTAAAATTCAATTAAATTCCATCCCGTTTTCATTACATCATGAGATTTTTGAAGTTTTCTCCTACGCAAATTGTTTTATTTGTAGAATAAATTTATTTTTGCAATCGTTCTTCAACATGGTTCTATTGAGTCCAATGTCATAAATTTTCACACTGTTCTAATATTTCAAGAAATATTATGGGTCTTTTCTATGGTGCAACCGAACAATTTGTACTACAAATAACATATTTTGAAGTTTCTCATAATTTAGCAATGCCATGGCACTAAATTCCTACCTTATTTGTATTCATGTATTTCCTGAAATATTATGTCCAAATTAGGCTCTACCACCATCCATTCTTCAAGGCATCACACAAATTTAACCGTTACAAAATGTTATGAAAATTTTGCAAGTACTCAACTCATAATTTATCAAAATTTTCATAATTACTAGATTAGAAAAAAAACTTTTTATGCGTTGCGACTCAAAAGCTAAGGATGTTTGGCAATAATACTTGTACGATTTGACTATTCATTGCCGATAAGGAATGACATAGTACAATAAAAACACATTTTCTTCCCCCAACCTTTGGATTGGTGCAACCTACTACTCCCTCTGTTCACAAATATAAGATGTTCAAAACAGTGTGCGATATACATACACATTTTAGTGTGTTTGTTCACTTATTTCAGTCTGTATATGGTTCATATTAAAAAATTCATAACATTTTACATTTTTGAATAGAAGGAGTACCATTTAGAATACGAAATCTCCTCGCTATTCCATTACGTATTCATTCCACGGTTGCTAGCTCAAACCTCACCCACCAAACTTCTGCACAAAAGAAAAAGGTGATGAGTAGATAATAACTCCCAGCCATCCCAAGATAGCATTTTGACAACTCAAGGACAAAGACTTAAAGAGTTGTGTTTTTCTCCTTTAGTTTTCTTTTTACAGGGATGGGCTTCATGTTTTTTTAGGTGCGAAAGGTTTGGCAGTCCTACTGGCTGTAGTACTACCGGTACATACTAGCCCGTCGTGTCAAGCTCTAGGCACTCTAGCTAGTACTGTTGTTCTCCGAGCCAACACGATACCCCCACACAAAACATTGACATGAGAACCCCAAGCGCGTCCTCGACTTGTCCAGGATTGAAGAACGAAACTACTATGCACATGACAATGCAGAGACGACATGTGAACGATGCCTATGTAATGGATGATGCAATCCATTGTCCAGATTTCGTCTGAAATGCTATCGTCCGTCACTGCTCATTGTAGAAAGATCCGTAGATTTGAAAAACTGAAAAACACGGGCCCATATATATACATAAAAACTATTCTGATCATGGGATCAAACTAATATTCTGATCACAACCTGAACTGCCTGTCTAACTCGCCTGAACTTCCCTATGTACGAACCCGACCTTCGGGCTATCTTCGCAACCGTGGCTTCCGCCGTGAATTATTCTGGTTAGTGTAATCTAGAAAATTTTTTAGCAACTAAATACCGGTTTTAAATAGGAATCTCGCTCGTTGGCGGATTTTGCTCTCGGGTCGTGATGAAATTGCATTTTTTTTGCAATTTTACTGCCTGAGTTGTTCGACCTGAACTTCTCCCAATGCTAGGTTGAACTTCCGACAACATTGCCCAAATGGGGCTTGCGATATACCGTTGGAAAACTATGGACACCAGTATCATGACCCAAGTTAAATTTTTGGCAAAATGTAAGCGGTTTAAGAGCAGTTTTGAAAACCATTTTTTCATCATACAAAAAACATGAATCATATTTTTGATCGCATTTTAAAACCGTTCATGGGAATGAGGCAAATAATATGGCATTGGAAAGCTGCTGCAAAACCGCCCCTTCCACATGTTGAAAGTTTTCTCTAATTCCCTACGATTAAAGAGTAATTTGGAAAATCGTAAAATTTCACAAACCAAACAGCCGAGTTCGTATTTTCGATGTCATTTCTAAACGGCTAATCCAGTTGAGGCACATGATCTGGCGTTGGAAAGCTTATGAAAATGTGCTACTTTTTCATGTTGAAAGTTTTTTCTAATTTTGAACGGTTTAAAAGTGATTCATCAAACGGTCCAAGTTGCACCGAGTTTGTATTTTCAAGCTAATTTTTTAACCGTACGTCCGAATGTAGCAAATGATATGGCGTTGGAAATATTGAGGAAATGCAAAACTTTTTGATATATATTGTTTCTCCCAATTCCTTACTTTTTAAGTCAATTTTGAAAATGGCTAAAAACGTGTTTTCACTGTAATTTCTACAAACTTTGTCAGAATGGGGCAAATAGTATACCGTTGAAAAGCTAAGGAAAAAGCGAAACTTTTTCATGTTGATGGTTTTCTCTGATTCCTAGCCATTTTCAAGTAATTTCGAAAATGGCGAGATCATTCGTTCTTCCTTTATCGCGAAACAGATTCTTCAAAAATGCACCGCGTGAAGAACCTGAACTTCTCGGCATGTCTACTTGTACTTCACTGTGTTTTTCACGTGCTTTTTCTGCCCGTAGCTCTCCATCCACTCACCGGAACACTCACCGGAATTGAGCAAGTAATATACCGGTGGAAAGCTGATTTAAACACGTAACTTTCCCGTGTTGATCATTTTTTCATACTCGCGACGATTTTAAAAGTTTTTCATCTCAAATTCATTCACTATAGTAGTCGAACTTCCTATTGTTTTCACGTTGAACTTCTGTGACGTATTTTCGTTTGTAATTTTCTCATCCATTTCGTCAGTGTTACACAAATGATATTCTTTTTGTACAAACCCCTGTCACAATATTATTTTTTACTTTCTCCGACAAAGGACTTGAACTTACACAAATGACATTCCTGTCGTTGTGAAGTAAATTAGAGAAATGACGAGATCATGATTTCTGCCTTCATTGTGAATGGAAACGCACTGCGTGAGGTAGTTGAACTTCTCGGGCATGTCTGTTTGAACCTCACTATGTTTTTGACTTGTTGTTTTTTGCACTGCGTGAAGTCGTTGAACTTCTGGGGATGTGTGTTTGAACTTCACTCTGTTTTACTTTATTGTTTTTTTCTTATATGAAATACACACCAAGTAGTATGTGAACTTCTGGTTATTATCACTTTGAACTTCTCTCTGGTTTGAGAGAATTATTTTAAAACACAAAAAACAACATATTTTTTTATGTATTTTGGACATCTAAATACACGGTGAACCTCTCTCACAATTTTTTTTGAACTTTTTCTCACCGAGCACTTGAACTTCTAGCAACCATTTTTTTATGTATATGAGTTGTTTTTAAAAGTGCAAAATATGGTGTTGTGTTTTTTACTTTTTGAACAGGTAAATTCTAGGTTTTAATAAAATCCGAACCTCTCTATTATTTCAATTTGAACTTCACCTTTTTATATTTTTGAGTAAAGAATTGTATTCGATTTTTATACAAAAAAATCTAACATGGAAATACAAGGTGAACCTCTCTCGCAAGAATTTTTGAACTTCTCCGGATAGAGCACTTAAACATCTTTCAACAAACCTTTTAAACTTTTATTTATATATACTTTTATTCTCACCTGAAATGCATTCCTTGCAGTACTGGAACTTCTCATTGTTTTCACTATGAACTTATTTCAATAGGTAAGAATTTTCTGTATACATAAAAACGTGTTTTAAATGGTATACATGAAAATTTTAAGCTATTCATCGTAATGTAGCACATATTATACCAGTGATTTTTTACAATAAAACATAATCTGCTTATGGTATTTTTTCAAAATGAATATTACCAGTGTTTGTGAGTGATTTTTGTTATAACCATGAGATCAAGACACACACACATACACACATAGTAACTTGGGAATCATCACTTTTTTCTATTTAGGCATAAATAAAGTCGTATAACTTTTAAAAAATTGAACTTCGTACTTTAATTTTGCATAGAAACAAGAAGATTTTGTGTTTTTGTATACATCGAACTACTCCATTTTTTAGTGTGAAATTCTTGATTTTCTTTTTGAAATCGAATTGCTCCAAAAAATGCCAAAAACGACACTACCCATTTTAGCAATGTTTTTTTAATTTTTATAGACATCAAACCTCTCTATATTTTCAATTTTTGAACCTATTTGTGTATTTTTAGAAATCACAAAAATAGGAGTCTTTTTAGTAAATGTCGAACTTCTTCATTATTTCAAACTGAACTTCTTGGTTTATTCGTTAGTAATGGAAAAAATTCAAGTTTTTGTAATAAATATCGAACTGCTCCGTTTTCTGAAATTGAACTTCTTAGTTTATTATTTAGTAACGAGGAAAACCCGACTTTTTCATATACATTGAACTACTCTATTTTTTAAAATTTAACTTCTTGGTTTTTTTAATCCGGAATTCTTGGTGTTAATCATTTGTAAGAGAAAAAAATCCTAGTTTTGTGATAAACATCGAACCACTCAATTTTAATTTTGAACTTCTAGGATCTTTTAAAAAACATAAAAAGTGTTGTAATAAACATCGAACCACTCAATGTTTGTAATAAACATTGAATGGCTCCTTTTACTCAAATTTGAACTTCTAGTTTTTATTTGGATTTTTTAGTTGATCTTCTTGGTTTTGTACTAAATATTGAACTTCTCGGTTATTTAAAATTGAACCTCTATGTTTTTATATAACCCCTTTTTTATTAAAATATTGAACTTCTTTGTACTTTTAATTTGTCTTTCTCGGTTCTGTAATAAGTATTGAACCTCTATGTTTGTGAAATTTAAACCTCTAGTTTCTTTTGGAAACATGGAAAATGCTTTCTTTAAATAATTTTTTGAACTACCATTTTTAAATTTTTTTGAACTTCTTCGTTAAAAAAAGAGGGATAAATCCTTTTTTGCAAACATTGAATAGCTTTGTTGCTTTTAATTTGAACTTTTAGGTTTTTATTTTGCTTCGTTCACACCACATTTATCCAATTTGTTAAGGAAAATTCCAACATGGTCTCTTTTTTTTGTTGTATGAAACTCTTGTTTCCTCTGCACTTATCTAGCTTACGTATTTGAGCTTACATACTTCTAAGACCCGAATTTCACATTTTTTACCATTTCATACTTCATAGTTAATCTTTCTCACACAAATGCACCAATTTCATAAACAAACTTCCTCTCACAGATGCACAAGAATGGATTCTTTTTTCTCACCTGAACTACCTGCATGGGAAAGCCGAAGATAAGTTTGTTTTGTCTCTCTCAAACAAAAGTTCTTTATATTATTCAACTGAAAAATTAAACACAACAAACAATGAGCTTTTTGGCTCCCAACCACCTATATATATTTTGAACCTTTTTTTCTGTGTCATTGAAGTGTGCGTTCACGGTAAAAACCACATAAGCAAGCACATCCATGCTTTGGCTAAGCGAGTTAGAGAGACAGAGAGAGTGCTAGAGAAAAAATCTGTTGACCAAAAGCTGTAGTTTATTTCCACCACACACCGCTCTAGCCTATCCTCATTCTCTGTCTTCTCATTTTTTTGATCTACTAACATTCTCAGCAAATATCTGTTGGAAATATGCCCTAGAGGCAATAATAAATTGATTATTATTATATTTCCTTGTTCATGATAATCGTTTATTATCCATGCTAGAATTGTATTGATAGGAAACTCAGATACATGTGTGGATACATAGACAACACCATGTCCCTAGTAAGCCTCTAGTTAACTAGCTCGTTAATCAATAGATGGTTACGGTTTCCTGACCATGGACATTGGATGTCGTTGATAACGGGATCACATCATTAGGAGAATGATGTGATGGACAAGACCCAATCCTAAGCCTAGCACAAGATCATGTAGTTCGTATGCTAAAGCTTTTCTAATGTCAAGTATCATTTCCTTAGACCATGAGATTGTGCAACTCCCGGATACCGTAGGAGTGCTTTGGGTGTGCCAAACGTCACAACGTAACTGGGTGGCTATAAAGGTACACTACGGGTATCTCTGAAAGTGTCTGTTGGGTTGGCACGAATCGAGATTGGGATTTTGTCACTCCGTGTAAACGGAGAGGTATCTCTGGGCCCACTCGGTAGGACATCATCATAATGTGCACAATGTGACCAAGGGGTTGATCACGGGATGATGTGTTACGGAACGAGTAAAGAGACTTGCCGGTAACGAGATTGAACAAGGTATCGGTATACCGACGATCGAATCTCGGGCAAGTACCATACCGCTAGACAAAGGGAATTGTATACGGGATTGATTGAGTCCTTGACATCGTGGTTCATCCGATGAGATCATCGTGGAACATGTGGGAGCCAACATGGGTATCCAGATCCCGCTGTTGGTTATTGACCGGAGAACATCTCGGTCATGACTACATGTCTCCCGAACCCGTAGGGTCTACACACTTAAGGTTCGATGACGCTAGGGTTATAAAGGAAGTTTGTATGTGGTTACCGAATGTTGTTCGGAGTCCCGGATGAGATCCCGGACGTCACGAGGAGTTCCGGAATGGTCCGGAGGTAAAGATTTATATATAGGAAGTCCTGTTTCGGCCATCGGGACAAGTTTCGGGGTCATCGGTATTGTACCGGGACCACCGGAAGGGTCCCGGGGGCCCACCGGGTGGGGCCACCTGCCCCGGGGGGCCACATGGGCTGTAGGGGGTGCGCCTTGGCCTACATGGGCCAAGGGCACCAGCCCCTAGAGGCCCATGCGCCAAGATATAGGAAAAAGGGGAGAGTCCTAAAGGGGGAAGGCACCTCCGAGGTGCCTTGGGGAGGATGGACTCCTCCCCCCCTCTTAGCCGCACCCCTTCCTTGGAGGAAGGGGCAAGGCTGCGCCTCCCCCCTCTCCCCTGCCCCTATATATAGTGGAGGGGAGGGAGGGCATCCATACCTGAGCCCTTGGCGCCTCCCTCCCTCCCGTGACACCTCCTCCTCTCCCGTAGGTGCTTGGCGAAGCCCTGCAGGATTGCCACGCTCCTCCATCACCACCACGCCGTTGTGCTGCTGCTGGATGGAGTCTTCCTCAACCTCTCCCTCTCTCCTTGCTGGATCAAGGCGTGGGAGACATCGTCGAGCTGTACGTGTGTTGAACGCGGAGGTGCCGTCCGTTCGGCACTAGGATCATCGGTGATCTGAATCACGACGAGTACGACTCCATCAACCCCGTTCACTTGAACGCTTCCGCTTAGCGATCTACAAGGGTATGTAGATGCACTCTCCTTCCCCTCGTTGCTGGTTTCTCCATAGATAGATCTTGGTGACACGTAGGAAAATTTTGAATTTCTGCTACGTTCCCCAACAGTGGCATCATGAGCTAGGTCTATTGCGTAGATTCTTTGCACGAGTAGAACACAAAGTAGTTGTGGGCGTCGATATTGTTCAATATGCTTGCCGTTACTAGTCTTATCTTGATTCGGCGGCATCGTGGGATGAAGCGGCCCGGACCAACCTTACACGTACGCTTACGTGAGACCGGTTCCACCGACAAACATGCACTAGTTGCATAAGGTGGCTGGCGGGTGTCTGTCTCTCCCACTTTAGTCGGATCGGATTCGATGAAAAGGGTCCTTATGAAGGGTAAATAGCAATTGGCATATCACGTTGTGGTTCATGCGTAGGTAAGAAACGTTCTTGCTAGAAACCCATAGCAGCCACGTAAAACATGCAAACAACAATTAGAGGACGTCTAACTTGTTTTTGCAGGGTATGCTATGTGATGTGATATGGCCAAAAAGGATGTGATGAATGATATATGTGATGTATGAGATTGATCATGTTCTTGTAATAGGAATCACGACTTGCATGTCGATGAGTATGACAACCGGCAGGAGCCATAGGAGTTGTCTTTATTTATTTGTGACCTGCGTGTCAACTTAAACGTCATGTAATTACTTTACTTTATTGCTAACCGTTAGCCATAGTAGTAGAAGTAATAGTTGGCGAGGCAACTTCATGAAGACACGATGATGGAGATCATGATGATGGAGATCATGGTGTCATGCCGGTGACGATGATGATCATGGAGCCCCGAAGATGGAGATCAAAAGGAGCAAAGTGATGATGGCCATATCATGTCACTATTTGATTGCATGTGATGTTTATCATGTTTATACATCTTATTTGCTTAGAACGACGGTAGTAAATAAGATGATCCCTTACAACAATTTCAAGAAGTGTTCTCCCCTAACTGTGCACCGTTGCGATAGTTCGTGTTTCGAAGCACCACGTGATGATCGGGTGTTAGATTCTAACGTTCACATACAACGGGTGTAAGACAGATTTACACACGCGAAACACTTAGGGTTAACTTGACGAGCCTAGCATGTACAGACATGGCCTCGGAACACGGAGACCGAAAGGTCGAACATGAGTCGTATAGAAGATACGATCAACATGAAGATGTTCACCGATGATGACTAGTCCGTCTCACGTGATGATCGGACACGGCCTAGTTTGACTCGGATCATGTAATCACTTAGATGACTAGAGGGATGTCTATCTGAGTGGGAGTTCATAAGATGAACTTAATTATCCTGAACATAGTCAAAAGGTTTTTGCAAATTATGTCGTAGCTCACGCTATAGTTCTACTGTTTAGATATGTTCCTAGAGAAAAATTAGTTGAAAGTTGATAGTAGCAATTATGCGGACTAGGTCCGTAAACTGAGGATTGTCCTCATTGCTTCATAGAAGGCTTATGTCCTTAATGCACCGCTCAGTGTGCTGAACCTCGAACGTTGTCTGTGGTTGTTGCGAACATCTGACATACACGTTTTGATAACTACGTGATAGTTCAGTTAAACGGTTTAGAGTTGAGGCACCAAAGACGTTTTTGAAACATCGCGAAACATATGAGATGTTTTGAGGGCTGAAATTGGGATTTCAGGCTCGTGCCCATGTCAAGAGGTATAAGACCTCCGATGACTTTCTTAACCTGCAAACTAAGGAGAAAAGCTCAATTGTTGAGCTTGTGCTCAGATTGTCTGAGTACAACAATCATTTGAATCGAGTGGGAGTTGATCTTCCAGATGAGATAGTGATGTTTCTCCAAAGTCATTGCCACCAAGCTGCTAGAGCTTCGTGATGAACTATAACATATCAGGGATAGATATGATGATCCTTGAGGTATTCGCGATGTTTGACACCGCGAAAGTAGAAATCAAGAAGGAGCATCAATTGTTGATGGTTGGTGAAACCACTAGTTTCAAGAAGGGCAAGGGCAAGAAGGGATACTTCATGAAACGGCAAATCAGCTGCTGCTCTAGTGAAGAAACCCAAGGTTGAAACCCAAACCCGAGACTAAGTGCTTCTGTAATAAGGGGAACAACCACTAGAGCAGAATTACCCTAGATACTTGGTAGATAAGAAGGCTGGCAAGGTCGATAGAAGTATATTGGATATACATTGTGTTAATGTGTACTTTACTAGTACTCCTAGTAGCACCAGGGTATTAGATACCGGTTCGGTTGCTAAGTGTTAGTAACTCGAAACAAAAGGCTACGGAATAAACGGAGACTAGCTAAAGGTGAGCTGACGATATGTGTTGGAAGTTTTTCCAAGCTTGATATGATCAAGCATCGCACGCTCCCTCTACCAAAGAGATTGGTGTTAAACCTAAATAATTGTTATTTGGTGTTTGCGTTGAGCATAGACATGATTGGATTACGTCTATCGCAATACGGTTATTCATTTAAGGAGAATAATGGTTACTCTGTTTATTTGAATAATACCTTCAATGGTCTTACACCTAAAATGAATGGTTTATTAAATCTCGATCGTAGTGATACACATTTCATGCCAAAAGATAGTAATGATAGTACCACTTACTTGTGGCACTGCCATGTAAGTCATATCGGTATAAAACGCATGAAGAAGCTCCATATTGATGGATCTTTGGGCTCACTCGTTTTTGAAAAGTTTGAGACATGCGAACCATGTCTATTGGTGTATATGCATGAAGAAACTCCATGCAAATGGACCGTTTTGACTCACTTGATTTTGAATCACTTGGGACATGCAAATCATACCACATGGGCAAGATGACTGAAAAGCCTCGTTTTCAGTAAAATGGAACAAGATAGCAACTTGTTGGAAGCAACACATTTTGATGTGTGCAGTCCAATGAGTGCTGAGGCATGCAGTGAATATCTTTATGTTCTTACTTCACAGATGATTCGAGTAGATGTTGAGAATATTTACTTGATGAAACACAAGTCTGAATTATTGAATGGTTCAAGTAATTTCAGAGTGAAGTAGAAGATCATTGTGACAAGAGGATAAAATCTCTATGATATGATCATAGAGATGAGTATCTGAGTTACGAGTTTTGGCACACAATTAAGACATTGTGGAAATTATTTCACAATTTATACCGCCTGGAACACCATAGTGTGATGGTGTGTCCGAACATCATAATTGCACCCTATTGGATATGATGCATACCATGATGTCTCTTATCGAACTGCCACGATAGTTTATGGGTTAGGCATTAAAGACAACCACATTCACTTTAAATAGGGCACCACGTAATTCCGATGAGATGACACCGTATGAATTATGGTTTAGAGAAACCTAAGTTGTCGTTTCTTAAAGGTTTGGGGCTGCGATGCTTATGTGAAAAAGTTTCAGGATTAAGCTCGAACCCAAAGCGGATAAAGTACATCTTCATAGGACACCCAAAACAGTTGGGTATACCTCCTAATTCAGATCCGAAAGCAATATGAATTGTTTCTAGAATTGGGTCCTTTCTCGAGGAAAGGTTTCTCTCGAAAGAATTGAGTGGGAGGATGGTGGAGACTTGATGAGGTTATTGAACCGTCACTTCAACAAGTGTGTAGCAGGGCACAGGAAGTTGTTCCTGTGGCACGTACACCAACTGAAGTGGAAGCTTATGATAGTGATCATGAAACTTCGGATCGAGTCACTACCAAACCTCGTGGGATGACAAGGATGCGTACTACTTCAGAGTGGTACGTAATCCTGTCTTGGAAGTCATGTTGCTAGACAACAATGAACCTACGAGCTATGGAGAAGCGATGGTGGGCCCGGATTCCGATAAATGGCTCAAGGCCATAAAACCCGAGAGAGGATCCATGTATGAAAACAAAGTGTAGACTTTGGAAGAACTACTTGATGGTCGTAAGGCTGTTGAGTACATATGGATTTTGAAAGGAAGACAGACAATGATGGTAAGTGTCACCATTGAGAAAGCTCGACTTGTCGTTAAGATGTTTTTCGACAAGTTCAAGGAGTTGACTACGATGAGACTTTCTCACTCGTAGCGATGCTAAGAGTCTGTTGGAATTATATTAGCAATTACTGCATTATTTATGAAATCTTGCAGATAGGATGTCAAAACATTGTTTCCTCGACGATTTCTTGAGGAAAGGTTGTATGTGATACAACCGGAAGGTTTTGTCTATCCTGAAATATGCTAATAAGTATGCAAAGCTCCAGCAATCCTTCTGAGGACTGGAGTGAGCATCTCGGAGTTGGAATGTATGCTTTGATGATGATCAAAGATTTTGGGTGTATACAAAGTTTATGAGAAACTTGTATTTCCAAAGAAGTGAGTGGGAGCACTATAGAATTTCTGATGAGTATATGTTGTTGACATATTAATGATCAGAAATGACGTAGAATTTCTGGAAAGCATATAGGGTTATTTGGAAAGTGTTTTCAATGGAAAACCTGGATTAAGCTACTTGAACATTGAGCATCAAGATCTATAAGGATAGATCAAAACGCTTAATAGTACTTTCAAATGAGCACATGCCTTGACGTGATCTTGAAGGTGTTCAAGATGGATCAGTCAAAGAAGGAGTTCTTGCCTGAGTTGTAAGGTATGAAGTTAAGACTTAAAGCTCGACCATGGCAGAATAGAGAGAAAGGAACGAAGGTCGTCCCCTATGCTTAAGACATAGGCTCTACAGTATGCTATGCTGTGTACCGCACCTGAAGTGTGCTTTACCATGAGTCAGTCAAGGGGTACAAGAGTGATCCAAGAATGGATCACAGGACAGCGGTCAAAGTTATCCTTAGTAACTAGTGGACTAAGGAATTTTCTCAATTATGGAGGTGGTAAAAGAGTTCGTCGTAAAGGGTTACGTCGATGCAAGCTTAACACCTATCCGGATAGCTCTGAGTAGAGATACCGGATACGTATAATGGAGCAACAATTTAGAATAGCTCCAAGTAGAACAGTTATTTGGAATAGCTCCAAATAGAACGTGGTAGCTGCATCTAGGAGATGACATAGAGATTTGTAAAGCACACACGGATCTGAAAGGTTCAGACCCGTTGACTATAACCTCTCTCACAAGCATAACATGATCAAACCCAGAACTCATCGAGTGTTAATCACATGGTAAATGTGAACTAGATTATTGACTCTAGTAAACTCTTTGGGTGTTAGTCACATGGGGATGTGACCTTGAGTGTTAATCACATATCGATGTGAACTAGATTATTGACTCTAGTGCAAGTGGGAGACTGTTGGAAATATGCCCTAGAGGCAATAATAAATTGATTATTATTATATTTCCTTGTTCATGATAATCGTTTATTATCCATGCTAGAATTGTATTGATAGGAAACTCAGATACATGTGTGGATACATAGACAACACCATGTCCCTAGTAAGCCTCTAGTTGACTAGCTCGTTAATCAATAGATGGTTACGGTTTCCTGACCATGGACATTGGATGTCGTTGATAACGGGATCACATCATTAGGAGAATGATGTGATGGACAAGACCCAATCCTAAGCCTAGCACAAGATCATGTAGTTCGTATGCTAAAGCTTTTCTAATGTCAAGTATCATTTCCTTAGACCATGAGATTGTGCAACTCCCGGATACCGTAGGAGTGCTTTGGGTGTGCCAAACGTCACAACGTAACTGGGTGGCTATAAAGGTACACTACGGGTATCTCTGAAAGTGTCTGTTGGGTTGGCACGAATCGAGATTGGGATTTTGTCACTCCGTGTAAACGGAGAGGTATCTCTGGGCCCACTCGGTAGGACATCATCATAATGTGCACAATGTGACCAAGGGGTTGATCACGGGATGATGTGTTACGGAACGAGTAAAGAGACTTGCCGGTAACGAGATTGAACAAGGTATCGGTATACCGACGTGATCTTGACGTGAGCACATGCCTTGACGTGATCTTGAAGGTGTTCAAGATGGATCAGTCAAAGAAGGAGTTCTTGCCTGAGTTGTAAGGTATGAAGTTAAGACTTAAAGCTCGACCATGGCAGAATAGAGAGAAAGGAACGAAGGTCGTCCCCTATGCTTAAGACATAGGCTCTACAGTATGCTATGCTGTGTACCGCACCTGAAGTGTGCTTTACCATGAGTCAGTCAAGGGGTACAAGAGTGATCCAAGAATGGATCACAGGACAGCGGTCAAAGTTATCCTTAGTAACTAGTGGACTAAGGAATTTTCTCAATTATGGAGGTGGTAAAAGAGTTCGTCGTAAAGGGTTACGTCGATGCAAGCTTAACACCTATCCGGATAGCTCTGAGTAGAGATACCGGATACGTATAATGGAGCAACAATTTAGAATAGCTCCAAGTAGAACAGTTATTTGGAATAGCTCCAAATAGAACGTGGTAGCTGCATCTAGGAGATGACATAGAGATTTGTAAAGCACACACGGATCTGAAAGGTTCAGACCCGTTGACTATAACCTCTCTCACAAGCATAACATGATCAAACCCAGAACTCATCGAGTGTTAATCACATGGTAAATGTGAACTAGATTATTGACTCTAGTAAACTCTTTGGCTGTTAGTCACATGGGGATGTGACCTTGAGTGTTAATCACATATCGATGTGAACTAGATTATTGACTCTAGTGCAAGTGGGAGACTGTTGGAAATATGCCCTAGAGGCAATAATAAATTGATTATTATTATATTTCCTTGTTCATGATAATCGTTTATTATCCATGCTAGAATTGTATTGATAGGAAACTCAGATACATGTGTGGATACATAGACAACACCATGTCCCTAGTAAGCCTCTAGTTGACTAGCTCGTTAATCAATAGATGGTTACGGTTTCCTGACCATGGACATTGGATGTCGTTGATAACGGGATCACATCATTAGGAGAATGATGTGATGGACAAGACCCAATCCTAAGCCTAGCACAAGATCATGTAGTTCGTATGCTAAAGCTTTTCTAATGTCAAGTATCATTTCCTTAGACCATGAGATTGTGCAACTCCCGAATACCGTAGGAGTGCTTTGGGTGTGCCAAACGTCACAACGTAACTCGATGATATGATGGACCAGAGTTTGGACATGATTTACGTAGTTTGAAGATGTTGGATGCAATATTTTGTATGAACTTGTCAACTTTAATGTAATACTTGATACCTGATAGGCACCAGGGCACTAGAAAAGTAGACGGATTTATATTTTGTCATCTTGTTTCGGCCCAAGGGACTTGAATTTGTCTCTGTTATATGGTTCAAGTATTAGTTGATTCCACTTTCAGTTCCAGTTCAAATGATTAGGTGATTCTTTCATGTCGATCCTAGCAGAAATATCAGCAGCAAATACTCTTTCAATCTCAATAACACAATGACAGAATGTAAGAGGCAAGAATATGATGAAACCCACTTTTGTATTGATCTCAGCCAAGTACATGAGTGCACGAACGTGCTAGTCAGTCGTGGCTAACTAAATCCCTGAATAGGGAGATATGTTTACAATGTACAACATCACGGAACAACAACAATATATAGGGATGTTTCCAACAGACATATTTCTTACTGAACTGCCTTGATTTTGTGCCCTTTCTGCATCAGCTGATGGTGATGCTTATGTTGGAAATATGCCCTAGAGGCAATAATAAATTGATTATTATTATATTTCCTTGTTCATGATAATCGTTTATTATCCATGCTAGAATTGTATTGATAGGAAACTCAGATACATGTGTGGATACATAGACAACACCATGTCCCTAGTAAGCCTCTAGTTGACTAGCTCGTTAATCAATAGATGGTTACGGTTTCCTGACCATGGACATTGGATGTCGTTGATAACGGGATCACATCATTAGGAGAATGATGTGATGGACAAGACCCAATCCTAAGCCTAGCACAAGATCATGTAGTTCGTATGCTAAAGCTTTTCTAATGTCAAGTATCATTTCCTTAGACCATGAGATTGTGCAACTCCCGGATACCGTAGGAGTGCTTTGGGTGTGCCAAACGTCACAACGTAACTGGGTGTCTATAAAGGTACACTACGGGTATCTCTGAAAGTGTCTGTTGGGTTGGCACGAATCGAGATTGGGATTTTGTCGCTCCGTGTAAACGGAGAGGTATCTCTGGGCCCACTCGGTAGGACATCATCATAATGTGCACAATGTGACCAAGGGGTTGATCACGGGATGATGTGTTATGGAACGAGTAAAGAGACTTGCCGGTAACGAGATTGAACAAGGTATCGGTATACCGACGATCAAATCTCGGGCAAGTACCATACCGCCAGACAAAGGGAATTGTATACGGGATTGATTGAGTCCTTGACATCGTGGTTCATCCGATGAGATCATCGTGGAACATGTGGGAGCCAACATGGGTATCCAGATCCCGCTGTTGGTTATTGACCGGAGAACATCTCGGTCATGACTACATGTCTCCCGAACCCGTAGGGTCTACACACTTAAGGTTCGATGACGCTAGGGTTATAAAGGAAGTTTGTATGTGGTTACCGAATGTTGTTCGGAGTCCCGGATGAGATCCCGGACGTCACGAGGTGTTCCGGAATGGTCCGGAGGTAAAGATCTATATATAGGAAGTCCTGTTTCGGCCATCGGGACAAGTTTCGGGGTCATCGGTATTGTACCGGGACCACCGGAAGGGTCCCGGGGGCCCACCGGGTGGGGCCACCTGCCCCGGGGGGCCACATGGGCTGTAGGGGGTGCGCCTTGGCCTACATGGGCCAAGGGCACCAGCCCCTAGAGGCCCATGCGCCAAGATATAGGAAAAAGGGGAGAGTCCTAAAGGGGGAAGGCACCTCCGAGGTGCCTTGGGGAGGATGGACTCCTCCCCCCCTCTTAGCCGCACCCCTTCCTTGGAGGAAGGGGCAAGGCTGCGCCTCCCCCCTCTCCCCTGCCCCTATATATAGTGGAGGGGAGGGAGGGCATCCATACCTGAGCCCTTGGCGCCTCCCTCCCTCCCGTGACACCTCCTCCTCTCCCGTAGGTGCTTGGCGAAGCCCTGCAGGATTGCCATGCTCCTCCATCACCACCACGCCGTTGTGCTGCTGCTGGATGGAGTCTTCCTCAACCTCTCCCTCTCTCCTTGCTGGATCAAGGCGTGGGAGACATCGTCGAGCTGTACGTGTGTTGAACGCGGAGGTGCCGTCCGTTCGGCACTAGGATCATCGGTGATCTGAATCACGACGAGTACGACTCCATCAACCCCGTTCACTTGAACGCTTCCGCTTAGCAATCTACAAGGGTATGTAGATGCACTCTCCTTCCCCTCGTTGCTGGTTTCTTCATAGATAGATCTTGGTGACACGTAGGAAAATTTTGAATTTCTGCTACGTTCCCCAACAATATCCTTTTGCTCAGCTCTCGTAGCAAGAGCAATAAACAACAACAACGCACAATCAGCAAGTTGCAAGTAGAGGCGGAGCGTGGTAGTCAGCAACACCGTGCAACAATCCCACGCTGAACATGTACTGCAGCTTGCCATGACGTTCTTCTCAGCATCGCCACCACCTCTCACGGTGTCACCCATTTGTGCAGGTCCTCGTACCTGCTCAGTAAATCCTGAACCATGCTGCACCTATGATCTGAACTTCATACATAAATCCATGGCCTCAAGCATGTCGACGATGTACCACCATAAATGTGGCGCACCAGAAATGTGGTGCGCCATTACTATATACTAATGGCGCACCATATGTTGGTGCGTCATTATTGTCCAAATACTAATGGCACACCACATCCATGGTGCGCCATTAGTAAAAAAACTTTTTTTTAAATTTTTTCAAAACTACTAATGGCACACCGTGGGAGTGGTGCGCCATTACTAGTTGAACTAGTAATGGCGCACCACTCCCACGGTGCGCCATTAGTGATTTTTTTTAATTTTTTTCAAAACTACTAAAAAAGATTACTAATGGCGCACCTTTGCCTGGTGCGCCATTGCTATGTAAAAAAAAGATTGCTAATGGCGCACCGACCGCGGGTGCGCCATTAGTAAGATTCCCCCCTAGCTAATTCCCTCCCTCTCGCTAGATCCCCTTCTTCCCTCTCCCTCGCCCCCTAGCTAATTCCCCCG